>NC_091318.1:18261104-18418604 GCF_038502225.1 Cherax quadricarinatus
ATGAAAGACAGGCTTACTTTGTTGATGTGTTCCAATGCTACTGGTGATTGCAAAGTTAAGCCTTTATTAGTCTATCACTCTGAAACTCCCAGAGCGTTCAGGCAAAAGAATGTCCTCAAGGAGAATTTGTGTGTGCTGTGGAGGGCAAACAGTAAGGCATGGGTCACTAGGGACTTTTTCTATGACTGGTTACACCATGCATTTGCCCCCAATGTGAAAGATTACCTAACTGAAAAGAAATTAGAACTTAAGTGCCTCCTGGTGTTAGACAATGCCCCTGGTCATCCTACAGACGTGGCAGAGCGACTTTATGGGGACATGAAATTCATTAACATCAAGTTTTTGCCTCCTAATACCACTCCTCTCCTGCAGCCCATGGACCAGCAGGTTATTGCAAACTTCAAAAAACTGTACACAAAAGCTCTGTTTGAAAGGTGCTTTGTAGTGACCTCAGAAACTCAACTGACTCTAAGAGAGTTTTGGAGAGAGCACTTTAATATCCTCAATTGTGTAAACCTTATAGGTAAGGCTTGGGAGGGAGTGACTAAGAAGACCTTGAACTCTGCTTGGAAGAAACTGTGGCCAGAATGTGTAGACAAAAGGGATTTTGTAGGGTTTGAGGCTAACCCTGAGAGGATTATGCCAGTTGAGGAATCCATTGTGGCATTGGGAAAGTCCTTGGGGTTGGAGGTTAGTGGGGAGGATGTGGAAGAGTTGGTGGAGGAGGACAATGAAGAACTAACCACTGATGAGCTGATAGATCAACTTCAACAGCAAGAGGCCAGACCTGAGGAAACTGGTTCAGAGGAGGGGAGAGAGAAATTGAAGAAGTTGCCTACTATAAAGATTAAGGAAATCTGTGCAATGTGGCTGAAAGTGCAAACCTTTATGGATGAGAATCACCCTCACACAGCTATTGCAAGCCATGTTGGCAACCTGTACACTGACAATGTTGTGAAACACTTTAGGGAAGTCATAAAGGAACGAGAGGTACAGGCCACTATGGACAGATATGTTGTGCGAAAGAAGTCCAGTGACTCTGAAGCTGGTCCTAGTGGCATTAAAAGAAGAAGGGAAGTAACCCCAGAAAAAGGACTCGACACCTCAAGTCTTAATGGAAGGGGATTCCCCTTCTAAACACTAACACTCTCTCTCCCCTCCTCCCATCCCATCAATCATCACCAGATCTTCAATAAAAGTGTCATGTAAGTGTGCATGCCTTTTTCAGTTTGTGTGTATTAAAATTAACATTTCATGTGGTAAAATTTTTTTTTTTCATACTTTTGGGTGTCTTGCACGGATTAATTTGATTTCCATTATTTCTTATGGGGAAAATTCATTCGCATACCGATTATTTCGCATACCAATGACCCCTCTTGCACGGATTAAAATCGGTATGCGGGGGTCCACTGTATTCCTTCTATTCTGTCGATTGAGTACAAGAAACCATCCATTTACAGTGGACCCTCAACCAACGAAGGCATCATCTAACGATAAAATTGACCAATGAAGCATTTTAGTGTAAAAATTTTGGCTCATCCAACGATGAAAAACTCGACTAACATCATTCGTCCCAAACATGTCCGTCTGGCCTGAGCGCCTTAGCTCAGCTAGTGTGCCAGTGTTTGCAAGCCAGGGCAGATGGTTGCACACATACATTCGATAAATTTTGTATCATTCCATTGTTTTTAGTGCTTGCAACTGCTAAATAAGCCACCATGGGCCCAAAGAAAGCTTCTTGTGCCAATTCTTCCAAAACAGGCCTGTTTCATCACAATTAAACACTTGTTCAGGTTTCAGTCCTTCAGCCTCTATGTACTCCTTGAATTCATGCACGTATTTTTCAGCCGCTTTGTGGTCCGAACTGGCAGCCTCACCATGCCTTATCACACTATGTATGCCACTACGCTTCTTAAATCTCTCAAACCAACCTTTGCTGGCCTTAAATTCACTCACATCATCACTAGTTGCAGGCATTTTTTTAATTAAATCCTCATGCAACTTCCTAGCCTTTTCGCTTATGATCGCTTGAGAGACGCTATCTCCTGCTAGCTGTTTTTCATTTATCCACACCAATAAGAGTCTCTCAACATCTTCCATCACTTGCGATCTTTGTTTCGAAAACACAGTTAAACCTTTGGCAAGAACAGCTTCCTTGATTGCCTTTCTGGTGCCCACAATAGTAGCGATGGTTGATTGGGGTTTCTTGTACAACCTGGCCAGGTCGGCGATACGCACTCCACTTTCATACTTATCAATGATCTCTTTCTTCATCTCTATTGGAATTCTCACCCTTATTGCTGTAGGGTTGGCACTAGAAGCTTTCTTGGGGCCCATGGTCACTTATTTTCCAGAAAAAGCACCGAAAACATTGTAATAATACGAAATATTCTGATTGTATGCTTGGATGTTACCGCGGAGGCTGGCTGGTAAACAATGCCACCGGCAGCACATGTGAGGCTGGCTGAGGGCGCACATTGGACGTGTCTCGGACGAACATCGGTGAGCGGGTTTTTAAGCGGTATGCGAGGCAAAATTTTTGCGATTAAAGCAAGCGGTATGCGGATTAATCGTTATGTGATGCCAACGGTATGCGGGGGTCCACTGTACTAGCAAAACAGGTATGAGTTTGCTACACTGAAACAATGGAATGGGCCATTCATAGGGCATGAAGTGGATGAAATCGCCGATGCGTAAATATCGCCTTTGGGTTAAGTGCATTCTAACTTAACCACTCTGTAATCTGGCAAAATCACTAATCCGGCACCCTACAGGTACTGATGGTGCCGGATTAGTGATGGTCAACCTGTATTACATGTATGTGTACATCGTGCCGATTAAGTAAAACTTCCAATTTTGGCTTAAATAGCAACACTCTTCTTGTCGAGTAAGGCAAGCAAAAATTTGTGTATGCAATAATTTCGCAAAAATCATTCTGAACCTAATGAAAAAAATATATTTCATTGTGTTTATTAAATTATTGTAAACTTATCTAAAATATATTCAGTTGGAACAGGCTAAATTAAATTGCACTTGTTATAACAAGATTAGATAAGTTTTCTAAGGTTCTTTGGTACAAAATTATTACTTTTTACTTTAACATAAATGAAAAAAATATATACCATTGAAGAGTTTGAAGAGTTTCTCTACTCTGAGCCCAGCCATGGGCCAGGTTCATCTGGTGCTTGCCTGGTCAACCCGGCTGTTGCTGCTGGAGGCCCGCTGCCCCACATATCCATCACAGCCTGGTTGATCCGGCACCTGGAGAAGATACTTGTCCAGTTTCCTCTTGAAGGCTTCTACACTTGTTCCAGCCGTGTTTGTGATATCTTCTGGTAAGATGTCGAATAGTATAGGACACCAGATGTTAATACATACAGTGTTCCCTCATTGTCCCCACCACACCCCTGCTCCTCACTGGGTTTATTTTACACTTTCTCCCATATCTCTCACTCCAGTATGTTATGGCAGTGTGCAGATTTGGAACCAGGTCCTCGAGTACTTTCCAGGTACAGGTCTCCCTCAACATTCACGTTTTCAGCTTTCGCGGGCTTCACACATTCACGAATTCCCAACCGCCAAATTCCCAGCCGCCAAATCATATTCAAGTTTCCCACCACCTGCGAGTCCCTACTACCCTCCCACCGACCCCCGCAACTGGCAGCCAGCCCTCCCACCACTCAGTGTGGTGAGTGTTTTGTTTGTTCATTATTTGCTATTAAACTGCAGTATAAATAATGTAAACCCACTCATGACTGCATATTGGAATGGTTATTCGGACAGGTATTAGACGGTGACATGTGTTTACTCGTGAACACAGCAAAGAATCAAATATTTCTGCTACTGCTAATAATAACAATAGTAATAATAATAATAATAATAATAATAATAATAAATGCGATATAATTGAAGAAGGAAGTTGTACAAAAATACGAGGGAGTGGTTGACACATCGTCAGTGTGGCTTTGTTTATGCTGGAGTGAGCATTAGTCTCCCTGCTCTAATAAACATTTCACAATAATTCATTGTGTTTGGTACTTGTAGATTGAGTGCGACTGGAGTGGTAGAGGCAGTGGTTGAGGCAGCTGTTGAGGCAGCAATTGAGGCAGCTGTTGAGGCAGCGATTGTGGCAGCTGTTGAGGCAGCGATTGAGGCAGTGGGTGAGGCAGCTGTTGAGGCAGCGATTGAGGCAGTGGTTGAGGCAGCTATTGAGGCAGTGGGCGAGGCAGCTGTTGAGGCAGCGATTGAAGCAGCTGTTGAGGCAGCGATTGAAGCAGCTGTTGAGGCAGCTGTTGAGGCAGTGCATGAGGCAGTGCATGAGGCAGTGCATGAGGCAGCTGTTGAGGCAGCAATTGAGGCAGCAATTGAGGCAGCGATTGAGGCAGCGATTGAGGCAGCGATTGAGGCAGCGATTGAGGCAGCTGTTGAGGCAGCGATTGAGGCAGCTGTTGAGGCAGCAATTGAGGCAGCTGTTGAGGCAGTGATTGAGGCAGCTGTTGAGGCAGTGATTGAGGCAGCTGTTGAGGCAGCAATTGAGGCAGCTGTTGAGGCAGCGATTGAGGCAGTGGTCACTGAGGCAGCTGTTGAGGCAGCGATTGAGGCAGTGGGTGAGGCAGCTGTTGAGGAAGCGATTGAGGCAGCTGTTGAGGCAGCTGTTGAGGCAGCTGTTGAGGCAACTGTTGAAGCAGCGACTGAGGCAGTGGGTGAGGCAGCTGGTGAGGAAGCGATTGAGGCAGTGGTATTTAATAACATACATGTTATTAATAATAATAATACATGTTATTAATATGTACTTATTATTATTTATAACATATATGTTATTAAATACCACTGCCTCAACCGCTGAATTATTGTGAAATGTTTGGAAGAGCAGGGAGACTAATGCTCACTCCAACATAAACAAAGCCACACTGACGATGTGTCAACCACTCCCTCGTATTTTTGTACAATTTCCTTCTTCAATTATATCGTATTATTATTATTATATTATTATTATTATTATTACTATTGTTATTATTAGCAGTAGCAGAAATGTTTGATTCTTTGCTGTGTTCAAGACTAAACACATGATGTCACCGTCCGATACCTGTCCGAATAGCCATTCCAATATGCAGTCATGAATGGGTTTACATTATTTATACTGTAGTTTAATAGCAAATAATGAACAAACAAAACACTCACCACACTGAGTGGTGGGAGGGCTGGCTGCCAGTTGCGGGGGTCGGAGGGAGGGTAGTAGGGACTCGCAGTGGTTGGGGAAGTGGTGGAGGCATTGGTGGAGTCTGTGGTATTTAATAACATACATGTTATTAAAGCATAACATGTAAATATTTAGTACAATTTACGACGTTTTCATGTATTTTATGATTGTTCATGGTTCAACAAGTTAAGGAAGCAGTATTGTATTATATTTCCCTACAATATATTGGGGCACCAAACATTCACGGTTTTTCAACATTCGCGAGGCTCTTGATCCCCTAACCCTCGCGAATGTTGAGGGAGACCTGTATATATATTATCATGCATCTCTCTCCTCTGCTCCAATGAATACATGTTCAAGACTTGAAGGCATTCCCAGTAATTTAGGTGCTGTACTGGCTCAATGTGAGTCATAAACGATATCTGTATTTGTTCCAGCTCTGATATTTCTCCTGCTTTGAACGGGGCCATCAGCACTGAGCAATATTCTAAGTGAGGGAGCACTAGTGATTTGAACAGTGTCACCATCGGCATTATGGCATTATTTCCCTTGTTTTGAAAGTTCTCAATACCTACCCCGTCATCTTCCTGGCTGTCGTGATCTTTGTCTTGTTATGGTCTTGAAGAGAAAGGTCAGCTGACATAATTATTCCCAGGTCTTGTATGTGTTCCTTTCGTTCTATATGGTGACCCTCTTGAGTTTTGTATATAGTGTTCCTTTTGAGTTCTTCATTCATTCCATATCTAAGCAGCTGAAACTTATCACCACTGAATGTCATGTTGTTCTCCACTGCCCATTGGAAAACTCTGCATATGTGTTCATGTAATTTTTCAGTGTCCTCTACCGTAGTGACTGTCATGCTTATTTTAGTGTCATCTGCAAATGATGACACAAAAGTGTGCCGGGTGTTTTTATCTACATCTGCTATGAGGATGAGAAACAGCATAGGTGCCAGGACGGTGCCTTGGGGCACTGAGCTTTTGACCTCACTGATGCTGGATCTTGCCCTGTTAACTACTATTCTTTGTGTTGTGTGTGTTAGGAACCCAAAAATCCATCTGCCTACCTTCCCCATAATGCCCATGGCCCTCATTTTGTGCACTATCACTCCATGATCGCATCTGTTAAACACCTTTGCAAAATCTGTGTAAATCACATCTGCGTTTTGGTCATCTTCCAATGCCTCCATAATTCTGTCATAATGGTTCAGCAGCTGTGACAGGCATGATCGTGCTGCTCTAAAACCATGCTGATTCGAGTTATGCTGGTTGTGCTGGTCCATGAAATTTGTAATCTGCCGTCTCATCATGCTTTTGAATATTTTTATGATGTGAGAAGTTAGGGTTACTGGTCTGTAATTTTTAGCTAGTGCTCTACTAACTCCCTTATGCAAAGGAGCTACGTCTGCACTCTAAGTCCTCCGGTATTTCATTTAGGTCTAAGCTCTTTCTCCAAAGAATACTGAGTGCTCTTGCTAATGGTACTTTGCACTTCTTTATAAACAGAGCATTCCATGAATCTGGTCCAGGTGTTGAGTGAGTGGGCATGGTGTCCATTTCTTTTTCGAAATCTATTTGATTTGTACTAACGTCAATTAGTTGGTCTGGGCAGCCTTCTTCTAGAGTGAAAAAATTTCTGCATTTTCTACCTTGCTGTCATTTAGTGGGTTGCTGAACACAGACTCATACTGTTCTTTTAGGATTTCACTCATTTTCTGTTCATTGTCAGTATACGAGTCTCCTCTCAGTAGTGGTCCAATTCTACAGGTAGCTCTTAGCTTGGATTTTGCATAGAAATAGAAATATTTTGGGTTTCTTGCAATATCCTGTATGGCCCTTTGTTCCCTTTGTACTTCTTCTGTTAGGTATGACATGCTAGGTTTTTGCTCTAATAATATTTAAATGTAAACGAGAAAATTTTATAAAGGACAATTTTAAATGAATTCTTGCTAATTGACCAATTTTACCTATTCGGCACGACATTATATAATCTCAGGCGAGTACACTCACCACAAATACACACACACACAAATGTACACAAACAAATATGCATATGTACAGAAACACAAATGCACACAAATACATGCAAACAAATATACACAATCACAAATACATACAATCATAAATGCACAGAATCACAAGTACACACACACACACATACATCACATATGAGCTCCTCAGTAGCAGGATTAATGCTCTTCAGGTATTTGCCACTTGTTGCATCAACAAACTGTCCATCAATAAAGAGTTGGTGAGGGAATTCAATATCCATGTTGTTGACGTGCATCTTGATGGCATCATACTCAAAGACTGGTTTAGCATCCCCTCCTCTCATTCTCATAACCATAACCTGAGAATGAAATTGAGAAAATTTAAAATAGGACATTTTTCTCAACTACATAATAAACATCAATTACCATACACTTTCAATTGGTCTCACAATCATCAATAAACTACTTACTCATATACAGTATTAAGAAAATAGCTAAAAGAAATAGGCAAAAAAGACTGTATATACTGTATTAAATGGAATGCAGAAATCTACATAACAGACCAAAACTAGGGAGGCCAAGCCCATGATGACACTCTTCAGGTCACTTGTTCTATCTAGGCTGGAATATTGCTGCACACTAACAGCACCTTTCAAGGCAGGCGAAATTGCTGACCTAGAAAATGTTCAGAGAACCTTCATGGCACGCATAACGGAGATAAAACACCTCAATTACTGGGAGCACTTGAGGTTCCTGAACCTGTATTCCCTGGAACGCAGGCAGGAGAGATACATGATTATATACACCTGGAAAATCCTAGAGGGACTAGTACCGAACTTGCACACGAAAATCACTCACTACGAAAGCAAAAGACTTGGCAGACGATGCAACATCCCCCCAATGAAAAGCAGGGGTGTCACTAGCACGTTAAGAGACCATACAATAAGTGTCAGGGGCCCAAGACTGTTCAACTGCCTCCCAGCATACATAAGGGGGATTACCAACAGACCCCTGGCAGTCTTCAAGCTGGCACTGGACAAGCACCTAAAGTCGGTTCCTGACCAGCCAGGCTGTTGCTCGTACATTGGTTTGCGTGCAGCCAGCAGCAACAGCCTGGTTGATCAGGCTCTGATCCACCAGGAGGCCTGGTCACAGACCGGGCCGCGGGGACGTTGAGCCCCGGAACTCTCTCCAGGTAAACACCAAAAGTGATAAATACTCAGCTTTGATTGCTTTGAGCACTACCGTTTCTCTCTCTGCCACCTCACTGGTGAGTGTTTCACCGCTGTTACTATATTTGTTTACCTGTATTATTATAGACTTAAGTAACCTAACCACACCAATCTAACTTAGCCTAAATTATTATAGCTAAAGTCAGAATAAAGAAAATAGGATTTTAAAAAATTTTAAGTGTCAAGAACTAGTGTTGCATATGTTAGGAAACCAGGGTTATTAGAAAAAAAAAATTGTTTAAACCTAGTCTTCCTTGTTTTTTTAGAATACCTGGTATTAAAGGCTTAACTTTACAAAACATTCACATCTACTACTGTGCATTCTATACATATAGGACACTTAGTATCTAGTATGTTATGTCCACACAAGTCATAACCACTACATACATTTAAACAAATTATCTTACTAAAAACAAAAAAATTTCATAAAATTAAAAAAAATTGGTAATAGGTAATATCAGTTATTGCAAACTTTATAAATGTCTGTAGTTATAAGCTAATCTTATAGCTGCCCAAAATGTTCTGCATAACCAGAAGATTTCTATAAAGTTGCCAAAAATGTCAACTATTCCTGTGTTAATAATATTTTATATAAAAACTATTATTAAATTAGACACATGTGCAACTCTTGGGTATCTTTATTGAGGAAACGTTTCGCCCAAGAGTTGCACATGTGTCTAATTTAACAACATGTCGGTTCTTTGAACCATTCATCTACAATCCTGTCAGACACTGCAACTTCTTGGGATCTTAATACTTGGGAATTCTTCGCTTGCCTAACCCTTGGGCACGACCTACTTCCACATTGGACAAATGTGACACCACCTACGACTGCTGCACCTCTCCTGCCATACGGTTTATAAGCTGCTTCTCCGCTCATATGCCGTATTCTATTCAAGATTGATGGACTGACCAAATCGACTCAAGGTTGAGGGACTGATTACCTCATTCTCCTCCTGTTCTTCAAGTTTCTCCTATGTATGGACTGATGAAGCCACTGTGGCGAAAGGTTTCCTCAATAAAGATACCCAAGAGTTGCACATGTGTCTAATTTAACAACATGTCGGTTCTTTGAACCATTCATCTACAATACTATTATTAAACAAGGAAAGTTATTCCCTGGAGGCCCCTTAGTAAAAATGTTAGGTAAACAAAGCACACAAATTGGAGGGTCCAACAGTACTTTCATAAATATACTGGTTTCACTAAGGACATCCTTTATTGTGATAATAAAGTACATAGTGGAAAATGTAATTTTTTTTCACCCATACAGTGTACATGGTAAAGCAGCAGATGTGTACCAATGCTGCTTCATGTCTGATGCACATGAAAGTCTCTTGCATCACCAAGAGGGTGACGGGTGTCTCCTGATCCAGGGATACATTTAATACTGTGCTTCAGACTCTCAACCCTCTCCTCAAATGGAAGTCAGTTAACTGATCCTGCTATTCCTGGGATTCCTCTCTTTGGTGTAAATGGACCCCATCATTAGGTCACAGTGACAAGAAGGTACTGTTCTCAGCTTCAGACACCTATGCATTTTGTTAAAAACAAACTCTCCTCATTTCTTGTTCCCTCTATAGCACCACAGCTCAGTCATTCTCCCAAGCAGTGCTAATGGGCACTTTCTAGTTACACAGCCCTTCTTCCCAAATCTGTAAGGGCACCCTACTATTGTACAAGCAGTTTAGCAAGTCATTCTTGTCTGATCACCCAGTTTTTTTTTTTTTTCCCTCAAGGGAGATTTCTTGACATTAGTGAGGGGCTCTTGATATAGGGAATTGGATCTGTGCTCCAATTCCCTGAATTGAAGCTGAATGCCTTCCATCCCCCTTCCCCTCCACAGGTGCTGTATAATTATTATTATGGGTTTAGCACTCCATAATAATAGTTTTTCTTCCTACCCTTGTCATATAAACACATCACATCCCAGATGTTGCACAGTCTTTCTTGTAACTTTCTCAGAATATATAACTCTTCATGGAGGGTGTATATGGTCTCTTACCTCGAAAGGACACCCTATGGAAATTGAATGAAGCCCATGCCTCCTCCATCTTCTCACCTGAATTTAATTTTGTGTCAACTACCCTCAAATCTCCTTTCCTATTTTGTAATGTTCTTTCTCAAATATAAAAGTGTCCATATTTTGAAAGATTGCTGTAAATAATAAAAAAGGCCCTCAGTGAATGAGAAAAACAATAGATGAAAACATAAGAACATAAGAAAGAAGGAACACTGCAGCAGGCCTACTGGCCCATGTGAGGCAGGTCCAATTCTCCCACCGGCTTAAGCCAATGCCCTAACCTAGTCAGATCAAGTCACATTCACTTAAGGTAGGAGCATGGCATCAGACCTAGTAGCACTAGCTAGTCAGGTCCAACTCGCACCCACCCACACCCACTCTTGTATTTATCTAACCTATTTTTAAAACTACACAATGTCTTAGCTTCTACGACGGTACTCAGGAGTTTGTTCCACTATTACCAAACCAGTGCTTCCCTATATCCTATATCTCTCCTCTTACTACTTGTCTTTCTGAGCTCTACCTAGAGCAAAACATTGTCTAAGATATGTCATGAAAGTATACAAAATAATAAATACTGAATATTCCCCAGCATCATCAATATGAAGGAAAGACCACAGTTGTAAGGTGACAAAAAAAGATAGTACTGAAAGAATAACAGTTTCTTTTCCACAGTAGCAGAACAATTCAACTGTACACAAGATAAGGTAGCAAGTGGTACAGCCACGAGAAATTTTAACAAAATACACTATGAAGATGGGACACCACAGGTACAGCCTTGTTCCTGAAGTTACACAGAGATAATAATCACATGTTTAGCCCATTTCATAAATACATGTAATACATTTACAGTAATATATGTAATAATACAACTAACCCACAATGTGTAATTTTTTCTCTTACAATGTAAAAGAAAACAATCACTATCAGTTATCTTTAACGCATGACAAATTTAACACAAGGCTGAATGTGTTTGCTTGGTTATTTTAATGTATACAGTAAGGAATAAGGTGCCAATAAGGGTGGACCCACAACACCAACACTAAGAGGTATAAATATATAAAACAAGACATTATGTGAAGCACGAGGTGGGCTAGCAGCTTGTCACTGGATTTTGTTTTAGTTTCAATTTAAAAAAAAATGCTTACACTGAAGGGATCCTGGCTCCAATACTGTCAGACTTTGGGTGGTGTACCATTTCCTTTAAAAAATATTCCAACATCATACTCTATAAAATCTTTATGAATGTTTTTTCTTCTAGACAATCTATTCCACTCATCCAACCAAAAACTTGCCTAATGCCCTTGTGAACCTCACCTGTATAAATTCCTGGAATGTTGTAGCCATATAAACATCTTCATTTTCCAAAGAAACTCCAGCTTTTTCCTTGGTTTCCTCAACTAATCTATAAAAAAAAAGCAAGCATATCATAATGAAAGAAATTCTGTGGTGGCTTTGTACATACTACTGCAGTATTTAAGTTAAAAACAATCAGTTATCTCATACACTATTCTAATAATCCAATGTAGCTTTGTACATGTCCCCTCTGGTCAAGTTTATTCCAGTTTACTAACATCATCACATGATAAATAGATGAACATTATGAAACAAAAGGAAGAGGTGGGATAGGCTAAAGCCACAAAAGGAATACATGTATAAAAAAAAAAGAGGTAAGAGCAGCCATAAATAAGCCAAAATCAGTCAAATAAGTGGAAGGAACAAGTGCAGAGATGTTGAAAGATAGTACAGGTCAGCCATCACAAATCCGGCATCATTGGGACCTGTAGTGTGTCGGATTATTGAGTTTGCCGGATAACAGAGCAGTTAGGTTAGAATACACTACAGTCGACCCACGCCTTACAAATGCATCGCGTTATGTTAAATCTGCCATATGAAGCATTTGAACGCAAACATTTTGCCTCGTCTCACGATAAAAAACTCGCCTTACATGATTCATCCGAGACGCACCCCAAGTGTGGCCTCAGCGCCAGTGTTTACAAGCCAGCCAGTGCGGTCGCATCTACGCATACATTCGGTACATTTCACATTATCCCAGTGTTTTTAGTGCTTGTAACTGCAAATAAGTCACCATGGACCCCAAGAAAGCTTCTAGTGCCATCCCTGTGGTAAAAAGGGCGAGAATTAGTATGGAATTGAAAAGAGAGATTAAGGAAATGTGTGCAAATTGGGTTGAACTGCAAACCTTTATGGATGAAAATCACCCTGACACAGCTACTGCAAGCTGTGTTGGCAACCTGTACA
The DNA here is from genome assembly GCF_038502225.1 of Cherax quadricarinatus. Lineage (NCBI taxonomy): Eukaryota > Metazoa > Arthropoda > Malacostraca > Decapoda > Parastacidae > Cherax > Cherax quadricarinatus. The sequence goes on from NC_091318.1 coordinate 18,273,812, forward strand.
ATGACAATGTTATGGCCCATTTTAGGAAAGTCTTAAAGGAACGGGAGGTACAGAGCTCTATGGACAGATTTGCTATGCGACAGAGGTCCAGTGACTCTCAAGCTGGTCCTAGTGGCATTAAAAGAGGAAAGGAAGTAATCCCAGAAAAGGACTTGCTACCTCAAGTCCTAATGGAAGGGGATTCCCCTCCTAAACACTCTCCCCTCCTCCCATCCCATCAATCATCACCAGATCTTCAATAAAGGTAAGTGTCATGTATTCTATTCTTGGTAGAGTAGTAATTATGCATGTCTTCTTCAGTTCGTGTGTATTAAAATTAATATTTCATGTGGTAAAAAATTTTTGTTTTCATACTTTGGGGTGTCAGGAACGGATTAATATGATTTCCATTATTTCTTATGGGGAAAATTAATTCGGCTAATGATAATTTCGGCTTACGATGAGCTCTCGGGAACGGATTAATATCGTAAGGCGGGGGTCCACTGTATTAATAAAGTTAATCAACTTTACTTACACAAGAAAGTTCACTGAACATAGGCAAAAATCAGACATTTACGCTACTTTGGGCTCAATTTCAAGGTACTTTTCATTGTGAAACCAATCAAAATCATATCTATATTTCTATAATATATCTTCTATTTTATCAAATGAGACCACAAAAATAAGAATACAACCATAAAAACCATAAGAAAATATACCGGTATGGGGCAGCTAATGGCTGAGAAGTGAACTCTTGTTGTTTATCATCCAAATTTTTTTAATTTCTGGTGTACGTTAAGAAGCATCTTTCCATCATACATTGTCCAAGTTTCAATAAGATAGCCCAACAAACAACCTAGAAAAAATATTGATAAAAAATCATATACGGCAAGCCCAAGCCTGGAAATAAGTCAATGATTTTTTTTGGGTTATCCTTGGTTTAATCGGATCACCCATCAAAAGATGCACAGAGGGGAAATTCCTAGGAATCCACCTTGACAGTAGCCTTAAATTGCAGACACACATACAACAAATTTTCAAGAAAATCTCTAAGACAGTAGGCATACTATCCAAGATACAGTACTATGTTCCACAATCGGCTCCTTGCACTGTATCACTCGCTCATCTACCCTTATCTCACCTATGGAATTTGTGCATGGGGATCAACAACATTAAATCACCTAAGACCACTAATAACCCTGCAAAAGGCTGTAGTCAGAATGATAAATTCCCAATCCAGACAGCATACTCCACCAATATTCAAACGTCTAAAACTACTTACTGCAAAGAACATCCATACTTATTCTTGTGCCTACCACATACATAAAACACTACACTCAAACTTCTCACCAACTTTAATAGCACGTATGACCATAGCATCACTTTTTGATGTATCCTGTGTCAACATCACACTATGTAAGAACTCTATGCACATAAAGGGCCCCAAAATACTAAAGTAACCCAGTCTGAACACCAATTTAAGACTTTTCAAAAACCAACTACTCACCCTAAACTAAATATTCAATACTCAATACTTAACCCGTAAACGGTCCAAGCAGATCTACGTTCACATGTGTAGTGCTACAAAAGTAGATCTAAGTTTTTTTACACATTTTCAAATGTAGAAAAACAAAAAGATCTACTTATTTTACATACTTTCAAATGTTGAAAAACATATATATACGTTTGGACCGTTTACGGGTTAAATCTGCCAAAAGATCTCCCAGTTACAGTGGACCCCCAGATAACATAATTAATCTGTTCCAGAGTGTGCGCCTTATACCGAATCTGACTTAACCCTTTGACTGTTTCGGTTGTATATATACGTCTTACGAGCCACTGTTTGACGTATTAATATGCATAAATTCTAGCAGCCTCAAATCAAGCGGGAGAAAGCTGGTAGGCCTACATGTGAGAATGGGTCTGCATGGTGGGTGTGCACCCTATGACAAAAATAAGGGACTCAGTGGTGCATTGTGGGAACGCCATCTTGGTAGTCCTTGTTCACGATGCTTCACGGTAAGAAGTACCTCACTCTCATCAGTTACACAACCCAGGGCAACATGGGTTTAGAACAGGTCGCTCCTGTCTGTCTCAACTATTGGATCACTACGACAAGGTCCTAGATGCACTAGAAGACAAAAAGACTGCAGATGTAATATATACAGACTTTGCAAAAGCCTTCGACAAGTGTGACCATGGCGTAATAGCGCACAAAATGCGTGCTAAAGGAATAACAGGAAAAATCGGTCGATGGATCTATAATTTCCTCACTAACAGAACACAGAGTAGTAGTCAACAGAGTAAAGTCCGAGGCAGCTACGGTGAAAAGCTCTGTTCCACAAGACACAGTACTTGCTCCCATCTTGTTCCTCATCCTCATATCTGACAGACAAGGATGTCAGCCACAGCACCGTGTCTTCCTTTGCAGATGACACCCGAATCTGCATGACAGTGTCTTCCATTGCAGACACTGCAAGGCTCCAGGCGGACATCAACCAAATCTTTCAGTGGGCTGCAGAAAACAATATGAAGTTCAACGATGAGAAATTTCAATTACTCAGATATGGTAAACACGAGGAAATTAAATATTCATCAGAGTACAAAAATTCTGGCCACAAAATAGAGCGAAACACCAACGTCAAAGACCTGGGAGTGATCATGTCGTAGGATCTCACCTTCAAGGACCATAACATTGTATCAATCGCATCTGCTAGAAAAATGACAGGATGGATAATGAGAACCTTCAAAACTAGGGATGCCAAGCCCATGATGACACCCTTCAGGTCACTTGTTCTATCTAGGCTGGAATATTGCTGCACACTAACAGCACCTTTCAAGGCAGGTGAAATTGCTGACCTAGAAAATGTACAGAGAACCTTCATGGCACACATAACGGAGATAAAACACCTCAATTACTGGGAGCGCTTGAGGTTCCTGAACCTGTATTCCCTGGAACGCAGGCGGGAGAGATACATGATTATATACACCTGTAAAATCCTAGAGGGACTAGTACCGAACTTGCACACGAAAATCACTCACTACGAAAGCAGAAGACTTGGCAGACGATGCAACATCCCCCCAATGAAAAGGAGGGGTGTCACTAGCACGTTAAGAGACCATACAATAAGTGTCAGGGGCCCCGAGACTGCTCAACTGCCTCCCAGCATACATAAGGGGGATTACCAACAGGCTCCTGGCAGTCTTCAAGCTGGCACTGGACAAGCACCTAAAGTCGGTTCCTGATCAGCCGGGCTGTGGCTCGTACGTTGGTTTGCGTGCAGCCAGCAGTAACAGCCTGGTTGATCAGGCTCTGATCCACCAGGAGGCCTGGTCACAGACCGGGCCGCGGGGGCGTTGACCCCCGGAATTCTCTCCAGGTAAACTCCTTGGTAGATTGGAGGTCTTTTGTTCCCAAGTGATGGAAGTGGCAGTAAAAGTGAATTTCATGGTTTTGGAGAGGGTGTGACCAAAAGCAGCGCCCAGGATAACATAATTAGTGATGAAAATCCAGATGATCCACAACCTTCCACCCCTGGTGCTGGGCTGTCTCATTCACATTCACCTGTACCAGGGCGAAAGAGGAAACTACAGTGGACCCCCGGTTAACGATATTTTTTCACTCCATAAGTATGTTCAGGTGCCAGTACTGACTGAATTTATTCCCATAAGGAATATTGTGAAGTAGATTAGTCCATTTCAGACCCCCAAACATACACGTACAAACGCACTTACATAAATACACTTACATAATTGGTCGCATTCGGAGGTAATCGTTATGCGGGGGTCCACTGTATTTCGCCGTTTACAAAACTCTCATGCGAGCAGTTCTAGTTGTGACAGTGAGGGTGAACATTCTCCAGTGAAGTGGCAGTATGTATGACGCAGCATGCATTCTGGTAGTGTGTCATATGTTGTTCCAAGGGAAAGGAGTAAATCTCGGAGTACATCCCGTGGCCCTACACCATGAACTGATAGTGAAGATGATGATATTGTTACAATGGGGATGAATAATGTGAGTGGGACAGCAGGTGGTGGTGCTGGTGGTGGTGGCACAAGTCATGTGGCACCAGCAGCGGGCCACGCTACTACCCTGCTAACTCAGCACAGCCACAACCACCCTCAACCAACCCCACACTCCCACAACATCCACAACCTGTAAATATTCAGTACCCACCACCCTGCTGCCAATCCCAGCATCTGGGATTGGCAGCAAGGTGACAATTTTATTCCCAATCCCCATCACTTTGATGAAATACAAAGTGGAATACGGCCATCATGTACACTTGGGAACAATGCCACTGAACTGGAATGCTTTCAGTTATTCTTCGATGAACCCCTGATGGACATTACTGTCAGGGAAAGCAATACATACTTCAAGTACACCATGGCAAACAATTCTTTCACCAAGGTCATGCCTACACCAGTGGAAGGACACAACTGTGGCAGAGATGTATCTGTTCTTTGCCACAATAATGCTTATGCCACATGTGTATGAGCACAGTGTCAACACATACTGGTCGACAGACCGCCTGATTTCAACCCCAGCTTTCAGTGACATTATACCAGTGAGTAGATTTGTGCTACTATTACGTATGCTACACTTCTCAGACAAAACAAGGCCTGACAGAAGTGACAGGTTATATATATAAGATCAGGAATGTGTTTATGTACCTGAAGCAAAAGTGCTGTATGTATTTTTATCCCTTCAGGAAGCTTGTTATTGATGAGTATTTGATTTTGTCCAAAGGCAGACTCTCATTCAAGCAGTACATACCAAGCTTTGGTATAAAGTTATTTGTACTGTGTGATTGCAAAAGTGGTCTGGTTTTGGATATAATTGTATACACTGGCAGTAATACATTGCAAGATACCATGAAGTTACTAGGTATCTCTGGAGATGTGGTTAGTATGATGTTGGTAAGGGGCATATTTTATATACTGATAACTGGTACACAAGCCCCTTACTCAGTGATTTCTTGCAAGTGAACACGACAGATGTGTGTGGCACAATGCGTGGAAATTGTAAGCATATGCCCAGGTTCGACTCAGGCACTCGTAGAGGTGATGTTCAGGTGTTTGCTGCCAATGACATAATGGCATTTCGGTGGCATGACAAACATGATGTCACATTGTTGACATCAGTTCACCGACACGAAATGGTAGACACTGGCAAGCAAAATAGAGACCAATGGACCCATTGTAAAACCTGCAGCTGTGATTTACTACAATCTCAATATGTGCTTAGTGGACAACTGTGACATGCAGACTGTGTTTGCAAGAGTTATAAGTGGTACATAAAACTTTTTCCATCTTCTTGACATTTCCATGCTGAATGCTTATAATATGTATAAGTCGAAGACCAATAACAAACTCAAATGTGGTGAATTTTGTTTGTCAGTTATCAGACAAATAATATTCAAGTACCAAGGAACAACACTAAAGAACAAGGCAGGAGATTTAAATACCTTATCATCCTTTATATACAAAAAAGCTTCACAAGTAATGTCACCACTCATTGCAACACTCTTCAACAAATCCATTGAATCCTCTACCTTCCCTACAGTTCTCAAAATAGTGAGGGTCACCCCTATACATAAAGGAGGAGATCAAGCGAACTTGAATAACTATAGGCCAATATCCAACTTACCCATTCTCTCTAAAATTTTGAAAAATTAATTCATAAGTGAAACTATTCCTACCTCATCTCCCCTGTCAGTTTGGGTTCAGGCCTAATAAAAATACAAATGATGCTATTATACACATGCTAGAACAAATATACACTGCACTCGAGAAAAAAGAAGTCCCGCTTGGGATCTTCATTGATTTCTGTAAAGCTTTTGATACAGTTGACCAAGATTTGTTGCACATAAAATTATCACACTACGGTATAAGAGGGCACTCCCTCAACTACCTAAAGTCATACCTTAGCAACAGAAGCCAATATGTGTACACAAATGGAGCAAACTCTTCCACACAACCAATTACAGTTGGTGTCCCACAGGGACACTAACTGTAATTGCATTGCAACTACTCAAATCCACACTATTTGCAGATGACACAACATACGTCTTCTCTCACCCAAGCCCAGTCATACTAGCCAATACTGTAAATACTGAATTACAGAAAATACCAACCTGGATGATGATTAACCCTTTGGCTGTTTAGGTTGTATATATGTTGTTAGGTAAGACACATATGCAACAGTTAGGTATCTTTATTTCGAAACGTTTCACCTACACAGTAGGCTTCTTCAGTCGAGTACAGAAAAGTTGATAGAAGCAGAAGAGACTTGAAGACGATGTAATCAGTCCATCACCCTTAAAGTTTTGAGGTGGTCAGTCCCTCAGTCTGGAGAAGAGCATTGTTCCGTAGTTCTGTACTCGACTGAAGAAGCCTACTGTGTAGGCGAAATGTTTCGAAATAAAGATACCTAACTGTTGCATATGTGTCTTACCTAACAACCTGTCGGTATTTTATACCATTTTAATGTTCAGGTTGTATATATACGTCTTACGAGCCACCGTGTTTGATGTATATATAGTACTCATAAATTCTAGCAGCTTCAAATCAAGCAGGAGAAAGCTGGTAGGCCCACATGTGAGAGAATGGATCTGTAGTCAGTGCGCACCATATAAAAAAATCCTGCAGCACGCAGTGCACAACGAGAAAAAAAAACCGACCGCATTTTTTTAATTAAAATGCCGACTTTGTGGTCCATTTTCGTATAGCATTTATGGTTGTATTCTCGTTTTCTTGGTCTCATTTGATAGAATGGAAAACATATTATAGAAATAGAGGCGATTTTGATTAGGTTTACTGTGAAAAGAACCTTGAAATGGAGCTCAAAGTAGGGGAAATGTTTGATTTTTGCCGATGTTCAAAAGTAAACAAATGATGTCCTTGTCCAATAAATGTCCAACTAGCCATTCTAATATGCAGTCATGAATGGGTTGACATTATTTATACAATTATTATAATATTGCAGTAGTCTGCATAACAGTAAATCACTCCTGGAGACGTGACTGAAGAACAAAATGTTATTTTAGAGCCAGGAATGTCTGCATTGTTCATACTGGACCCTATTTTGAAGTTGGCATATTTTTTAATTTGCATGAAATTGGCCAAATTGCCAATTTCTGACCACTTTATTGGGTAGTTGAAATCAGTAACTGGGCGGTTTCTTGTACTCAATCAATAGAACAAATGGAGTTCTAATGAAATAGTTATGAGTTTGGTCGACTGGAACAGTGGAATTAGCTGAAAATAAGTCTCAAAGTGGGGGAAATCGCTGATTCGTTATTATCGCTGAGGTCGCTAACTTCGCAAGAGCATAATTCCATAAGTTTTCCATCAAATTTCGTACTTTTGGTGTCATTACCATCGGGAAAAGTTTCTCTATCATTTCATTTTTTTTTTTTAATTTTTGCGACACCAGGAGACACCTCAGGATTTGGGGTTGCGACAGTCAAAGGGTTAACAAACTTACTCTCAATATTGGCAAAACCTACTTCATTCAGTTTGGGAACAGAACTACAGATGTTCCTCTTAACATAATGATAAATGGATCACCTATCACAAAGATCACAGAGGGAAAATTCCTAGGAATCCACCTTGATAATAGACAAATTTCAAACACATGTACAACAAATTTCCAAGAAAATCTCCAAGACTGTAGGCATACTATCGAAGATACGGTACTATGTTCCACAATCAGCCCTCCTGGCCCTATATCACTCACTCTTTTACTCCTATCTCACCTATGGAATTTGTGCATGCAGCTCAACAACAATAAATCATCTCAAACCATTAATTACCCAACAAAAGGCTGCAGTCAGAATGATAAATTCCCACTCCAGGCAGCATACTCCACCAATATTCAAAACTCTAAACTTACTCACCATACAAAACATCCATACTTATTATTGTGCCTACTACATACAGGCCTTGCTCAACATACACGAGGGTTAGGGGATCAAGAGCCTTGTGAATGTTGAAAAATCACGAATGTATGGTGCCCCAATATATTGTAGGGAAATATAATACAATACTGCTTCCTTAACTTGCTGAACCATGAACAATCATAAAATACATGAAAACATCATAAATTGTACTAAATACATACATGTTATGGTTTAATAACATGTATGTTATTAAATACCACTGCCTCCACCAATGCCTCCACTTCCTCAACCACTGCGAGCCCCTACTACCCTCCCTCCGACCCCCTCAACTGGCAGCCAGCCCTCCCACCAGTGTGGTGAGTGTTTTGTTTGTTCATTATTTGCTATTAAACTACAGTATAAATAATGTAAACCCATTCATGACTGCGTATTGGAATGGCTAATCGGACAGGTATTGGACAGTGACATCATGTGTTTACTCTTGAGAACAGCAAAGAATGAAACATTTCTGCTACTGCTAATAATAACAATAGTAATAATAATAATACATAATAATAATACATAATAATAATAATAATAATAATAATAATAATAATAATAATAATAATAATAATAATAATAATAAATACAATAGAATTGAAGAAGGAAATTGTACAAAAATACGAGGGAGTGGTTGACACATCGTCAGTGTGGCTTTGTTTATGCTGGAGTGAGCATTAGTCTCCGTGCTCTTCCAAACATTTCACAATAATTCATTGTGTTTGGTGCTTGTAGATTGAGTGCGACTGGAGTGTTAGAGGCAGTGCTTGAGGAAGCAGTTGAGGCAGTGGGTGAGGCAGTGGTATTTAACCCTTTGACTGTTTCCGACGTATAAATACGTCTTACGAGCCAATGTTTCTGACGTATTTATACTCAAATTCTAGCAGCTTCAAATCAAGCAGGAGAAAGCTGGTAGGCCCACATGTGAGAGAATGGGTCTCCATGGTCAGTGTGCACCATATAAAAAAAATCGGGGAGCCAGTGGTGCATTGTGGGAATGCCATTTCAGTTGTCCTTTTTCAGCATGTCTAGCGGTAAGAAATATGTGATTCCCCAGCAAATCTGGGACTCTTCTCTTCCCAAGTGATGCTCTAACACAGATGGAAGTGTCAGTGAAGATCAATTTCATGATTTGGAGGAGTTTGAGACCAAAAGCAATGGAGGAGGAGGAGGGGGAGGAGGGGAGGAAGAGGAGGAGGAGGAGGAGGGAAGGAAGAGGAGGAGGAGGAGGAGGAGGAGGAGGAGGAGGAGGAGGAGGAGGAGGAGAAGAGGAGGAGGAGGAGGAGGAAGAAGAAGATGTAATAATATTGTTCCCTTGAAGCAAGAAAAAAAAAAGTCCACCCCATGACAGTGACAAGATAAGGGGAGATAACATCTGATAAGAGCTGACTTTGATGAGCGTAAAGGAGGGTAATATTACATGACCATCGCCCTCCCTTTGTTTTTGCTGGTACACAAACATTTCTGTCTGTCTATTTGTCTGTCTGTCAAGCTCCCTGTCTGTCCATCTAGCTCTCTGTCTCAGAGAGAGCCACAAGACTGTGTCATCACTTTTACTCACATCTTCAAGCAGAGTATAGCACTTTGTCTGGATTTCTTGGGTTATCCTAGGTAATTTACACTATGTATACTTGTATTTATGTGTACCTGTGAGACAGAGATAGGCAGACAGATAGAAAGAGAGACAGATTGAAAGATATAGAATGAGGGAGAAAGATAATTAGATAGAATGGAGGAGGGGAAGCAGCATCCGACCCCATTGTTTTGACAGGCGGTAGGGGTAGTGACTAATGAGACAATATGTCACTTTGACAGCTGCCCACTTCTGACTCAAAACAATTATAAGCCACACACTCACACACAAGACAAGGAGGAGGAGAAGGAGGAGGAGGAGGAGGAGGAGGAGGAGGAGGAGAAGGAGAAGGAGGAGAAGGAGGAGGAGAAGGAGGAGGAGGAGGAGGAGGAGGAGGAGGAGGAGGAGGAGGAGGAGTAGGAGGAGGAGGAGGAGGAGGAGAAGGAGGAGGAGGAGAAGGAGGAGGAGGAGGAGGAGAAGAAGGAGGAGGAGGAGAAGGAGGAGGAGGAGGAGGAGGAGGAGGAGGAGGAGGAGGAGGAGAAGGAGGAGAAGGAGGAGGAGGAGAAGGAGGAGGAGGATGAGAAGAAGGAGGAGGAGAAGGAGGATGAGAAGAAGGAGGAGGAGAAGGAGGATGAGAAGAAGGAGGAGGAGAAGGAGGATGAGAAGAAGGAGGAGGAGAAGGAGGATGAGAAGAAGGAGGAGGAGGAGGAGGAGGAGGAGGAGGAGGAGGAGGATTGTTTGTTTGTTTTTGTAAACAAGTTTTGTAAACAATATATTGATAATTATGTTTGTGTGCTTATTGTGTTGTATACAACGAGTGTATATATATACATTGCACCTTACTTTGGTCTCATAGGCCACATAAGTTATGTGAAAAAATAAAATAGTGAAAAAAACAAAAAACCTTCAATTACAAGTAAACTAAAGTTTACCGGGTGAGCGGCAGTCGCCGCTGTTGCCATACGCGGCTCATTTTCTGCAAACTTCATGGCTCTATATCTCGGTAAGTACCGATGGCAAAAATTTTTTTTTGGACTAAAACACTCAGAAAAATAATCTTAACATTTTCATAAGAAAAAATAATTTTTTTTTTTTTTAATATTTGGCGACATAGAATGACAGTTTCAGAGAGGGGCCTGAAACAGTCAAAGGGTTAATAACATACATGTTATTAATAATAATAATTTTTTTTTTTTTTTTTTTAAAAAAGTCGGCCGTCTCCCACCGAGGCAGGGTGACCCAAAAAAGAAAGAAAATCCCCAAAAAGAAAATACTTTCATCATCATTCAACACTTTCACCACACTCGCACATTATCACTGTTTTTGCAGAGGTGCTCAGAATACAACAGTCTAGAAGCATACACATATAAAGATACACAACATATCCCTCCAAACTGCCAATATCCCAAAACCCCTCCTTTAAAGTGCAGGCATTGTACTTCCCATTTCCAGGACTCAAGTCCGACTATATGAAAATAACCGGTTTCCCTGAATCCCTTCACTAAATATTACCCTGCTCACACTCCAACAGATCGTCAGGTCCCAAGTACCATTCGTCTCCATTCACTCCTATCTAACACGCTCACGCACGCTTGCTGGAAGTCCAAGCCCCTTACCCACAAAACCTCCTTTACCCCCTCTCTCCAACCCTTTCGAGGACGACCCCTACCCCGCCTTCCTTCCCCTATAGATTTATATGCTTTCCATGTCATTCTACTTTGATCCATTCTCTCTAAATGACCAAACCACCTCAACAACCCCTCTTCTGCCCTCTTGCTAATACTTTTATTAACTCCACACCTTCTCCTAATTTCCACACTCCGAATTTTCTGCATAATATTTACACCACACATTGCCCTTAAACAGGACATCTCCACTGCCTCCAACCGTCTCCTCGCTGCTGCATTTACCACCCAAGCTTCACACCCATATAAGAGTGTTGGTACTACTATACTTTCATACATTCCCTTCTTTGCCTCCATAGATAACGTTTTTTGACTCCACATATACCTCAACGCACCACTCACCTTTTTTCCCTCATCAATTCTATGATTAACCTCATCCTTCATAAATCCATCCGCCGACACGTCAACTCCCAAGTATCTGAAAACATTCACTTCTTCCATACTCCTCCTCCCCAATTTGATATCCAATTTTTCTTTATCTAAATCATTTGACACCCTCATCACCTTACTCTTTTCTATGTTCACTTTCAACTTTCTACCTTTACACACATTCCCAAACTCATCCACTAACCTTTGCAATTTTTCTTTAGAATCTCCCATAAGCACAGTATCATCAGCAAAAAGTAACTGTGTCAATTCCCATTTTGAATTTGATTCCCCATAATTTAATCCCACCCCTCTCCCAAACACCCTAGCATTTACTTCCTTAACAACCCCATCTATAAATATATTAAACAACCATGGTGACATTACACATCCCTGTCTAAGACCTACTTTTACCGGGAAATAGTCTCCCTCTTTTCTACACACCCTAACCTGAGCCTCACTATCTTCATAAAAACTCTTTACAGCATTTAATAACTTACCACCTATTCCATATACTTGCAACATCTGCCACATTGCTCCTCTATCCACTCTATCATATGCCTTTTCTAAATCCATAAATGCAATAAAAACTTCCCTACCTTTATCTAAATACTGTTCACATATATGCTTCAATGTAAACACTTGATCTACACATCCCCTACCCACTCTGAAACCTCCTTGCTCATCCGCAATCCTACATTCTGTCTTACCTCTAATTCTTTCAATTATAACCCTACCGTACACTTTTCCTGGTATACTCAGTAAGCTTATTCCTCTATAATTTTTACAGTCTCTTTTGTCCCCTTTCCCTTTATATAAAGGGACTATACATGCTCTCCGCCAATCCCTAGGTACCTTCCCCTCTTTCATACATTTATTGAACAAAAGTACCAACCACTCCAACACTATATCCCCCCCTGCTTTTAACATTTCTGTCATGATCCCATCAGTACCAGCTGCTTTACCCCCTTTCATTTTACGTAATGCCTCACGTACCTCCCCCACACTTACATTCTGCTCTTCTTCACTCCTAAAAGATGGTATACCTCCCTGACCAGTGCATGAAATTACTGCCTCTGTTTCTTCCTTAACATTTAAAAGTTCCTCAAAATATTCTCGCCATCTACCTAATACCTCCATCTCCCCATCTACTAACTCCCCTACTCTGTTTTTAACTGACAAATCCATATTTTCCCTTGGCTTTCTTAACTTGTTTAACTCACTCCAAAATTTTTTCTTATTTTCATTAAAATTTCTTGACAGTGCCTCTCCCACTCTATCATCTGCTCTCCTTTTGCACTCTCTCACCACTCTCTTTACCTTTCTTTTACTCTCCATATATTCTGCTCTTCTTATAACACTTCTGCTTTGTAAAAACCTCTCATAAGCTACCTTTTTCTCTTTTATCACACCCTTTACTTCATCATTCCACCAATCACTCCTCTTTCCTCCTGCACCCACCCTCCTATAACCACAAACTTCTGCCCCACATTCTAATACTGCATTTTTAAAACTATTCCAACCCTCTTCAACCCCCCCATTACTCATCTTTGCACTATCCCACCTTTCTGCCAATAGTCGCTTATATCTCGCCCGAACTTCCTCCTCCCTTAGTTTATACACTTTCACCTCCCTCTTACTTGTTGTTGCCACCTTCCTCTTTTCCCATCTACCTCTTACTCTAATAATAATAATAATAATAATAATAATAATAATAATAATAATAATAATAATAATAATAATAATATGTACAGTGGACCCCCGAGTTTCGGTAGCCTCAATTTTCGCGAAATTCGACCTTCGGCAAGTTTTTTTGGAAAAATTTGGCCTCGAGTTTCGTGAAAAAAACTCGTGTTTCGGCGACTGTCCGGTACTCGTCTGCCCATCACCGGGCACACAAAGCCAGTCTCCCATGCCATTCATGCTTATTGTGCCACTGTTTACCAACACGTGACCATCACCCCGCGGGTTCATACATTTCATAATAATCCATTGTTTTTTGTGCTTGCAACTGCTAAATAAGTCATCATGGACCCAAGGAAAGCTAGTGCAAGCCCTTTGGTAAATAAAGTGAGTGACGGGGATGTGGAAGAGTTGGAGGACCACAGGGAAGAGCTAACCACTGACGAACTGCAAGAGCTTCAACTGGAACAGCATCAGACCACAGCCGAAGAACTTGCTTCAGAGGAGGAGGAAGAGGGAATGGATGAGGTGCCTTCTTCAGTGATTAAGGACATGTGTGGAATGTGGAATGAGTTGCAAAGTTTTGTTGAAAAGTATCACCCTGACCAAGCTGAAACAAGCCATATCTGCAACATGTACAATGACAGTGTTGTGTCCCACTTCAGGGAAATCTTAAAGAAACACCAGAAAAAAGACCTCTCTGGGTAGATATTTTGTGCACCAGGGGTCCAGTGACTCAAGTTGTTCCCAGTGGCATTAAAAGAAGAAGGGAAGTAACTCCTGATAAGGACTTGCTACCTGAAGTCCTAATGGAAGGAGATTCTCCTTCCAAACAATAGTGTACACCTTCCTCCTATCACCTCCTCCCATCTTCCATCCACCCAGAAGTCTTCAGTAAAGGCAAGTGTAATGTTATTATTTATTTTAAATGCATGTACTTGATTTCTGATTGTGTTCATTATGTAAATTTTTATTTAATTTGAAAAAAAATATTTTATTTTAATATTTTTGGGTGTTTGGAACAGATTAATTTTATTTCCATTATTTCTTATGGGGAAAATGGTTTCGAGTTTCGTGAATTTCGACCTTTGGCGGGCTCTCTGGAACGGACTAATCAAGAAACTTGGGGGTTCGCTGTATTATTATTATTTATAACATGTTATTAAATACCACTGCCTCAACCGCTGCCTCAACCACTGCCTCTACCACTGCCTCTACCACTGCCTCTACCACTGCCTCTACCACTGCCTCTACCACTGCCTCTACCACTGCCTCTACCACTGCCTCTACCACTGCCTCTACCACTGCCTCTACCACTGCCTCTACCACTGCCTCTACCACTGCCTCTACCACTGCCTCTACCACTGCCTCTACCACTGCCTCTACCACTGCCTCTACCACTGCCTCTACAAGCACCAAACACAATGAATTATTGTGAAATGTTTGGAAGAGCACGGAGACTAATGCTCACTCCAGCATAAACAAAGCCACACTGACGATGTGTCAATCACTCCCTCGTATTTTTGTACAATTTCCTTCTTCAATTCTATCGTATTTATTATTATTTTTTTTTTTTTCAACAAGTCGGCTGTCTCCCACCAAGGCAGGGTGACCCAAAAAGAAAGAAAATCCCCAAAAAGAAAATACTTTCATCATCACTCAACACTTTCACCTCACTCACACAATCACTGTTTTTGCAGAGGCGCCCAGAATACAACAGTTTAGAAGTATATACGTATAAAAATACACAATACAGTGGACCCCCGGTTAACGATATTTTTTCACTCCAGAAGCATGTTCAGGTGCCAGTACTGACCGAATTTGTTCCCATAAGGAATATTGTGAAGTAGATTAGTCCATTTCAGAACCCCAAACATACACGTACAAACGCACTTACATAAATACACTTACATAATTGGTCGCATTCGGAGGTGATCGTTACACGGGGGTCCACTGTATATCCCTCCAAACTACCAATATCCCAAACCCCTCCTTTAGAGTGCAGGCATTGTACTTCCCATTTCCAGGACTCAAGTCCGGTTATATAAAATAACCGGTTTCCCTGAATCCCTTCACTAAATATTACCCTGCTCACACTCCAACAGATCGTCAGGTCCCAAATACCATTCGTCTCCATTCACTCCTATCGAACATGCTCATGCATGCCTGCTGGAAGTCTAAGCCCCTCGCCCACAAAACCTCCCTTAACCCTTCCTTCCAACCTTTTCGAGGACGACCCCTACCCCGCCTTCCTTCTCCTATAGATTTAAATGCTCTCCATGTCATTCTACTTTGATCCATTCTCTCTAAATGACCAAACCACCTCAACAATCCCTCTTCAGCCCTCTAATACTTTTATTAACTCCACACCTTCTTCTAATTTCCACACTCCAAATTTTCTGCATAATATTTACACCACACATTGCCCTTAGACAGGACATCTCCACTACCTCCAACTGCCTCCTCACTGCTGCATTCACAACCCAAGCTTCGCACCCGTATAAGAGTGTTGGTACTATTATATTTTCATACATTCCCTTCTTTGCCTCCATAGATAACGTTTTTTGTCTCCACATACACCTCATCGCACCACTCACCTTTTTTTCCTCATCAATTCTATGATTAACCTCATCCTTCATAAATCCATCCACCGACACCAACTCCCAAGTATCTAAAAACATTCACTTCTTTCATACTCCTCCTCCTCAATTTGATATCCAATTTTTTCTTTATCTAAATCATTTGATACCCCCATCCCCTTACTCTTTTCTATATTCACTTTCAACTTCCTACCTTTACACACACATTTCCCATAATTTAATCCCACCCCTCTCCCGAAAACCCTAACATTTACTTCTTTTACAACCCCATCTATAAATATATTAAACAACCATGGTGACATTACACATCCTTGTCTAAGACCTACTTTTACCGGGAAGTAGTCTCCGTCTCTTCTACATGCCCTAACCAGAGCCTCACTATCCTCATAAAAACTCTTTACCACATTTAATAACTTACCACCTATTCCATATACTTGCAACATCTGCCACATTGCTCCTCTATCCACTCTATCATATGCCTTTTCTAAATCCATTAATGCAATAAAAACTTCCCTACCTTTATCTAAATACTGTTCACATATATGCTTCAATGTAAACGCTTGATCTACACATCCCCTACCCACTCTGAAACCTCCTTGCTCATCCGCAATCCTACATTCTGTCTTGCCTCTAATTCTTTCAATTATAACCCTACCATACACTTTTCATGGCATACTCAGTAAACTTATTCCTCTATAAATTTTACAATCTCTTTTGTCCCCCCTTCCCTTTATATAAAGGGACTATACATGCTCTCTGCCAATCCCTGGGTACCTTCCCCTCTTTCATACATTAAACAAAAATTCCAACCACTCCAACACTATATCCCCCCCTGCTTTTAACATTCCTGTCATGATCCCATCAGTTCCAGCTGCTTTACCCCCTTTCATTCTATGTAATGCCTCACGCACCTCCCATACACACATCCTGTTCTTCTTCACTCCTAAAAGATGGTATACCTCCCTGGCCAGTGCATGATATTACTATTGTTATTATTAGCAGTAGCAGAAATGTTTGATTCTTTGCTGTTCTCAAGAGTAAACACATGATGTCACCGTCCAATACCTGTCCGAATAGCCATTCCAATATGCAGTCATGAATGGGTTTACATTATATATACTGTAGTTTAATAGCAAATAATGAACAAACAAAACACTCACCACACTGCTGGGAGGGCTGGCTGCCAGTTGCAGGGGTCGGAGGGAGGGTAGTAGGGACTCACAGGTGGCTGGAAACTTAAATATGATTTGGCGGCTGGGAATCTGGAGGCTGGGAATTCGCGAATGTGTGAAGCCCACAAAAGTTGATAATGCAAATGTTGAGGGAGAACTGTACATAGAACACTCAACTCAGACAAAAACCCTCCCCTCATACTTCTGCTTACCAACCTCAAAAGAACATATAACCATAACACAAGACACAGATCACTCTTTCATGACTCAAGAAATCGTAATGACACAATTGTAAACAAACCATACCCCCGGCCGGGATTGAACCCGAGGTTGGAGTTTTGAGACTATGACCGCGGGTTCAAGCCCGGCCGGGGGTATGGTTTGTTTGCAATCGTGTCATTACGATTTCTTGAGTCATGTTGATGGCAGTGAAGGGACTTGAGCTAGAGTTCATCACGGCCACGCTAGCTGGAGATTCGTCTGTAAAACTTGCATTTGTGGTCACAGTGGTGCCTGTGCTAACCTTCCTATGGTGTAGAAATATACCTAGTTGGATGAATCTTATTGTGGCTAGCTGGTCTAGTGGCTAACGCGACGGGCTGGAGTTTTGAGACTGACCGCGGGTTCAATCCCAGCCGGGGGTATGGTTCACTCTTTGATGTTCCCCGTGTCCCTCTCACACTATGTAAAAACTCAATGCACATAAAAGGCCCAAAAATCTGGAATTCATTACCTGTGAATATAAAAGAAACACTGCCGGTTTATCAATTTAAGACTTCTTAAAAAACCACTTACTCACCCACAACTAAAATACTGAATAACTATCTCATAAATGTATAACCTGTGACCCTATCAAACTTTTGTTTTTAACCCCTTAACTGTCCAAACTCTAGGTAGTAGGTTAGTAGACAGCAACCGCCCAGGGAGGTACTACCGTCCTGCCAAGTGAGTGTAAAATGAAACCCTGTAATTGTTTTACATGACGGTAGGATTGCTGGTGTCCATTTTTCTGTCTCATAAACATGCAAGGTTTCAGGTGCGTCTTGCTACTTCTACTTACACTTAGGTCACACTACACATACATGTACAAGCATATACAGGAAGGCCCCACTTATACGGCGGGTTAGGTTCCAGGCTACCGCCGTAAAGCGGAAACCGCCGTAAAGTGGAACACCCTTTTTTTCCACTTACAAATGCATACAAACACTAGATAACAAGTTTACACTAACATATATTATGTTAGCAATAGAACCAGGCATCAAAAAACAATAAAAAAGTACAATACACACATAGTGCACTCATTACTTACCTTAAAATATTTATAGTCTTAATCTAGGGTGAGACAAGTAGTATTTATTGTAAGAAATCAAGTGTGGTATGTATTGTAATAGCCAGGCTACCTCACCAGGCCACCCCACCCACACATACTATTCTATGATATTTAAGCATCCCAGAGCGATAAAATGTATATACAGTTCACTCATTACTTACCTTAAAATATTTGTAGTCTTAATGTAGGGTCAGGAGTAAGTAAATGAGATAAAACGAATAAATGAGAGAGAGAAAGAATGAGTACATGAGAGGTAACAGGCGCAGAGTTATGTAAACAAACCAGGCTCCCACATCTTATATTTATGTTTATTTATTCTATTGTGGGGTGTATTTATCATCTTTTTATGTTATGTATCGTGTTTATTATATAATTTTGAAAAAAATATCATGGATGGATTAATGAAAATGTGTATATTACCGTAATATACGACATTTAATGAGACTCGGTGACTATTGTTATTATGGCGTCACTTGTGGAAGTCGTCTGCTCACATCTCACATTTATGTTTATTTATTCTACTGTGGGGTGTATTTATCTTATTTATATGTTATGCATCGTGTTTATTATATAATTTTGAAAAAAATATCATGGATGGATTAATGAAAATGTGTATATTACCGTAATATACGACATTTAATGAGACTCGGTGAGTATTGTTATTATGGCGTCACTTGTGGAAGTCGTCTGCTCACATCTCACATTTATGTTTATTTATTCTACTGTGGGGTGTATTTATCTTATTTATATGTTATGCATCGTGTTTATTATATAATTTTGAAAAAAATATCATGGATGGATTAATGAAAATGTGTATATTAACGTAATATACGACATTTAATGAGACTCGGTGACTATTGTTATTATGGCGTCACTTGTGGAAGTCGTCTGCTCACATCTCACATTTATGTTTATTTATTCTACTGTGGGGTGTATTTATCTTATTTATATGTTATGCATCGTGTTTATTATATAATTTTGAAAAAAATATCATGGATGGATTAATGAAAATGTGTATATTAACGTAATATACGACATTTAAATGACTCGATGTATGTAAGTTTATTTAGGTACAGGTATACATAAGTATAATTATCAGAGTATATATAAAATATGAAATAACTTTTAAAAACATTTGAAATTTTGGAGTTTCCAGACAAAATGGAGAGACTTAGTGCTTACTGAGCTCATGGAGAATGTAAACAAACAGGGTGGGGCACGGTGACCGTATTAGAAAGTCAGGTGGGGGGAGCCGTATAGTGAGTTTTGGTCATAATTTGAAATGTCCGTATTAGCGGAACGCCGTAAAGTGAAACGCCGTAAAGCGGGGCCTTCCTGTACATATACACACACCCCTGGGTTTTCTTCTATTTTCTTACTAGTTCTTGTTCTTGTTTATTTCCTCTTACCTCCATGAGGAAGTGGAACAGAATTCTTCCTCCGTAAGCCATGCGTGTTGTAAGAGGAGACTAAAATGCCAGGAGCAAATGGCTAGTAACCCCTTCTCCTGCATATATTACTAAATGTAAAAGGAGAAACTTTCGTTTTTCCTTTTGGGCCACCCCGCTTCGGTGGGATACGGCCGGTGTGTTGAAAGAAAAAGAACTGTCCAAACATAGATCTACGTTCTTACTGCTAGCACTCTAAATGTAGATCAACGTTTTATTTTTCCTGCTTCCAAATTTGGCACGATTGGCCTAAGATGCAGACACATTTATCACCTTCAAAACTACCGTTAGAAAACATCTTATCTCCCTGATACACCCCATCAACTAACCACATAAAAACCACCTGGTGGTTCACACTTACACTCACTCACTCACCCATTTTACTATAAGCACAGAAATACGTATCTTAATCTTAAAATAATGATTCCTAACTAGTCATAAGTGTGCCTGTGATACTCCAATATAGAAACTACAGGTCAGCTATCACTAATCCAGCATCATTGGGACCTGTAGTGTGCTGGATTAGTGAGTTTGCCGGATTACGGAGTGGTTAGGTTAGAATACACTTAATTAACCTATCAACAGAGAGACTACTGCATCTTCCTCATTTTCATCACTGCTTTCTCCTCCACTGGCTTGCTGCTGTGGATTTACAAACATCTGCACAATTTCTGACTCCGTATAATGATGCAATTTGAGTCAGTATAATGATCCGAGTCAGTGTAATGATGAGATTTTAAATTATGCTAGCTGAAATTAGTGCCGGATTACTGATGGAACCAGATAACTGATTGCCGGATTAGTGATGGCTAACCTGTATGTATTGTGCCAAAACAAAAGCAGTCACATTGCTAAACTCACAAACTAGTACTTAGTCAACTTACTCCACAATTTGTAATAATTTAGGGTTAAGAATTAATCTAAGTTTGCCCGAAATGCCTAGCCATGCTAAGTGTTCTGGTGGCCCCCTCTGTAATTAGTATTTTATTACGTGTAAACCACACAATAACCAAAATCTGTAAACCCCGCATTGTAATCCTTATAGAGAATAAACTTTGATTTGATTTGATTTGATTTGTCAGCACAGAATGGGATTTAACCCTCAGTGTGCACTATTAAAAAAATCTGGGACCATTTAGTACCTTGTGGGAGCACCAGTTCAATTGAGCCCCAGCTAGAGCAAATAATGCAGCAAACACCAAGGATTCACTGATGTCCTATCATATTAACACTCCTCTTTTAAGAGGAAAGTGTCATCTTGCCAGAATGTCCCATAATCTATGCCCTAAGTAAAAAGAAACAAGTCTGAAACTGTAATTTCGACAGGCTGGCTG
This sequence comes from Cherax quadricarinatus, assembly GCF_038502225.1. Taxonomy (NCBI): domain Eukaryota; kingdom Metazoa; phylum Arthropoda; class Malacostraca; order Decapoda; family Parastacidae; genus Cherax; species Cherax quadricarinatus. Next base: position 18,294,925 of record NC_091318.1, read on the forward strand.
GCTGATTGAATCTGTCTCTATCTCACAGGAACACGTATGTAAATACAATTATACATAGTGTAAATTACCTAGGATAACCCAAAAAATCCAGACGAAGTGCTATTCTGGAACTGTAATTTCGGAAGGCTGGCTGGCCAGCTGGCTAGCTGGTAGCTGGCTAGCCGGTGGCTGGCTGGCCGGTGGCTGGTTGGCTGGCTGTCTACATCTCCGTCTGTCTGTCTGTATCTATCTCTGTCTCTATATCTGTCTATATCTCCGTCTGTCTGTATCTATCTCTGTCTCTATCTCACAGAAACGCATATGTAAATACAATTCTACATGGTGTAAATCACCTAGGATAATCCAAAAAATCCAGATAAAGTGCTGTGCTGTGCTTGTAGATAGTGATCGTGTGTAATGCCAGATGATTCACGAGCAGCTCTGAGACAGACAGATAGATAGACAGACATGTTTATGTGTTAGAGTGAAAACAAATAAAGCGAAGGCTCATCAAATGTTACCGCTCTCATTAGTGGAGAGATAAGATAAGACGACGCTCATCATTGTCAGCAGTGGAGTGAAGAGATAAGATAAGTGACATACTCTTACATCAAGCTTCAAGGCATCTTATTATTATTAATTATTATTATTTATTATTATAAACACCAGTGTATCCAAAACATTGCTGGGACCTATAAATACTATGTATATTGACTAAAGTAGGTAAAAATGTTCACCTGTCACTGTGTTTGTGACTATCTGAGCACTATTTCAGTACCTAATATTAGTATCAGAACAAAGATTAACTATGAAATCATAAGAACTACTACAAATTGTCATTACCAGAACATAAAAAATTATACAAATTAAAAAAAAATGAGATAAAAAAGTATATTGGCAATACATCTGCAAGTGGCAGCGCTTCATGTTGCCTTCAGATGAGTGACAAGTGCTGACTTTGTGGCCTTATATCTCTAAGTACTGACTCTAGAATGTTTTCTTTTACATTACTTTATGTAAAAAAATGTCCTCTTCATTTAAAAAAAAAAATATTTTTTTTATTTTTCAAAATATTCGGAGTGCTGAGCGAGAGAACATAGAACTCGTTTGGACAGTTAAGAGGTTAATTACTTTACCTAATAGAATACTCCACCTAATGACCATATGACCTGTTTCTGTAATACAAATCATTGATTTTATTAAATTTGATTGGATTATATTATACGTACATTGTTATGCTACAATTTTGTTACTATAATGCTTCTTATTTGAAATACTCATTTGTACTTCATGTTGTAATTTGTTTACTGTAATTTTTACCAAAAAATATATCACTGCTTAGTTAATCTTAAGTTACTTTTAACCCTGCCCATAATGCTCTGCATACAAGGGGCTTTTGGCATGTACACCCTATCATTATATTTCTTTGTACAACTATGTATCATGTCCAAATAAAAATAAATAAATAAAATAAACAGAGACAGCTAAAGTCAGTCAACCAGCCGGCTGGCCAGCCTGCTGAATACATATTACACATGCTCCAGAATTGCTTCTCTTTACTTAGGGCATAAGCTATTGGACATTCTGGCAGTATGACACTACCAGTGGTATCAGAAATGAAAGGATGTTGCACATATGTTGCACATGGGTTATTATAGAGGTTTTTGATATTTCCTTGACCACTTGTGGCCACATCCATCTCAAAACCACTAAACTCCGGGTCAACATCGCTTTCCTCTTAAAAGGGGAATGTTAATACGACATGACATCAGTGAATCCCTGGTGTTTGCCATGCTATTTGCTCTAGCTAGCACTCAATTGAACTGGTGCTCCCACAAGATACTAAGTGGTCCCAGAATTTTTTAATACTGCACACACCGAGTGTTAAGACTCATCCTATGCTGATCAGGCATCTCAGGCCAATCGTGCCAAATTTGGAGGCAGGAAAAATAAAATGTAGATCTACATTTGAAGTGCTAGTGGTACAAACAGAGATCCACATTTGGACAGTTTAAGGGTTAAGAGCTCTTCTTTAACAATGTTGCTGTGATGCTCTATTTGTGTGGGAGATGACAAAAGTTGTGTCGTCAGCAAAGAGAATAGGTCTAACCTGTTGCAACACATTTGGAAAGTCACTGATATACAAAAGGAAAAGTAGAGAGACAGAGACAGACAGAGACACACACAGAGAGAGACAGAGACAGACAGAGAGAGAGACAGAGACAGACGGACAGAGACAGACGGACAGACAGACACAGACTGAAGTTTTCAGGTAGTGTGTTACAGATTTTAGATTGTTTTATGCACACTGAGGTTTTGCAAAAACCTCAGTGTGGGGAGTATCAGAGATAGATGTGCCCATGTATTCTTGTGCTGTTCCTTAGAAAAACAAACTTCAAATTTAATCTGATAGTTCTTTAATATCTTTGTAAAGCAATCAACACATCTCTAGCATGTGACAGTACTATGGTGTTATTCAAAACAAAATTTTCTTACCGACATCTAAAATTCAAATAGTCTTAAGAATAAAATTTAGGAACATACCTTACAACATCCATTGAGCCAGCTCCAGCTTTGAAGAAATCCGTGTCATCAGCAATTTCAATATTTAAAATAGCCTTCCATGTATCTCTTAACTTGTTAGCTATTTCCTGTTCTTCTGCTGTCAGTTCTACTGTCTCAGTAGCTTCTGCTGCTGCACCATACTTAGAAGCGCTCATCATCTTACCATCAACACTTAAGCGAGCAACATTTAACTGCAGATACAGAAATACAATAGACTTAATCTTAGAAACTGCTATGCAGTTTATAATGCGACATAAGCTGGCAAAAAGCTCAAACCTTACATCATTTGAGTAAAACTGGGTAACTGCAGAGTTGTCTTCTTACAGGCAAGTCTGTAGTACTGTATTGCAATGAGATCTCTCAGCCCAGTTCTGATCAAGTTATGAAAAAAATTAGGCATGGTTTAATTTACACACAGAGCCATTACCCTACCTCAGCTTATTTCAGAGCCCAACCTTATTTGAGGTATACACAACATAAACCATAACAATTAACTAACACCCAGATTCTGTACCTATTTACTGATAGGCAAACATGAGTAACTGGTGTAGACACTTGCCCTTACGTCTTATCAAGCCTAACTTCTTTTAGCTGTAACACAAATGCTCTATTACTGAACTACAAGTCACTTGAGACTGAATGTTACCACACATTTCTTTATGAAATATGGTTAAAATATGAAGCTGATATCTCAGTGTGATCAGAAAGACAACATTTTAACACATTTTCTCTATGTACACTACTGCAAAATTGTGGCATATTTTCGATGAATACTCCATAAAATTTGACTAGCACGGTGCCATTTTTGGGGGGAAAACTTATAGCTCTGTGAGCTGGACAGCAGGATTTTTCCCCTCCATCTAATGGGCTTGCAGGCAGCCTGCCTGTGAGTCAGGCCACTGTGAGGAAGGCCTAACTTCCTCCCATCTCCCCATTCCCACTTCTCATTACCTAACAGAATACTCCATTCTACTGAATGCACAGCAACACAGAAAAAGACCATATGACCTGTCTTTGAAATACTCATTTGTGCTTAATTGTTAACTGTTTATAACAATGTTTACCACTGAATATATCATTGCTAAGTTAATCTTAAGTTAATTTTAAGCCTGCCCATAATGCTCTGCTTACAAGGGGTTTTGGCATGTTACACTTAACCACTGTATTTCCTTGTACTTCTATGTATCATGTTCAAATTAATAAATAAATAAATATTTATTTTTTATTAGCACACTAGCCGATTCCCACCAAGGCAGGGTGGCCCGAAAAAGAAAAACTTTCACCATCATTCACTCCATCACTGTCTTGCCAGAAGGGTGCTTTACACTACAGTTTTTAAACTACAACATTAACACCCCTCCTTCAGAGTGCAGGCCCTGTACTTCCCATCTCCAGGACTCAAGTCCGGCCTGCCAGTTTCCCTGAATCCCTTCATAAATGTTACTTTGCTCACACTCCAACAGCACGTCAAGTATTAAAAACCATTTGTCTCCATTCACTCCTATCAAACACGCTCATGCATGCCTGCTGGAAGTCCAAGCCCCTCGCACACTAAACCTCCTTTACCCCCTCCCTCCAACCTTTCCTAGGCCAACCCCTACCCCACCTTCCTTCCACTACAGACTGATACACTCTTGAAGTCATTCTGTTTCGCTCCATTCTCTCTACATGTCCAAACCACCTCAACAACCCTTCCTCAGCCCTCTGGACAACAGTTTTGGCAATCCCACACCTCCTCCTAACTTCCAAACTACGAATTCTCTGCATTATATTCACACCACACATTGCCCTCAGACATGACATCTCCACTGCCTCCAGCCTTCTCCTTGCTGCAACATTCATCACCCATGCTTCACACCCATATAAGAGCATTGGTAAAACTATACTCTTTCCTACATACTCTAACTTGAGCCTCACTATCCTCATAAAAACTCTTCACTGCTTTCAGTAACCTACCTCCTATACCATACACCTGCAACATCTGCCACATTGCCCCCTATCCACCCTGTCATACGCCTTTTCCAATTCCATAAATGCCACAAAAACCTCTTTAGCCTTATCTAAATACTGTTCACTTATATGTTAATTGTATTTACATTATTTCTTATGGGAAATATTACTTCAGTTTTCATACAAATCAGTTTTCAGCCAACATTCTTGAACAGATGAAAGACGAAAACTGGGGTTCCACTGTATTATAATAATGCAGTAGTCTGCATAACAGTAAATCTTTTATTTTTTATGTGAATAATAATTCAAAATGGAAAGCAAGTGTAATATAGGAAATGCCTGAGGAAATAACTAATGAACAGAGGAAATGTTTTAGTATCAATAATGTCTAGTTTTAAATTGGCAATATTTTAGTGTGAAATTTGTCAAATTACAAATTTGTGGTCACTATTGGGTAGGTGAAATAGTCAAATGGACGTTTTGTACTCAAATCGATGGAATGGATGTGGAAATTTATAGACCAAAAATTCCACCAACCTGATTCACTTGTACATAAGTTGATGCAGCAGTCATAGGAACACTTAACACCTACCCAAACAATGATACTAGCATTGAGATTGTAAGAATATGGAGAAATCATAAGTTTAACCCTTAAACGGTCCAAACGTATATATACGTTTACTCACGCAGCGCCCCGAATATTTTGAAAAAAAAAAAAAAAATTATAGAAAAAAAGCACATTTTATAAGTGTTTTAGAATAAAAAAAAATTAGGCTCAGTACTTAGAGATATGAGGCAGAGAAGTTGGCACTGGATGCTCATGTGATGGCAACATGGAGTCCTGCTGCTTGCAGAAGTGTTGCCGATATACCTTTTTTCTATTTTTCATATTATTTTATATAATTTTTACTTTCTGATAATTTACAATTTATAGTAGTTCTTGTCATTTCATAACCAATCTTTCTTCTGACACTAGTATTAAGTACTGAAATTGTACTCAAATTGTCACAAACACACTGACAGGTGGACATTTACACCTGCCTTGGAATATATACAAAGTATTTATTGGTCCCAGGAATGTTTTGGATATGTGGAAGTATATAATAATAATAAAGGAGAGAGGAGGGAGGAGGAGGGAGGAGGGAGGAGGAGGGAGGAGGTGGAGGAGAATACGTAATAATAATAATAGGTAATACTGTAATAAGTTCCCTTGAAGCATGAAAAATAAAGTCCACCCCTGACAGTGACATGATGAGATAACATCTGATAAGAGCTGAAGTTTGATGAGCATACACGAGGGTGGGGGAGGGTGCAGCTGATATGAAAAGATTAGAGGTGACATTTGATGAGCATCACCCTCCCTCTGTTTTCATTGGTACACAAACATTTCTGTCTGTCAAGCTCCCTGTCTATCCGTCTAGCTCTCTGTCTCAGAGAGCCACAAGACTGCGTCATCACCTTTACTCACATCTTCAAGTAGAGTATAGCACTTTGTCTGGATTTTTTGGGTTATCCTAGGTAATTTATACTACGTATACTTGTATTTGTATACTTGTGAGACAGAGATAGACAGAGAGACCCACAAAGGCAGAGACGGATAGAGACAGAGACAGATACACAGACAGACAGACAGAGATAAACAGAGATAGACAGAGAGAGATAGACAGATCGACAGACCCTAAACTTGAGGTTAACATCACTTTCCTCTTAAAATGGGAGTGTTAATATGACATTACATCAGTGAATCCTTGGTGATTGCCGCACTGTTTGCTCTAGATGGTGCTCAATTTAACTGGCGCTCCCACAAGGTACTAAGTGGTCCCAGATTTTTTTAATACTGTGCACACCAAGTGTTAAGACCCATTCTATGCTGACCAGGCATCTCAGGCCAATCGTGCCAAATTTGTATCTTTATATGTGTATGCTTCTAAACTGTTGTATTCTGAGCACCTCTGCAAAAACAGTGATGGCGTGCGAGTGTGGTGAAAGTGTTGAATGATGATGAAAGTATTTTCTTTTTTGGGATTTTCTTTCTTTTTTTTTGGGTCACCCTGCCTCGGTGCCGCCCGGTTTACCAGAGCCTCCGCGGTAACATCCAAGCATACACTCGGAATATTTCGACTGGAAAATAAGTGACCATGGGCCCCAAGGCTTCTAGTGCCAACCCTGTGTAAAAAGGGTGAGAATTAGTATGGAAAAAAAAATTTTGAAAAAAAATGCCAGTTGTACGCCTACTTCAAAGATTAAGGAAATGTGTGCACAGTGGGTTGAACTGCAAACCTTTATAGATGAAAATCACCCTGACACAGCTGTTGCAAGCCGTGCTGGTGACTATTTCAATGACAATGTTGTGGCCCATTTTAGACAAATCGTAAAGGAACGGGAGGTACAGAGCTCTATGGACAGATTTGTTGTGCGACAGAGGTCCAGTGACTCTCAAGCTGGTCCTAGTGGCATTAAAAGAAGAAGGGAAGTAACCCCGGAAAAGGACTTGCTACCTCAAGTCGTAATGGAAGGGGATTCCCCTTCTAAACAGTAAGAAGATAATGCTCTCCCCTCCTCCCATCCCATCAATCATCACCAGATCTTCAATAAAAGTAAGTGTCATGTAATTGTGCATGCCTTTTTCAGTTTGTGTGTATTAAAATTAACATTTCATGTGGTAAAAAAAAATTTTTTTCATACTTTTGGGCGTCTTGCACGGATTAATTTTATTTCCATTATTTCTTATGGGGAAAATTCATTCGCATAACGATTATTTCGCATAACAATTATCCCTCTTGCACGGATTAAAATCGTTAACCGGGGGTCCACTGTATACTGATTGATAGATTCATGTTTAAGAATGAATTAAATAGGTTTAAATTGTCAGTAACTAATATTAGAATTAATAATGTACCCTTAGACCTTAATATAAGGTTATATTAGGTGATGAGATTAGATATAATGCTAACTAGCAACCCCATCCTTGAACTGAGGCATGACAGTGTCTAGCAGAGGTAGACCCCTCCTCCTGGCATGGACACAGGTGGTGACAACAACATATTAGGAGCTCTTAGCTCAGCGTCTCATGTGTCTTTAAAAAATACTACCAAGAAATCATTCAAGAGAACTCCATTCACCTCTTCCCAGGTCCCATAGCAAGACAATCTGTTGCATTTCTCAGGGTATTTGTTGGACAATGGTATTTTGAGGAAGGTAAAGATTTGAGCTGAGGTTACGTGTGGGCACATGCCTAAACACAAGTGAGTGAGACTGATGAGTAACTCCCCTAAGTATCAGTCCAGAAGTTAGTATCCCACTGCCTCCAAAAATATTAATTAGGGAATACCCATTGAATTCAGGGACCCTCAAGGTGCAGGTTGGGGATATTAACACCACTTGAATATTTACAGGAATCATCCTGTGCACATGGCATCTTAGAGTAAGAGGTCACAGAAACTTAGATTAGCCTGTGAGGATCACGGGGTTTCTAGGTGGATTCCACAATAACGTAAGTCCAATCTAGTCTGTAAAGGCACATAAGAATTTCCGACATTTTTAATACGTACTTTTAAAAGAAGTGTATCTCAAGGGTCACTTGAGAACAAGACTCAAGGAGTTTTATACTGTCAACAGCTATTGCATGTGTGGGCATCTCAAGTTCCACAATGGAAGACATACTAGTGAAAACACTAAGTTTGGTTGACTGGAACAATGGAATTGGCCTAAAATAGGACTCAAAGTGGGCGAAATTGCTGATGCGTAAATATTGCCGAGACTACTAACATCATTTTGTACTTTTGGTTTCAATACGTTTGGAAAAAGATTCTCTATCATTTCATATATATGTATTTTTTTTTTTTTTTTAATTCTTGGACCCTGAGAGCAATTTTCTGATCAGAGGTCTGGACCCTGAAAGGGTTAAGGTAGATGGAGGTGGGAGAGATTTTTTTATATACATGTACCAGATGCAAGCAGTGGTAGACAATGACAAGAGTGTAAATATCACATCTATAATTCTTTACCAATCTCTGCCTGCTTGGTTGCTTGGCTGGCTGCCCACCACCCTCCTTCCCTTTTCTTCCCACTTTGCCTATGCACAAGTCTCTGAATAATAGGCTTACTCTGCTAATGGGTGCCAATGCCTCTGGAGATTTCAAGCTGAAGCTTATACTTATCACTCAGAAAACCCCCAGTGTTTAAACAGAGTATCCAAGAGTAGGTTGGGTGTGTTCTGACCTTTTGAAATGAATTACCATAAAACCATGAGTGTTGAGATGTGATACATCTTGAATGGATTAACACCATAATTCAAGGGACCACTGTATTAACATTAATATACGTACATTCATCAATACTTAAACTTTTCCAGTATTACCTTTTTTCCATCTGACCCAGTCAAAAGAAGTCCATCCTTGTGAATGATGCCTGGTGTGGCAAGTCCTTCAATTTCAACTTCCTGCCCCTCCACCAGAGAGTCGGTGAACATCTTTGAGCCAAACACTTTTACCTGAGTAGACCAAAAGTGGTAAAAATTCAAGAAAAACTAAATTTCATGCATCAGAATTCTATCGTCATCTAAATTCATCATAAATTCATGCCTACAGAAATCATTAACCTATACAGCAACTGCCAAGGGATGTACATCCATCCTGCCAAGTGAGTGTAAAACAAAAGCCTGTAATTGTTTTACATAATGGTAGGATTGCTGGTGTCATTTTTCTGTCTCATAAGCATGCAAGATTTCAGGTACATCTTGCTACTTCTTCTTACACTTAGGTCACACTACACTTGCATGTATAAGCATACACACACACACACACACACACACCCAGAAGGGTTTTCTTCTGTTTTCTTGCTAGTTCTTGTTCTTGTATATTTCCTCTTATCTCCATAAGGAAGTGAAACAGAATTCTTCCTCCATAAGCCATGTGTGTCGTAAGGGGTGACTAAAATGCTGAGAGAAAGGGGCCAGTAACTTCTCCTCTTGTATATATTACTAAATTTTAAAGGAGAAACTTTCATTTTTACTTTTGGGTCACCCTGCCTTAGTTGGATAAGACTGGTATGTTGAAAGAAGAAATCATTAAATACCTCATTAGATCTAAAAGAATGACAAATTTACCTAGAGTACTGTATAAATTGTGAATTTAGATGGTATTTATTAAATGTACATTGACCACCTAAAAATGAATATAAAAACTGCAATGGCATCTAAAGTTTGGTCTTGCATTATCAATAATTATGTATATGCAAGTGTCCTCTGTATACATCCCTACCAACAGCAGTCATAGATGTGATAAATGGTTTGAAAACTGATAAGCTGAAGATTGACACACTTATGCAACATATGGGAATCTTTATTAAGGAAACGTTTTGCCACACAGTGGCTTCTTCAGTCCGATACAAAGCAGAGAGGGGGGTAAGGAGAGGAGTTTGAGGTAATCAGTCCCTCAGCCTGGAATCAATGTGTTCAGACCATTGCTCTTGTAGAAAGTACAGCATATGGCCAGAGAAGTGGCTTATATATACGTATACTGTAGTCACGTGAGTCGAAGGAGGAGGAGGCGTCATTACAGTGGAATCATCCACTAGTGTAAGTAGGTCTTCGTCCAAAGGTTGGACAAGTATTGAAGAATTCCTTGTATCAAGTTCCCATGATGTTGCAGTGTCTGACCCCTCTCTGCTTTGTATTGGACTGAATTAGTGTGGCAAACATTTCCTTAATAAAGCTTACCATATACTGCATAAGTCTCTCAATCTTCAACTTGTTGGTTTTCAAACCATTTATCACATCTGTCAGACACTGCAACATCATGGGAACTTGATACAAGGAATTTTTCAATACTTGTCCAACCTTTGGATGAAGACCTACTTACACTAGTGGATGATTCCACTGTGATCCCACCTTATCCTGCTTCAACTCACCTGTCTCCAGCCATCTGCTGTACTTTCTACAAGAGTGATGGACTGAACACATCAATTCTAGGCTGAGGGACTGATTACCTCAAACTCCTCCACTCCTTACCCCTCTCTGCTTTGTATTGGACTGATGAAGCCACTGTATGGCAAAATGTTTCCTTAATAAAGATTCCCAAATGCTGCACAAGTCTCTCAATCTTCAGCAGTCACAGAGTTTATCATAAAACATCACAAGACTAACCAACCTCCTTCCCATCCATGATCATCCATGCTCCAGGAGAAGAATCTAAACCTCGGATGAAGTTATGAATATTTTCAGCAGGCTGGTCCCAATTGATTTTGCACAGTTCATGTTTGTTGAGCATAGGATCATATGTAGCTCCTTCTGTTGGTTGAGGGATCACTGGAGCATTACCATTTACTACCATGCAAACTGCTTCTGCCTAAAAAAAAAAAAAAAAGGAAAAAGCTTAGAAATAAGTTTTTTTTTCTTTTCACAAGTCGGGGGCCATCTCCCAAAAAGAAAGAAAATCCCAAAAATGAAAATACTTTCATCATCATTCAACACTCACCTCACTCACACATAATCACAGTTTTTGCAGAGGTGCTCAAAATACAACAGTTTAGAAGCATATACGTATAAAGTTACACAACATATCCCTCCAAACTGCCAATATCTCAAACCCCTCCTTTAAAGTGCAGGCATTGTACTTCCCATTTCCAGGACTCAAGTCTGGCCATATAAAAATAACTGGTTTCCCTGAATCTCTTCACTAAATATTACCCTGCTCACACTCCAACAGCTTGTCAGGTCCCAAATACCATTCGTCTCCATTCGCTCCTCTCTAACACGCTCATGCACGCTTGCTGGAAGTCCAAGCCCCTTGCCCACAAAACCTCCTTTACCCCCTCCCTTAAACCTTTTTGAGGATGACCCCTACCCTGCCTTCCTTCCCCTACAGATTTATATGCTCTCCATGTCATTTTACTTTGATCCATTCTCTCTAGATGATCAAACCACCTCAACAACTCCTCTTCAGCCTTCTAACTAATATTTCTATTAACTCCACACCTAATTTCCACACTCCGAATTTTCTGTATAATATTTACACCACACATAGCCCTTAGACAGGACATCTCCATTGCCTCCAACCGTTTCCTCTCTGCAGCATATACAACCCAAGCTTCACACCCATATAAGAGTGTTGATACTACTATACTTTCATACATTCCCTTCTTTGCCTCCATAGATAGCGTTTTTTGTCTCCACATATACCTCAAGGCAACACTCACCTTTTTTTCTTCATCAATTGTATGATTAACCTCATCCTTCATAAACCCATCTGCTGACACATCAACTCCCAAATATCTGAAGACATTCACTTCTTCCATACTACTCCTCTCCAATTTCATATCCAATTTTTCTTTATCTAAATCATTTGATACCCTCATCACCTTACTCTTTTCTATGTTCGCTTTCAACTTTCTACCTTTACACACTCTCACAAACTCGTTCACTAACCTTTGCAAATTTTCTTTAGAATCTCCCGTAAGCACAGTATCATCAGCAAAAAGTAGCTGTCAATTCCCATTTTGTATTTGATTCCCCATAATTTAATCCCACCCCTCTCCCCAACACCCTAGCATTTACTTCTCTTACAACCCTATCTATAAATATATTAAAGAACCATGGTGACATTACACATCCCTGTCTAAGACCTACTTTTACCGGGAAGTATTCTCCCTCTCTTCTACACACCCTAACCTGAGCCTCACTATCCTCATAAAAACTCTTTACAGCATTTAGTAACTTACTACCTATTCCATATATGTACTTACAACATCTGCCACATTGCTCCCCTATCCACTATCATATGCCTTTTCTAAAAACATAAATGCATTGAAAACTTCCCTACCTTTATCTAAATACTGTTCACATGTATGTTTCAATGTAAACACTTGATCTACACATCCCCTACCCACTCTAAAACCTCCTTGCTCATCCACAATCCTACATTCTGTCTTACCTTTAATTCTTTCAATAATAACCCTACTGTACACTTTTCCTGGTATACTCAGTAAACTTATTCCTCTATAATTTTTACAATCTCTTTTGTCCCCCTTCCCTCTATATAAAAGAACTATACATGCTCTCTGCCAACCCCTAAGTATGTTCTCCTCTTTCATACATTTATTAAACAAAAATACCAACTACTCTAACACTATATCCCCCCTGCTTTTAACATTTCTCTCAAGATCCCATCAGTTCCAGCTGCTTTATCCCCTTTCATTCTACATAAAGCCTCATGCACTTCCCCCACACTCACATCCTGCTCTTCTTCACTCCTAAAAGATGGTATACCTCCTTGGCCAATGCATGAAATTATCACCTCCCTTTCTTCTTCGACATTTAAAAGTTCCTCAAAATATTCCCGCCATCTACCCAATACCTCCATCTCCCCATTTACTAACTCCCCTACTCTGTTTTTAACTGACAAATCGATTCATTCCCAAGGCTTTCTTAACTTGTTTAACTCACCTTTGATATACCTTTATACCTTTGAAGAGTTTCGAGAGTTTATCTACTCTCTGAGCCTGGCCATGGGCCAGGCTCGTCTGGTGCTTGCCTGGTCAACCAGGCTGTTGCTTATAGGCCCACTGCCCCACATATCCATCACAGCCTGGTTGATCTGGCACCTGGTGAAGATACTTGTCCAGTTTCCTTTTGAAGGCTTCTACACTTGTTCAAGCAGTGTTTCTGATATCTTCTGGTAAGATGTTGAAAAGTCTAGGACCCCGGATGTTGATACAGTGTTCCCTTATTGTCCCCACCGCACCCCTGCTCCTCACTGGGTTTATTTTACACTTCCTCCCATATCTCTCACTCCAGTATGTTATGGCAGTGTGCAGATTTGGGGACCAAGCCCTCGAATACCTTCCAGGTATATATTATCATGTACCTCTCTCTCCTCCGCTCCAATGAGTACATGTTCTTATTTTCATTAAAATGTCTTGACAGTGCCTCTCCCACTATCTGCTCTTCTTTTGCACTCTCTCACCACTCTTCACCTTTCTTTTACTCTCCATTTACTCTGCTCTTCTTACAACACTTCTGCTTTGTAAAAACCTCTCATAAGCTACCTTTTTCTCTTTTATCACACCCTTTGCTTCATTATTCCACCAATCATTCCTCTTTCCTCCTGCACCCACCCTCCTATAACCACAAACTTTAGCCCCACATTCTAATATTGCATTTTTAATTAAAACTATTCCAACCCTCTTCAACCCCCCCTCCCCTACTCATACTTGTACTAGCCCACCTTTCTGCTAATAGTTGCTTATATCAAAAATCAGACTAAATGTATATTTAACAAATTCCAGCAGAATAGGTTACAATATTACAACTTTGACATAGCTGTCATGAAGATATATTTTTTCTAATTATTCCTGCTGAAAACCTTGTTACAGTGTATGGGTGTCAAATGCATGAAGTATTAGAACACCTTTCCTCACTAGCAGTTACTGTGATAGAATGTGTAACTTTTTATTATCAGGAACATTTTATACAATACAATACCTACTTTAAAATTTCTGTCATCAGTGGAGACTTGTTTTTCTATTCAGTGCTTTGGTCTAACATAAAAAACTGCTGCTGCATGACAGTTTAATACAGCAGAACCCCGGTTTTCATACTAAATCTGTTCCAGAAAGTCATTCTAAATCCAAAACGTAAGAAAACTGAAGCAATATTTTCCATAAGAAATAATGTAAATACAATTAATCTGTTCCAGACGCCCAAAAATATTAACGAAAAATACATCTTTTAAAGAATAACTATAGTTTTACATACAGGAAAAAAGTGATAAATAAACATTGCATACCTTTATTGAAGACTCTTGTTGGTATATGGAAAACAGGGAGGAGGGGAGAGGGAGGACTGATTATTGTTTGGAAGGGGAATCCCCCTCCATAAGGACTGGCTATTAAAGCCCTCTCTGGGGTTACTTCCTTTCTTTGTCTTTTACTGGCACTAGGACCAGCTTGAGAATCACTGCAGCTATGTCACACAAAAAAAACTGTCCAGAGAGGTCTGTTTCTGGAGTCTTTTGTATTTGCCTGAAGTGGGACAAGGTTTTGTCACTGAACATGTTGCAGATATGGCTTGTTTCAGCTTGGTCAGGGTGATATTTCTCTACAAAACTTTGCAACTCACTCCACTTTGCACATATGTCACTGAAGATGGCACATTCTCCCCTCTCTCTTCCTCCTCTGAAGCAATTTCCTCAGCTGTAATCTGTTGCAGATGTAGATGAAGGTCTTGCAGCTCTTCAGTGGTCAGCTCTTCCCTGTGGTCTTCCACCAACTCTTCCACATCCTGGCCACTCACATCCAACCCCATGGACTTCCCCAAAGACATTACATTCCACAACAGGCATAGGGTTGACAGGGTCAGCCTCAAACCCTTCAAAATCTTTGTCGAGGACACATTCTGGCCACAATTTCCTCCAAGCAGAGTCAAAAGTCCTGAGGTCACTTCCTGCCAAACCTTACCTATAAGGCTTATGCAATGGAGGATACTGAAGTGATTCCTCCAGAACACTCTTAGGGTCACTTCAAAGCACCTTTGAAACATTGCTTGGTGTAGAGTTTTTTGAAATTAGAAATGACCTGCTGGTCCATGGGCTGGATGAGAGGAGTGGTGTTAGGAAGCAAGAACTTCACTGTTACAAAACTGAAGTCCCTATACAATTAGTCTTCCAAGTCTGGAGGATGAGCAGGAGCATTGTCAAGTACCAGGAGGCACTTGAATGGTAATTTATTTTCCAGGAGGTATTTTTTTCACATGTGGGTCAAACACCTCACAGACCCAGTCAATGAAAATTTGCCTCGTGACCCATGCCTTATTATTAGCTTTCCACATCACACACAATTTACTCTTGATGACATTGTTTTTCTTGAACACTCTGGGATTTTCATAGTGATTCACCAGTAAAGGCTTCACTTTGAAATCTCCACTAGCGTTACCACAGATTAAGAGAGTTAGCCTATCCTTCACAGACTTGTGTTCTGGTAGTGCCTTTTCCTCCTGAGTGATGTAGGTCCCCTTCGGCATTTTCTTCCAAAAGAGGCCTGTTTCATCACAAATGAACACTTGTTGGGGGACGAATTCTTCAGCCTCTAATCCTTGAATTCATGCACGAATTCTTCAGCCACACATTTGTCTGAACTTGCAGCCTCACCATGCCTTACAACACTGTGTATGCCACTATGCTTCTTGAATCTGTCAAAACAGCCTCTGCTGGCGTGAAATTCACAAACAGCAGCACTCGTTCCAGGCATTTTCTTTATGAGATCCACATGCAACTGCCGTGCCTTTTCGCAAATGATCGACTCCACAACACTATCTCCTGCTAACTGTTTTTCATTGATCCACACCAACAACAACTCCACATCTTCGATTGTTTGTGATCTCTGTTTCATTAGCACATTTACCCCTTTTGCAACTTTAGCTTCCTTGATTTCTACTTTCTTTGCCAGAATGGAACAGATTGTTGATTTCGACTTCCCATACATCCTGGCAAGCTCGGCTAAATGTACGCCACTTTCGTATTTTTCTATAATCTCTTTCTTGAATTCTATCGTGTTTCTCACATTCTTTACCAAAGGGCTGGCACTAGGAACTTTCTTTGGACCCATGGTGGCTTATTTTGCAGTCGCACTAAATAGTTAAATACCAAAAACAATGGATTATTACAATATGTTTTGGAACATGCTAATTAATGCTCACTCGACCAGTGAAAGAAGCAAACTGAGACGTGTATGCATGCATGAGTGGCAGTGCCCCCAGGCGGGCGGACAGGTATGATATGTAGAATTTCCAGATCGAGGTCCAATATCCGGAACAAAATTGTGGCCAAAAAAGGATTCTAAATCCAAAACATGTGATATTCGGTATGTACGAAAACTGGAGTTCCATTGTACGTACCTTTATCATGCACACCGTACCCATCTTGTGGGCAGTAGTTAAAAGATTACAGATACACATGAGTCAAGGGATTGGGCCCCCAAATTTGTTATCTAAGCAAGCTAGAGTAACAGGTAACATTTCAAAGAATCTGATATTTCATTTCCTTGCTTCAATCCTGCAAAATCAACTAAACATTATGCTTAACAATACCCTTATTGCTAAACATAATGATGGAAAATTCCTGGGTCTGCACCTTGACAGCAAATTGAAATTCAACACCCATATCCAACACAAAAAAAGTATCCAAAACAGTTGGCATCCTCTATAAGATACGTTATTCTGTACCACAAACAGCTCTACTTGCACATTATTATTCTCTGATCTACCCCTACCTCACCTATGCTATTTGTTCCTGGGGATCCACAACAGCAACTCACCTAAAGCCAATAATAAACCAACACAAAGCTGCAGTGCATATGATCACACAGTCCACTGCTTTACAACACACCTCTCTTCAAAGATGTAAACCTACTCACTATACAAAACATTCACTCTTACTACTGTGCAACCTAAATTTACAGAATAAAGCCTAATAATAGCGAAATAAAATTAGCAAAATCAGATGAACCCCAACTCCCACCAACAGAAACAGCAAACAGACTCAATGATTTCTTCTCCACTATAGGACAAAACCTTGCCAATAAAATCCCAAGCTCAGATACCCCACCAAGTGACTACCTCACCGGCAACTACCCAAACACACTGTTCCTAGCTCCGACTAACCCATACGAAGTCTCCCTTATTATCAACGCACTAAAAAACAAGGCAGGAGATTTAAATACCTTACCACCCCTTATACACAAAAAACTGTCACAAGTGCTATCACCAATCATCGCAACACTCTTTAACAAATCCATAGAATCCTCCACCTTCCCTACAGTACTCAAAATAGCAAGGGTCACCCCGATCCACAAAGGAGGAGACCAAACAGAGTTGAATAACTATAGGCCAATATCCAACTTACACCCTCTCTCAAAAATCTTCGAAAAATTAATTCATAAACGAATCTACTCCTACCTTATCTCCCAAAACATACTCAACCCCTGCCAATTTGGATTCAGGCCTAATAAAAATACTAATGATGCTATTATACACATGCTAGAACATACATACACTGCAATAGAGAAAAAAGTCCCACTGGGGATCTTCATTGACTTACGTAAAGCTTTTGATACAGTTGACCATGACTTGCTCCATGTAAAATTGTCACACTATGGTATAAGAGGGCACTCCCTCAACTACCTCAAGTCATACCTCAGCAACAGAAGCCAATATGTGTACGCAAATGGGGCAAACTCTTCTGCGCAACCAATTGCAGTTGGTGTCCCACAGGGAAGTGTCCTTGGCCCTCTTCTCTTTCTCCTATACATAAATGACCTTCCAAATGCTTCGCAATTACTCAAACCCACACTATTTGCAGATGACACTACATACGTCTTCTCTCACCCGAGCCCAGTCACGCTAGCCAATACTGTAAATACCGAATTACAGAAAATATCCACCTGGATGAGGACTAACAAACTTACACTAAACATTGACAAAACCTACTTCATTCAGTTTGGTAACAGAGCTACAGATGTCCCTCTTAACATAATGATAAACGGATCACCTATCACAAAGCTAACAGAGGGAAAATTCTTAGGAATCCACCTTGATAATAGACTCAAATTTCATACACATATACAACAAATTTCTAAGAAAATTTCCAAGACTGTAGGCATACTATCGAAGATACGGTACTATGTTCCACAGTCAGCCCTCCTGGCCCTATATCACTCTCTTATTTACCCCTATCTCACCTATGGAATTTGTGCATGGGGCTCAACAACAATTAACCATCTCAGACCACTAATTACCCAACAAAAGGCTGCAGTTAGAATGATAAATTCTCACTACAGGCAGCACACTCCACCAATATTCAAAACACTCAACCTACTCACCATACAAAACATCCATACTTATTACTGCATCTATTACATACATAGAACACTTAACTCTGATATTAACCCTCCCCTCAAACATCTCCTTGCCAACCTCAACAGAACACATGACCATAACACAAGGCACAGATCACTCTTTGATGTTCCTCGTGTCCATCTCACACTATGCAAAAACTCAATGCACATAAAAGGCCCTAAAATCTGGAATTCATTACCTGTAAATATAAAAGAAACACTACCTGTTTATAAATTCAAGTCTCTTCTCGAAGATCACTTACTCACCCAAAACCAAATAAATACTGAATAACTGAACCTTATAAATTGTATATCTTGAATATTTCTCACAATTATATCACATAAATGTTAAACCTAAAACCCAATCTAACTTTATTATTTTTTAAATACACTACCTAACAGAATACTCCATACGACTGAATGTACAGCAATGCAAGCAATCATATGACCTGTCTTTGTAATACTCATTTGTGCTTTATAGTTATCTGTTTACAATAATGTATTATCACTGATTTCATCATTGCTTAGTTAATTTTAAGCCAGCCCGAAATGCTATGCATAGTATAAGTGGCTTTGGCATGCTGCTCTTATCTGTATTTTTTTGTACCTCTGTATGTATGCTCAAATTGTTAATAAATAAATAAATAAAATATAAACCCCAAACTGCAGCATTTTCTTAATAGTTACAACATGACCCATTTATTTATTTATTTATTTATTTACATCTGTGCAAACAGTACACTGAGATTTTGTATTTACAATAATGGGTTGCAATGCAAAGAGAGCCTCTATTATGCTTAGGCATTATGGGCCAACATAACATTATTGACTTACAGACTACTTATCACTAAGGATTATGTCATAGCTGTACAGTAGAATATTAATTATATCATAGTTGTACAGTAGATTATTAATTATAAGTGAATCTAATTTATATAAGACAAAAGATATATTCAAATATTCAAAAAATGCTTCTGAGAAAACAATGATTCAAAATGCTTTTGTGAAAACAATGATTCAATTATATTCCTGTCAACAATGGATAAAAGGTTCAAAGCAGTTGTTGAAATTATGATGTGGGAATAACATAAGTGAGTATGTGTGTACTAAGTACATATTTAGCATTTAGTCTAGGATGATTAAGTGGCTTTTGAGAAGAGTCTTAAATTGATTTTCAGACCGGGTTACTTTAGTATCTTCTGGTAATGAATTCCAAATTTTGGGGCTCTTTATGTGCATAGTTTTTACACAGTGTGATATGGACACGAGGTATATCAAAAAGAGATCTGTGTCTTGTGTTATGGTCATGTGTCCTGCGAAGGTTGGTGAGGAGAAGTTTGAGTGGAGAGTTTATATTTGCGTGTATTGTTCTGTGTATGTAGTAGGCACATGAATAAGTATGGATGTTCTTAATGGTGAGCAGATTCAGACTTTTGAAAATTGGTGGAGTATGCTGGTGGGAGTGGGAATTTATCATCATTCTGACCGCTGCCTTTTGCTGGCTTATTAGAGGTCTTAGGTGATTGAATGTTGTTGATCCCCATGCACAAATTCAATAGGTGAGGTAAGGGTATATGAGTGAATGGTACAGTGCCAGGAGAGCTAACTGTGGAACATAGTACCTTATCTTTGATAGTATACCTACAGTCTTAGAGATTTTCTTGGTGATTTGTTGTATGTGTGTCTGGAACTTAAGGCTACTCTCAAGGTGGATACCTAGGAATTTTCCCTCTGTAAGTCTTATGACTGATGATCCATTTAGCGTTATGTTAATTGGATAATTTGCAGCTTTGTTTCCAAACTGAATGAAATGTTTTATCTGTATTCAGGGTAAGTTTATTAGTCATCATCCAGGCAGATATTTTCTGCAATTCGGCACAGCGTTTGCCAGTATGACTGGGTTTGGGTGGGAGAAGACGTATGTTGTGTCATCTGCAAATAATATGGGTTTGAGTAGCTGTGATGCATTCGGTAGATCACTGATGTAGATGAGAAAGAGGAGTGGTCCAAGGTCACTTCCTTGTGGGACTCCTACTGTGATTGGTTGGTTGGAAGAGTTTCCACCATTTGCATACACATATTGCGTTCTGTTACTAAGGTATGACTTTAGGTAGTTGAGGGAGTGGCCTCTGATACCATAGTGCGTTAATTTGGAGTACAGCAGTTCGTGGTCGACTGTATCAAGAGCTTTGCGTAAATCAATGAAAATGCCCAGTGGGACTTCTTTCTTTTCTAGTGCAGTATATATTAGTTCTAGCATGTGTATGATAACATCATTTGTGCTTTTATTATTCCTGAATCCAAACTGACAAGGGTTTAATATGTTGTGTGAGACGAGGTAGGAATAGATCCGTCTATGAATTAATTTTTCAAAGATTTTAGAGAGCAGTGGTAAGTTAGATATTGATCTAAGGTTATTCAAGTCAGCTTGGTCACCTCCTTTATGGATTCAAGTGACCCTCGCTATTTTGAGGATTGTTGGGAAGGTAGACGATTCAATGGATCTATTAAAGAGTGCTGCAATAATTAGTGACAACACTTGAGAAGCTTTTTTGTACATAAAAGCAGGCAAGTTATGTCACCTGCCTTGTTTTTAAGGGTGTTGATGATGAGCGAGACTTCTAGTGGGTTGGTTGGAGCTAGGAATAGCATATTTGGGCAAGTACCTATGAGGTAGTCTCATGGACGGGTGTTTGAGCTTGGTATTTTGTTCGCTAGATTTTTTCCTATGGTGGAGAAGAAAACATAGAGTCTGTTTGCTGTTTCAGTAGTGTGAGTAGGGGTTCATCTGATTTTGTCAGTTTGATTGTTTTGTTTTTGGATTACTTTTTAGTTCCAAGAATTACATATAGAGTTTTCCAGGTTTTTTTTCATATCACCTTTGATGTTAAGT
Source organism: Cherax quadricarinatus (assembly GCF_038502225.1). NCBI lineage: Eukaryota > Metazoa > Arthropoda > Malacostraca > Decapoda > Parastacidae > Cherax > Cherax quadricarinatus. Next base: position 18,316,199 of record NC_091318.1, read on the forward strand.
AATCTATTTTCAGAGTACAATTTTTAGATCTTATCAGGCTGGTAAGAGCTGACGAGTAACGTTTAGACTCTTCTCTAGTTATTTGACCTGTTCTATACTGTTTTTCATATTTGTGCTTTGTGTTAATGGATTTGAGGATGCTAGGTGTTAGCCAGGGACCATTAAGTCTCTTTGCTGAGATCTGCTTTGTTTTTTTGGGGCAATGTTTGTTGTAGAGGCATTGGGCTTTTTTTAGAAAATTATTTATACATTTATTTTCATAGTGTCAGACTTGAGTCCTGGAAATGGGAAGTACAATGCCTGCACTTTAAAGGAGGGGTTTGGGATATTGGCAGTTTGGAGGGATATGTTGTGTATCTTTATACGTATATGCTTCTAAACTGTTGTATTCTGAGCACCTCTGCAAAAACAGTGATAATGTGTGAGTGTGGTGAAAGTGTTGAATGATGATGAAAGTATTTTCTTTTTGGGGATTTTCTTTCTTTTTTTGGGTCACCCTGCCTCGGTGGGAGACGGCCGACTTGTTGAAAAAAAAAAAAATTATACATTCATTCGTGTCTGTACAGTGGAGCCTCAAAAATCGAACGCATCACATATCGAACGTTTCAAAAATAAGACCATTTTTTCGGACAAACTGTGTTGTTGGACAGCCAGGTACGGGACTTGTCCGCTGGCTCGCTCTGTCCGCGTCACCACGCAGGCGCCGTGAGCAGTCTAGCTTTGTTTATGCTTGAGTGAACACTAACCTGCGATCTCATTCACACATTTTACAATTATTTAATTGTGTTTAGTGCTTGTGGGGCTGTGAAATAAGCTGCCATGGGCCCAAAGAAACTTGCTAGCGGTACCCCTGTGGTAAAGAAAGTGAGAAACACCATAGATGTGAAGAAGGAAATAATACAGAAGTATGAGATTGGAGTGAGACTTGTTGAGCTTGCCAGGATGTACAGAGGACTGTGGACAGTTATTTTGTGAGACAGAAAGAGACGACTGTGGACAGTTATTTTGTGAGACAAACAGACAACTGTGGAGTTATTTTGTGAGAAACAGACGACTGTAGACATTTTGTGAGAAACAGACGACTGTGGACAGTTATTTTGCGAGACAAACAGACGACTGTGGAGTTATTTTATGAGAAACAGACGATTGTGGACAGTTATTTTGTGAGACAAACAGACAACTGTGGAGTTATTTTGTGAGACAGACGATTGTGGACAATTATTTTGTGAGACAAACAGACAACTGTGGATAGTTATTTTGTGAGACAGAAACAGACGACTGTGGAGTTATTTTGCGAGACAAACAGAGGACTGTAGACAGTTATTTTGTGAGACTGGGGTCCAATGACTCAAGCTGGTCCTAGTGGCATTAAAATACAGAGAAGGGAAGCAACCCCAGAGAGGGCTTTGATACCGGAAGTCCTCATGGAGGGAGATTCTCCTTCCAAACAATAACCCCAACTCCCCCCTCCTCCCTAACTTCCAGATGCCAATCACCAATCTTCAATAAAGGTAAGTAAAAATGTTATTTTATATTACTCTTTCTTTCTTTCAACACACCGGCCATATCCCACCAAGGCGGGGTGGCCCAAAAAGAAAAACGAAAGTTTCTCTTTTAAATTTAGTAATTTATACGGGAGAAGGGGTTACTAGCCCCTTGCTCCCGGCATTTTAGTCGCCTCTTACAACACGCATGGCTTACGGAGCAAGAATTCTGCTCCACTTCCCCATGGAGATAAGAGGAAATAAACAAGAAGAAGAACTAGAAAGAAAACAGAAGAATACCCAGAGGGGTGTGTATATACAGTGGACCCCCGCATAACGATTACCTCCGAATGCGACCAATTATGTAAGTGTATTTATGTAAGTGCGTTTGTACGTGTATGTTTGGGGGTCTGAAATGGACTAATCTACTTCACAATATTCCTTATGGGAATAAATTCGGTCAGTACTGGCACCTGAACATACTTCTGGAGTGAAAAAATATCGTTAACCGGGGGTCCACTGTATATGCTTGTACATATATGTGTAGTGTGACCTAAGTGCAAGTAGAAGTAGCAAGACACCTGAATTTTTGCATGTTTATGAGACAGACAAAAGACACCAGCAATCCTACCATCATGTAAAACAATTACAGGTTTTCGTTGTACACTCACTTGGCAGGACGGTAGTACCTCCCTGAGCGGTTGCTGTTTATCAACCTACTACCTAGGATTTTATATTACTATACATAATTAAAGACTATAGCATTTGTTGTGTGTATGTAAAACTGTAATTAATCTCTATAAAATGTATTTTTTGTGAATATTTTTGGGTTTCTGGAACGGATTAATTTTATTTCCATTATTTCTTATGGGAAATACTGCTTCGAATTTCAGACTTTTCGAATTTAGAACTAGCTCCTGGAACGGATTAAGTTCGAAATTTGAGGTTCCACTGTATATGTTTTGAGCTCATTTTGCCAATCGATGTTATTCATAGGTGCTATAAAGTTGTTAACAGCTGTCTTGTTATGTAGTCTGAAGGTTACTTTAGTAATGTCTTGTGGCAATTTGCCCAGATTAGTTATGAGAAAGGTTGGGTAGTGGTCTCTAGTGTTATCTGTGATTATGCCTGATTTTAAAGGGGATATGGTGTTTGTCCAGATGTGGTCTATTAAGGAGATGCTTGTCTCGGTGATTCTTGTAGGTTTAGTTATTATTGGTAGCAACAGGCAGTTGCTCATAGTGTTTGTGAATTCGGTTACTTGTGGGTCCTGGTCGTGTAGTATGTTAATGTTGAAATCACCTGTTAGTACCAGGTGGTCTTTATTCATGTGTGTATCAGTAATCATGTTTCCTAGTTTTTCACTAAAGTTTGACTGTGGTACTCTGTAGATGTTTATAACTGAGGGTTTTTTGCAGGTCTTTTGATTTAAATTTGGCTATGATATATTCTCCATGTTCATCCCTTGTGCAAGATTTATTGATACATTCAAGTTGATTTCAGTAGTATATAGCTGTTCCTCCCCTTGCTGGTCTGTTCTACAGTTGTGTATGATCATATAGCCAGGAATGGCATAGACATCTGTAATATCAGGCTTAAGCCAGGTTTCTGTGAGTGTGATGACTGATATATTGGAATGAAGGGAATTGAGTAATGCAGTAAGGTGGTCATAATGTTTGCTCAAGGATCTGACATTGTAGCTAAAGATGGTTATGTTATTGTTTGCACTGAGTAATGTCTTTGCTTGGTCTGCTGTATAGTAATTACAGTTGCTGTTTGATTCGTGTAATTCATTTAGTAAAAAGTTTACATCAGGATCTATGCCTGTAATCATAGGATGAATGTAATTTTACAAACTAGATTTTCTGAGTAAAATAATATAAGAGTTATACTGAATCTACAACTAGACTTAATTCAGTTATACACTTTGGGATCTGAGTAGCACCTTAATTATTTTAACAAATGTGAGCTTATGAACTGCGGTAGATATTTACAGCTAAAATAAAGGAGCAAGTGAATATAATAATCAAAGAATGAATTAAAAAAACAAACAGCAGCACCATATACATAATACTAGGCAGAAAAATCTCTGACATTCCCTGTTCCTTGTTAAGTCTCTTCAAAAATTCAATGTGCATAAAAGGGCCCAGAATCTGGAACTCTTTGCCAGAAAACTCCAGAACAACTGACTCGGCCAACATCTTCAAAACTGCCATTAAAAAGCATTTCATCTCCCTAACATATTCCAGCATCAACTAAATATGTAAAAACTATAAATGAATATTCTCAATGTCATGAATATATGTAAAACATTATAAACAATACATACTTACTCTGTAACTCTCCCAAACCTGTAATTCTTCCAATCTGCAATTCTCTCCATTACACTTATTAATTGGCCTCTTTTAGCCACTCTATTATTCTTCACCTTTGCCTGTATAGGGAGTGCCTTTCTCTTGTAGTTTACATCTTCTCTTCCTTTTCCATAAAGGAATATGCTTTGAGCATACCTTGAGTGCCACAGTTAATATTTTCTAGACACAGGTCTGGATCTGTGTTGCTTACGATATCTTCCCAGTTTATATCAATTAGGACCTGGTGGACTTGGTCACACCTTATGTTTTTGTTACTGAAGTTGAATTTGGTGAAGGCTTCCTTGTGGCTGATCACATTTTGGTGGTGTGGTGCCCCATGCATACATGTCTAAACCTCTACTAAGTTGTGATCTGAGTATATTTTTTTGATATGGTAATATTTTGTATGAGATCATCATTGTTAGTGAAGATGAGGTCCAGTGTATTCTCCAATCTTGTTGGCTCTATTATTTGCTGGTTTAATCCCCAACATGGGTGACAACATTGGACATGTTTACTCGTGTCAGTGGTATGTCATGTCAATAGTATGCGAGTAGGAAACCATTACCTAGTATCATGACACAGGAATGTAACAGTCCAGCACTGCCTTGTGGGTTTGTGCAATTATGATGTAGACATCAGAGACTAGTTATGCTGGCAGATGACATACCACTTTCTATTTAATAAAGCCTAGGCAGAGCAGTTGTGCATTTCTTTAACTGCCTACATTACTTTTCGCAAACCCATCCACAACACTAGCACTTGCTGCCCCTTTTCATTTAGCAGGAAGTAGATACCTGGGCATTAGTCAACTGTTGTGGGTTGCATCTTGGGATGTGTCAGTATACCTTAAATAGAGATGGGCTTTGAAATGAACTGAAATAGGATTACAGCTCTTAGTCTGAACTCACTCCCTCCCTCCATATCCAAAGAGAATTTTCTTGCCCCATCCCCTACCCAGCAGAATGGTCTTCCTACTCAGCAGAATAGTCTCCTCCCTACCCAGCAGAACTCTCCCTCCCCCTACCCATAAGAACTCTCCATATCCAACAAAACACTCATACTTCTTATCCAACAGAACACTCTCCCTAAGCCTCTTTAAGGCAAACAGATTACTGGGATTTATATCAAGAAGTGTAAGCAACAGAAGTTCAGCGGCTATATTACAGCTTTATACATCATTAGTAAGGCATCACCTAGATTATGCAGCTCAGTTCTGGTCTCCATATTACAGAATGGACAAATTTGTTAGAAAACATTCAGCATAGAATGACTAAATTAATACATAGCATTAGAAATCTTCCTTATGAAGAAAGATTGAAGACCCTTAAATTATATTCACTTGTTAGACGAAGAATGAGGGGAGACATGATCAAAGTGTATAAGTGGAAGATAGGTATTAATAAAGGGGATATAAATAAGGTCGTGAGGATCTCTCTCCAAGTGAGAACCCACAGTAATGGATTCAAATTAGACAAGTTTAGATTTAGAAAGGTTATAGGAAAGTATTGGTTTGGAAATAGGGTAGTTGAAGAGTGGAACAGTCTACCTAGTTGGGTTATCGAGGTTAAAACCTTGGGTAGTTTCCAATTTAGGTTGGATAAATACACGAGTCCTAGGTAGTAGGTTGGTAAACAGCAACCGCCCAGGGAGGTACTACTGCCCTACCAAGTGAGTGTACAACAAAAACCTGTAATTGTTTTACATGATGGTAGGATTGCTGGTGTCTTGTCTGTCTCATAAACATGCAAGATTTCAGGTATGTCTTGCTACTTCTACTTGCACTTAGGTCACACTACACATACATGTATAAGCATATATATACACACCCCTCTAGGTATTCTTCTATTTTCTTTCTAGTTCTTGTTCTTGTTTATTTCCTCTTATCTCCATGGGGAAGTGGAACAGAATTCTTCCTCCGTAAGCCATGCGTGTTGTAAGAGGTGACTAAAATGCCAGGAGCAAGGGGCTAGTAGCCCCTTCTCCCGTATAAATTACTAAATTTAAGAGAAACTTTCGTTTTTCTTTTTTGGCCATCCTGCCTAGGTGGGATATGGCTGATGTGTTGAAAGAAAAGAAATACATGAGTGAAGGGTTGGATTTGAGTGAGACTTGCATATGAGAGTGGATAGTTTTTTTTTTTTTCAACAAGTGGGCACTCTCCCACCGAGGCAGGGTGACCCAAAAAGAAAGAAAATCCCCAGGGCGGAATCTTTGGTGTCACTTGGGGTGGAATCTTTGATGTCACCTGGGGTGGCATCTTTGGTGTCACCCCCATGAAATCCAAGGGTGGGGAGATAGGGGGTAGTAAACTCCAGTTACATCACTGCTGCATGCCAAGTGACTAATGTTTAGCAATGAGAACATTTAAAGGCCATAAACCAAACTTTATTAATGATAAAATAAATAATCATAGCAATATTGAGGAAACAAACTCAAATACCACTTTAAGTATAGGCAACAGATCCTACATTTATTCATCTTCAACAATAAAAAAAAAAACTTGAACTGCAGACCATACCAAGTTGGGGGTGGTATTGCAATCTATTACTCTAATCAACTATCTTGTATTAGCACCACTTGCTTTAGTGATGAATATGGGGAATACATTTTTGCTAATTTTACTGTAAAAAAACCTTAAGACACCTATAACAATCGGTGCCATTTGCAGGATACCCCACACAAACATCCCAAATTTCAGTGAGAAATTAAAGGCACTAATAACTAACAGACAAATTAACAAGCACCACCTTCTCTTAGCTGGAGACTTCAATATCAACCCTGGCCTACTATATGATCAGCCTGTAACTGATTTCATCAACAATATGAACAACACACTTCTCATACCAACATTAACTAAACCAACCAGGCTCACTGAGACAAGTGCAACCATAATAGACCACATATGGACCAATATACTAGCCCCCCTTAAATCAGGGATAATCACAGATAGCACTACAGACCACTACCCTACCTTCCTCTTAACAAACATTAGTAAACCACCACTGGAATACAACAAAGTTTCATTTAGACTCCATGACGAGGCCTCAATAAGGAAGTTCACAGCAGACCTAGAGACTGTTGACTGGCCTACAGAATTCTCCAAGGCCAATGGTACTGACGATTGGACAAGCATTTTTCTTAACAAATTACTTAGACTATACAACAAACATTGTCCTATTAAAATGAAACAGATCACGAATAAACGGTTTGGTTGCCCATGGCTAACCAGCAGCATTCTGAAATCCATTGATAAGAAACACCAATATGAAAAGCAATACAGACAGGGCTTAATACATAAATATATTCTTAAACACTAGTCATCAGTTCTCACCAAAGTAATAAAGAAAGCCAAACAGCTGTACTACTCCAGCAGATTCACTAACACAAGAGGAGACATAAAAAAGACCTGGAAAACACACTCAGATTCTGGGCACCCACAAACTGAAAAAAAAACATGAATATTGTCCTAACTAAACCTTATGAAACACCACTGCATCCCACTGAAACAGCTAACAAGATAAACTACTACTTCTCAACCATAGGATCTAATCTTGCCAGTAAAATCCCATGTACCAACACACATCCCAGGGACTATCTAGATGGGAATTTCCCAAATTCCTTCTATCTTGTTCCAACTGAACCCACCGAAGTCACTGAGATTATAAAGTCACTTAAAAATAACTCAGGGAACCTGTCTCATGTCCCACCATTATTGTACAAGCGAGCGGCCCATGTCCTTTCGCATGCTATTTCATTACCTTTTAACAAGTCACTAGAAACTAGCAAATTCCCGAAACTACTCAAGACAGCAAGGGTTATACCAATACATAAAGGTGGTGACCCTACAGATGTAAACAACTATAGGCCAATATCAAACTTACCATTGCTATCCAAAATCTTTGAGAAACTCATGCACAGGAGAATGTATTCATTTATAACGGCACAAAACATACTCAACCCCTGCCAATTTGCAATCAGGAAAAATAAAAGCACTAATGATGCAATTGTAAAAATGCTAGATCTGCTTTACACAGCAATGGAAAATAAGGAATATCCGCTAGGAATTTTTATTGACCTAAGAAAAGCTTTTGACACAGCAGACCATGGCATCCTACTCCACAAACTTGACCATTATGGTATAAGAGGCCATGCATTTGCATATTTCAAATCCTACCTTACTAATAGGTATCAGTATGTCACCATTAAAGACACAGCATCATCAACACGGCCACTTGATACTGGAGTTCTGCAGGGAAGTGTCCTTGGACCCGTGCTCTTCCTCATTTACACCAATGATCTTCCAAACGTACCCCAACACCTGAAACCCATTCTATTTGCTGACAACACAACTTATGTCATCTCTCACCCTAATCTTGCCACCCTCAACACCATTGTTAATGAGGAGCTGCTCAAAATATCAACTTGGATGACAGCCAATAAACTTACACTTAACACTGACAAAACCTACTACATGTATATTATGTTTGGTAGCAGAGCAGGTGCTGCACAACTTAATATTAAGATCGACAACACTCTAATTGCCAGACATAATGAGGGCAAATTTCTAGGCCTATACCTCGACAACCTGAATTTCAGCACCCATATCCAACACATATCAAAAAAAGTATCCAAAACAGTTGGGATCCTCTCCAAGATGCGATACTACGTGCCACAAAATGCGCTTCTCACACTATACCATTCACTCATTTATCCATACCTCACCCATGCTATTTGTGCTTGGGGATCAACTGCAGCAATACACCTAAAGCCAATAACAACTCAACAAAAAGCTGCAATAAGAATAATCACTAATTCCCATCTCTGGCAACACACCCTCCCACTCTTCAAAGATCTAAAATTACTCCCTGTTCAGAACATCCACACTTACTACTGTGCAATCTACATATACAGGACCTTAAATTTCAATATTAACCTTGACCTAAAATGCTTTCTTGGTAGTTGTGACAGGACCGACAGGCACAACACCAGACTCAAACATCTCTTGACATTCCCCGTGTCCGACTAAACCTTTACAAAAACTCAATGTATGTCAAAGGCCCTAAAATCTGGAAAACACTACCTGAAAACTCTAGAACAGCAGACACATTTATCACCTTCAAAACTACTGTTAGAAAACATCTTATCTCCCTGATACACCCCATCAACTAACTACATAAAAACCACCTGGTGGTCCACATTTATACTCGCTCACTCACCCATTTGACTATAAGCACAGAAATATGTATCCTAATCTTAAAATAGTGATTCCTAACTAGTCATAAGTTTGCCTGTGATACTCCAATATAGAAACTATGTATTGTGCCAAAACAAAAGCATTCACATTGCTAAACTCACAAACTAGTATTTGTCACTTAGTATTTAGTCAACTTACTCCACAATTTGTTATAATTTAGGGTTAAGAACTAATCTAAGTTTGCCCGAAATGCCTAGCCATGCTAGGTGTTCTAGTGGCCCCCTCTGTATTTAGTATTTTACTACATGTAAACCACACAATAACCAAAATCTGTAAACCCTGCATTGTAATCCTTATAGAGAATAAACCTTGATTTGATTTGAAAAATAAAGAAAAAAACTAGTTCCAATTTAACCTTGAGTACAGGTAACATCTCAAAGAATCTGATATTTCATTTCCTTGCCTTCAATCCTGCAAAATCATCTATCACATCAAAATCAATTATTTTTCCTATATAGGCCTATTTGTATTCTGCAGTCCTATAATAGGCTATATAAAAACGAAGGATTTTTCTCTTAGGTTGCTGCAGTATGGTTTTGGTCATTAGTGTTACCTTCTTTAGAGGCTCTATGGTGTCACCCCTTAAATGGTGTCACCCAGGGTGGCCCGCCTCCCCTGCGCCCCCCCTTACAATGCCCCTGTTCTCCCCTACCCCAGAGAATTCTCTCCCTACCTCACAGAACACTTTCCTTAACAAAAGCTTTGCTCCCTAATAATAATAATAATAATAATAATAATAATAATAATAATAATAGTAATAAATAATAATTTTATTTACTACAAGCACATGTAAAAGTTATACAGGCCTAGTTGACATCAATGGCATACTACCATATAGAAAGCCCCTTATGCTGAGCATTTCGGGCAAATTAGGTCAGTGTCCCAGGATGCGATCCACACCAGTCGACTAACACCCAAGTACCCATTTTACTGATGGGTGAGCATAGACAACAGGTGTAAAGAAACACGCCCTGGCTGGGAATCGAACCCAGACCCTCACTGTGTGAAGCGAGAGCTTTAGCCACCAGAGCCCTACAATAAAAACAAAATTGTTGTTCAAAAGAAAACAGCAGTTCACCAAGTGTACATCGACAAAGCTGAGATGCAAAAAGAATAAGCTTACACCTCAATACATAAGCTTATAAAAATAAGTTTATGTATTGTTGAGTAAAGCATAGAGAGGATAAATAAAATATACAATACTGGGTATGGTACGAATTGAATTGAAAACACCAAAATGGTGCCTCTTTCATTTCCAATTTGTGGGCAAGTTATAAATAAAGTTAATATCTCACCATTGCTTTAATGCCCTCTGGGTACATGAATCTGTTGTAAAGTGTGTCTACTGTGTCATTAGGATCAATGTCCACCTCCCTCTGTAGAAGAATAGGTCCAGTATCCAGACCATCATCAGCCCAAAATATAGAAAATCCTCCTTTTTTATCTCCACACATCAGGGTCCTGCAAATAATACAATCAATGTAAATGCAGATAAAAATTATATCACACTTTAATAAAATTTAAGTACAGTTCCTTGTCAATGACAATGATATAGCATGACACACACAGGGTGACTGATATCACAATTACTAAAATCATGAGGAAGCACTAAACCCATATGAAAAGTAAAAGGTCATCTAAGGTAAGAATAGCTAGAACTCCTCACATCAAAAGCACTTCACCAATATCAAGGTATCCCCTATACCTTGGAAATATGGTACGCAAGTTTTTAATTCAAAATAATGTATAGACTACTGCCAGGACTGATCATATGCTATACATTAAAGATGAAGAAAAGCATAAATAATTTATACATTTTAGAGGTAATTAATAAACTGGGAATAGAAGTAATTATCACACTGAAGCTTAAAGAGAAAGCAATTAGTTAATATGCTTGGCATGAGACCATGTTTACCAGTTTATAGAAGATGCACCACGATGGCGAGGCAGGATGGATGGGTGGTAGCAAATAGATTTGTTCTTGGGATGGTTGATTACCTGCAGATCACAAAATTGCTAAATGTATTGTACCTTCTAAGCAACATATGTACCAGTGACCCACAAACACAATAACTAAGACATACACCATAACCAAATAAATATAACTACAATGTTATGGGTAAATAAATTTACACTACGATAGCAGGGATGGAAACCTAGCAGCGTCAATATCGTTTACTGTACAATAACAATTATTGTAATAGGCTCTAAAAATTCTAACTAAATGCAATGAATTCAAATTTTCTAATACTGTACAAAATAACAAAAGTGCAATTTGACCACAATAAAGAACTAAAGTCAAAATATTGTTGCTGGAACAATCCACAACTAACCCACAATTTGAAGATTATGAAGTTGATTGAAAGTGTAAAAAAAAATAATGAATTGTCTGTCTTAAAGAATATGACTGATAGAACATGAAAGTGCCCAGAATATATTTCACTTTCACTGTGCTCAAACTGCAAACTGTTTGTGTATTATACACAAGCTAGAAACATACCTCCATAGGAATAAACTGACTGCAGAAAGGCATCACGTTGAGTTCAGGGTCTACTGACAAGTACTGTTCTAATACTTCTGGAAGAATTACACCTTTCTTTCTCCAAGACTTGAATTTGAAAACTTTAACATCATCAGCAGCTGCCATTGATGCTGTGTTAAAGAAACATTAGTATATGATAGCAATAGAGTACTTGGAAACGAGGTATGAATGCATTGTGTACAAGTTAGCACTTTACAATCTGTATTACCAGAAGTTTCTTTATACTATTTATTACAGAAAGCATTCATAAAGAAAAGATGCCCTTGTACTATGGGGAGCTATTAATGCCTAGTTATATTAAAGCTAAATTAGAGCTCATATAGTATGTAAAAGAATATAATATGGATTGTTGCCCTTTCAAGTCTGATGCCTCAAGTTGTATTAACTTAGAAAATTGGGCAAGTAAGATATATGCATAGGCCATGTGACTCAAAAGAAAAAAAATATAGTACAGGTATATGCAATGGTATCTTGAACAAAATAGTATCAGATAAGGATGATTATGAAGGATGATGAAAACATATTGCACACTCAGGTTCTCAGAAAGTGCAAGGACTGCACTAAAAAGCATGGAAATTTCAGAAATGCACAAATCATACAAACCACAAAGATCCAGGCATAATAACTTAAATGTAATTTAAGAAGGAATACCGTGTTAATGGGGACATCCCATGCATTATTTAGTAGTAAAAGCTTAATCTTAGGTCTCAATCAATCCTAATTTTTTGTGGAGTTTTAAATTTCCAGTGAATACATATTTCTATAAAGGAAGAACCTGCTTATACAGCAGGTTAGGTTTCGAGCTACCACCGTAAAGTGAAACACAACCTTTTGTCACTTTCAAATACACTTAAAAACCTGAGATGTTTACACTATCCTATATGAGGTGAGCAATAGAACAAGGCCTAAAAAGTGCATATACAGTACACATATTACTTTTATTTTATCAAACTGGCCATATTCCACCGAGGCAGGGTGACCTAAAAAGAAAAACAAATTCAATTCAATTAAAGTTTATTGTCTATAAGGGTTACAATGTGGGGTTTACAGGTTTTGGGTATTGTGTGGTTTACATGTTATAAAATACTAATTACAGAGGGGCCCACTAGGACACCTAGCATGGCTAGGCATTTTGAGCAGACTTAGATTAATTCTTAACACTAAATCCTTACAGATTATGGTATTAAGGCTAAGTGACTACATCATAATTTGTGAGTTTAGCAATGTGAATGCTTTTGTTTTGGCACAATACAAGGTGTCTATATTGGAGTATCATAGGCAAACTTATGACTAGTTAGGATTTATTATTTTAAGATTAAGATTAGTATTTCTGGGTTTATAGTCAGTGGGTGAGTGAGTAATTGTGAACCACCAGGTGGTTATCATGTAGTTAGTTGTCGGGGTGGATCAGGGAGATAAGATGTTTTCTAACTGTAGTTTTGAAAGTGATGAATGTGTCTGCAGTTCTAGAGTTTTCAGGTAGGGTGTTCCAGATTTTAGGTCCTTTGAAATACATTGAATTTTTGTAAAGGTTTAGTCGAACACGGGGAATGTCAGAGATGTTTGTGTCTGGTGTTATGCCTGTGGATCCTGTCACAACTATCAAGAAAGCATTTTAGGTCAAGGTTAATACTGGAATTTAAGGTCCTGTAGATATAGATTGCATAGTAGTAAGTGTGGATGTTCTGAACAGGGAGTAAGTTTAGATCTATGAAGAGTGGGGGGGTGTGTTGCCAGGGATGGGATTTAGTGATTATTCTTACTGACCTTAAAATATTTTTGTACTTAGCTTACAGTGTGTGATGAATATATTTATTTATCCATGGGGAAGTGGAATAGAATTCTTCATCCGTAAGCCATGCGTGTCGTAAGAGGCGACTAAAATGCCGGGAGCAAGGGGCTGAACCCCTTCTCCTGTATATATTACTAAATATAAAAGGAGAAACTTTCGTTTATCCATTTGGGCCACCCCACCTCAGTGGGATATGGCTGGTACGTTGAAAGAAAAAAGAATATATTTATTGCAGATAGCCTGAATAAATAAAGAATGGATAAACATGTATGTAATTGAAAATCGCTGTATTAGCGAAATGCTGTAAAGCGAGGCCTTCCTATATAGTACCTTCTGGCAATGAGCACAGCTAAATGAATGGACCTAAATATGATTTAAAAAAAATAAAGCTTTTGTTTTATAGAAAGAATCTTTCTAGATATTTTACATTATTAAAGGAAAATCTCTATTTTGTAATTAAGAAAAACTGATGTTACTAAGGGAATCTTCCTATAATGTTCCATAAGAGAAGAAAATCACTAAAACAAAGTGTGGAATGACCCATATGAGTTAACAGCATTTTTATGATAATAAGTATAGTTACCAAGGGGATCTTCTCGGGTGCCCTGGTCAGGGACAGTGAACACACCCACAACTTTGTGTCCATCCTTCATCAGCTGCTTGTACACCTCCCCTGCGAACATCGACTGGCCAATGATAGCAACCCTCATCCTATCCAGTAAGCTCTGGAAAAACACAAGAGGAATAGTAGGTGTTACACACATTAGCTTATCCAATGTTATATCTAAGAATAATACCCTAGTGCATATATAATTAGGCTATTTCTAGACTTGTATATTAATTGCCACATGAATTAATCAACTACATAAATATAAATTATTTTAGAATGTATTATGTAAAACAAGTCAAAGAATGAGCAAGTTTTTATAGCAAATTTTGTTGAGAATAAGAAAATCTTGGGGAGAGATTAATAAAAGAAAGAATGGGGAGAAAATGGACTTGAAAGTTAAAAATGAGAGATGTTAAATCAGGAGAGATGTGTACTGGCATGATGGAGAGAATATTTTGAGCTGTTATATGTTGATATGAAAAAGAAGGAAGTGAGGAATAATACTGGGTAAGAATAAGGAACAGCCAGAGACAAATATGGAGAATTGCAAGAGTCAATGGACAGAATGAAAGGGATTAAGGCATTGTGGTATGTATAAACGGTTCACTTTTGCACACATCTTATTCATCTTCTTTGTATTGTATATATTCAATAGTGGGAGTTGCCATGCTTGCTCTCTGACAGTGACAGTTTTTTTTGGGATATCCTGAAGAGAAGTTGTAAAGGCTGGTGGAAAGTTCAGGTTAATGTGTACAAGAAGGAAATTAAAAGTGAACACAGAAAAGAGCAAGATGTTGAGAAACAAAAAGTTTTGGCAATGAAACATGGATATCAGATTAGGAGGGTGTACGAAGGCAAAAATATTTAGATATTTGAGATTGAATATGTTGGCAGACAGGTCTATGAAAAATAAGTTGAACCATAGCACAGAAGAGACAAAAAAAAAAAAATGAAGTTTTGTGGTATCCATGGAGAGAAAAAAATTAACAAAATGTAGTGGTACCAACCCTTTCCTATGAGTGTATGGCATGAGATTTAAATACTGCAATGAGGGGAATCCTGGAGGCTGTGAAGATTATTTTTTATTCATAAACACATCGGCTGATTCCCACCAAGGCAGGGTGGCCCGAAAAAGAAAAACTTTCATCATTCACTCTATCACTGTCTTGCCAGAGGGGTGCTTTACACTACAGTTATAAAATTGCAACATTAACACCCCTCCTTCAGACTGTAGACACTGTACTTCCCATCTCCAGGACTCAAGTCAGGCCTGCCGGTTTCCCTGAAGCCCTTCGCAAATCTTACTTTGCTCACACTCCAACAGCGCATCAAGTATTAACAACCATTTGTCTCCATTCACTCCTATCAAATGCGCTCATGCACGCTTGCTGGAAGTCCAAGCCCTCACATACAAAACCTCCTTTACCCTCTCCCTCCAACCCTTCCTAGGCCGACCCCCTACCCCGCCTTCCCTCCACTACAGATTTATACACACTTGAAGTCATTCTGTTTTGTTCCATTCTCTCTACATGTCCGAACCAGCTCAACAGCCCCTCCTCAGTCCTCTGGATAATAGTTTTGGTAATCCCACACCTTCTCCTAATTTCCAAACTACAAATTCTCTGCATTATATTCACACCACACATTGCCCTCAGACATGACATCTCCACTGCCTCCAGCCTTCTCCTCGTTGCAACATTCATCACCCATGCTTCACACACATACAAGATTGTTGGTACAACTATACTCTCACACATTCCTCTCTTTGCTTCCACAGACAAAGTTCTTTGTCTTCACAGACTCCTAAGTGCACCACTCATCCTTTTCCCCTCATCAATTCTTTGATTCACCTCATCCTTCACAGATCCATCTGCTGACACGTCCACTCCTAAATATCTGAATACATTCACTTCCTCCATACTCTCTCCCTCCATTCTGATATCCAATCTTTTGTCACCTAATCTTTTTGTTATCCTCATAACCTTACTCTTTCCTATATTCACTTTTAATTTTCTTCTTTTACATACCCTACCAAATTCCTCCACCAAACTCTGCAACTTCTCTTCAGAATCTTCCAAAAGCACCGTGACATCAGCAAAGAGCAACTGTGACAACTCCCACTTTATGTTAGATTGTTTATCTTTTAACTCCACACCTCTTGCCAAGACCCTAGCATTCACTTCTCTTACAACCCCATCTATAAATATATTGAACAACCACAGTGACATCACTCATCCTTGTCTAAGGCATACTTTTACTGGGAAATAATCTCCCTCTCTCCTACATACTCTAACCTGAGCCTCACTATCCTCGTAAAAGCTCTTCACTGCTCTCAGTAACCAATCTCCTATACCATACACCTGCAACATCTGCCACATTACCCCCCTATCCACCCTGTCATATGCCTTTTCCAAATCCATAAATGCCACAAAACCCTCTTTACCCTTATCTAAATACTATTCACCTATATGTTTCACTGTAAACACTTGGTCTACACACCCCCTACCTTTCCTAAAGCCTCCTTGTTCATCTGGTATCCTACTCTCTGTCTTACTCTTAATTCTTTCAATAATAACTACCATACACTTTACCAGGTATACTCAACAGACTTATTCTCTGACAATTTTTGCACTCTCTTTTGTCCCCTTTGCCTTTATACAAAGGAACTATGCATGCTCTCTGCCAATCCCTAGGTACCTTACCCTCTTCTATACATTTATTAAATAATAGCATCAACCACTCCAAAACTATATCCCCTCCTGCTCTTAATATTTATTTATTTATTATTATTTGGACATGATACATAGTTGTACAAAAGAAATACAGTGGTTGACTGTACATGCCAAAAGCCCCTTGTATGCATAGGATTGTGGGCAGGCTTAAAATTAACTTAAGATTAACAAAGCAATTATATATTCAGTGGTAAAAATACAGTAAACATATTACAACATGAAGTACAAATGAGTATTTCAAATAAGAGGCTTTACAGTTGTACAAATTTGTAGCACCTTTGATGAGTTACTGAGTATTCAAAAGAATGGAGTATTCTATTCAAAGTTTATTCTCTATAAAGATTACAATGTTGAATTTACAGAAGTTGGTTGTTGTGTGGTTTACATGTAGTTAAATAATGATTACAGAGTGTACCACTAGAACGCCTAGCATGGCTAGGCATTTCGGGCAGACTTAGTTTAATTCTTTATTTTAAAATATTACAAATTATGAGGTAAGTTGGTATTATGGCTAAGTGACTAAATACTAGTTTGTGAGTTTAGCAATGTGAATGCTTTTGTTTTGGCACAGTACATAGTTTCAGCATTGTAGTATCATAGGATTCATTATTTTAAGATTGAGATTAATATTTCTGTTTATGGTCAAATGGGTGAGTGAGTGTAAGTATGAACCACCAAGTGGTATTCGTGTAGTTAGTTGATGGGGTTTATCAGGGAGATAAGATGTTTTCTAATGGTAGTTTTGAAGGTGATGAATGTGTCTGCAGTTCTAGAGTTCTCAGGTAGGGTGTTCCAGATTTTAGGGCCTTTGACATACATTGAATTTTTGTAAATGTTTAGTCGGACATGGGGAATGTCGTAGAGATGTTTGTGTCTGGTGTTATGCCTGTGGGTTCTGTCACAACTATCAAGAAAGTGTTTTAGGTCAAGGTTGATAGTGGAGTTTAAGGTCCTGTAGATGTAGATTGCACAGTAGTAAGTGTGGATGTACTGAACAGGGAGTAAGTTTAGATCTATGAAGAGTGGGGGGGTGTGTTGCCAGGGATGGGATTTAGTGATTATTCTTACTGCAGCTTTTTGTTGGGTTATTATTGGCTTTAGGTGTGTTGCTGCAGTTGATCCCCAAGCACAAATAGCAATATTAGGTAATGTAATTACAAAACACAGTTTGATAAGGTCACAGGTTATACATTTATGAAATACAGTTAATCAGTATTTATTTAGTTGTGGGTGAGTAAGTGGTTTTTAAGAAGAGGCTTGAATTGATAAACAAACAGTTTTTCTTTTATATTCACAGGTAATGAATTCCAGATTTTTGGGCCTTTTATGTGCATTGCATTTTTACATAGTGTGAGGTGGACATAAGGAACATCAAAGAGTGATCTGTGCCTTGTGTTGTGGTCATGTGTTCTGTTGAGGTTGGTAAGGAGAAGTTTGAGGGGAGGGTTTATATCTGAGTTAAGTGTTCTATGTATGTAGTAGGTACAATAATAAGTATGGATGTTTTGTACGGTGCGTAAGTTTAGAGTTTTGAATATTGGTGGAGTATGCTGCCTGTAGTGGGAATTTATCATTCTGACTGCAGCCTTTTGTTGGGTAATTAATGATGTGAGATGGTTTATGGTTGTTGAGCTCCAAGCACAAATTCCATAGGTGAGATAGGGGTAAACGAGTGAGTGATGAAGGGCCAGGAGGGCTGACTGTGGAACATAGTACCGGATCTTCGATAGTATGCCTACGGTCTTGGAAATTTTCTTGGAAATGTGTTGTATGTGTGTTTGAAATTTGAGTCTATTATCGAGGTGGATTCCTAAGAATTTTCCCTCTGAGCTTTGTGATAGGTGATCCATTTATCATTATGTTAAGAGGGACATCTGTGGCTCTGTTTCCAAACTGTATGAAGTAGGTTTTGTCAATACTGAGATCAAGTTTGTTAATCATCATCCAGGTAAATATTTTCTATAAGAACATAAGAACATAAGAACATAAGAAAGGAGGAACACTGCAGCAGGCCTGTTGGCCCATACTAGGCAGGTCCTTTACAATTCATCCCACTAACAATGCTTATTTCAATGCTACCCATGAAATAAGCTCCGATGTGCAATCCCACTCAAATCCAACCCCTCCCACTCATGTACTTATCCAACCTAAATTTGAAACTACCCAAAGTCCTAGCCTCAATAACCCAACTAGGTAGACTGTTCCACTCATCAACTACCCTATTTCCAAACCAATACTTTCCTATGTCCTTTCTAAATCTAAACTTATCTAATTTAAATCCATTACTGCGGGTTCTCTCTTGGAGAGATATCCTCAAGACCTTGTTAATATCCCCTTTATTAATACCTATCTTCCACTTATACACTTCGATCAGGTCTCCCCTCATTCTTCGTCTAACAAGTGAATGTAACTTAAGAGTCTTCAATCTTTCTTCATAAGGAAGATTTCTAATGCTATGTATTAATTTAGTCATCCTACGCTGAATGTTTTCTAACGAATTTATGTCCATTCTGTAATATGGAGACCAGAATTGAGCTGCATAATCTAGGTGAGGCCTTACTAATGATGTATAAAGCTGCAGTATGACCTCTGGACTTCTGTTGCTTACACTTCTTGATATAAATCCCAGTAATCTATTTGCCTTATTACGTACGCTTAGGCATTGCTGTCTTGGTTTAAGGTTGCTGCTTACCATAACCCCCAAGTCCTTTTCGCAATCTGTATGGTTAAGTTCTACATTATTTAACTTATAAGTGCTAGGGTTATGGACACTCCCGAGCTTCAGAACCTTGCATTTATCAACATTGAACTGCATCTGCCACTTTTCTGACCAAGAGTAGAGTTTGTCTAAATCCTCCTGAAGTTCCCTAACATCTACGTTTGAATCAATTATCCTACCTATCTTCGTGTCATCGGCGAATTTGCTCATATCACTAGTAATTCCTTCATCAAGATCATTGATATATATTATAAACAACAACGGGCCCAAGACTGATCCCTGTGGAACGCCACTTGTTACTGATCCCCACTCGGATTTAACCCCATTTATGGACACTCTTTGCTTTCTGTCTGTGAGCCATGATTCGATCCACGAGAGCACCCTTCCCCCAATGCCATGAGCTGCTACTTTCTTCAACAGTCTTTGGTGCGGAACTCTATCAAATGCCTTACTAAAATCTAAGTAAATAATATCAAATTCTTTATCGTGGTCAACAGCCTCAAAAGCTTTACTGAAGAAAGTTAATAAATTAGTTAGACAAGACCGGCCTCTTGTGAATCCATGCTGAGTATCATTAATCAAGCTATGCTTATCGAGATGGCTTCTTATAATCTCAGCTATAATTGATTCTAGTAATTTGCCTACAATTGAGGTCAGGCTTATTGGGCGGTAATTTGACGGTAACGACTTGTCCCCTGTTTTAAAAATAGGAATTACATTAGCCATCTTCCACATATCAGACACTGCACCTGTTTGAAGAGATAAATTAAAAATATTAGTTAATGGTTCACAGACTTCCATTTTGCATTCCTTTAGAACCCTTGAAAAAACCTCATCAGGACCCGGTGACTTGTTTTGCTTCAGTCTGTCTATCTGCTTCACAACCATTTCACTAGTGACTGTGATGTTACATAATTTATCTTCTTCTGATCCACTATAAAAATTAATTACCGGAATATTATTATTGTCTTCCTGTGTAAAAACCGAGAGAAAATAATTATTTAAAATTGAGCACATTTCATTCTCTTTGTCAGTAAGATGCCCATAGCTATTTTTAAGGGGACCTATCTTATCTCTGACTTTTGTTCTATAGACCTGTAACTTTTGTTCTATAGACCTGCGACTTTTGTTCTATAGACCTGTAACTTTTGTTCTATAGACCTGGACTTTTGTTCTAATTCGGTATTTACAGTATTGGGTAGCATGACTGGGCTTGGGTGAGAGAAGATGTATGTAGTGTCATCTGCAAATAGTGGGGGTTTGAGTAGTTGCGATGAATTTGGTAGGTCGTTTATGTAAATGAGAAAGAGAAAAGGGCCAAGGACACTTTCCTGTGGGACACCACCTGTAATTGGCTGTGTGGAAGAGTTTGTTTCATTTGTGTACACATATTGGCTTCTGTTCCTAAGGTATGACTTTAGGTAATTGAGGGAGTGCCCTCCTATACCATAGTGAGACAATTTTATGTGCAGCAAATCATGGTCAACTGTATCAAAAGCTTTACATAAATCAATGAAGATCCCCAATGGGATTTCTTTTCTCTCGAGTGCAGTGTATATTTGTTCTAGCATGTGTATAATAGCATCATTCGTATTTTTATTACACCTGAACCCAAACTGACAGGGGTTGAGTATGTTGTGGGAGATGAGGTAGGAATAGATTTGTTATGAATTAATTTTTCAAATATTTTAGAGAGAGGGTGTAAGTTGTATATTGGCCTATAGTTATTCAAGTCTGTTTGATCTCCTCCTTTATGAATCTGGGTGACCCTCGCTATTTTGAGAACTGTGGGGAAGGTAGAGGATTCGATGGATTTGTTAAAGTGTTGCAATGATTGGTAACAGCACTTGCGAAGCTTTTTTGTATATAAAGGGTGGTAAGGTATTTAAATCTCCTGTCTTGTTTTTTAATGTGTTGATAATAAGGGAGACCTCTGTTGGGTTAGTCGGAGCTAGGAACAGTGTGTTCGGGTAGTTGCCAGTGAGGTAGTCATTCGGTGGGTTATCTGAGCTTGGGATTTTATCGGCAAGGTTTTTTCTATGGTGAAGAAAACATTGAGTCTGTTTTCTGTTTCAGTTAGTGGGAGTTGGGGGTTCATCTGGTTTTGTTAGTTTGATTGCTTTGTTTCCTGATATCTTTTTTGTTCCTAGAATTTCAGATAGGGTTTTCCAGGTCATTTTGTATCACCTTTTAAGTTGGATAATCTGTTCTTATAATACAGTTTTTTTGCCCTTCTTTATCAGGCTGGTTAGGATTGACAAGTAATGTTTTGTTTGATCTCTGGTTATGTGACACATTCTACACTGTTTTTCATATAGGTGATTTATATTTATGGATTTGAGGATGTTAGGTGTTAGCCAGGGACTGTTAAGTCTCTTGGCTGTGATCTTTTTTTCTTTTTTTTTAGGGCAGTGCTTGTTATAGAGGTATTGGGTCTTTTTTTTTGGAAAATTATTAATGCATTCGTCAGTATCTGTATAGGTTTCTAGCTCAGTTTGCCAGTCAATGTTTGACAATGCTGTTGTGAAGTTATTAATGGCTACCTCATTATGAAGTCTACCCACTGCCTCATGAACTTCCCCCACACTCACAAATGGCTCTTCCTCACTCCTACAAGACGTTATTCCTCCTTGCCCTATACACGAAATCACAGCTTCCCTATCTTCATCAACATTTAACAATTCCTCAAAATATTCCCTCTATCTTCCCGATACCTCTAACTCTTCATTTAATAACTCTCATCTCCTATTTTTAACTGTCAAATCCATCTGTTCCCTAGACTTCGTCAACTTATTAATCTCACTCCAAAACTTTTTCATTGTAGTGATACTGCTCCTGTGGGGAGCAGCAGCAGGATAATACTGCACCACCTCTCGGGGTCCTTAACAACAACAGTTTGGTGTGTGTCATGGATGCCAACACATGGTGTGTGATTCTCTTCTCTTCTACTATCCCTATATTAGTGATGCAGATTACATGGTGAGTTTAAATATGTGGCCTGTAGTTATAACTTTTCTCTTGACATATGCAAGACATCACCATCCCTGTAGAAGCCGTTATTAGATGTACTAGTCATTATATTTTGTTGTTGCAGAAGTACTATGAAGATTCTATGTTCAATAAAGCCTAGAGATAAGGCCTGTGTTTCTATCACAACAATTTATTGAACATAGAACGGTTCCTGGGCTACCTGGTGGTGATCCTGCGCTAGACTACATCACAACATGGAGCGTTTACTGAAACCTGAGAGGCTAGACTGTGACCCCAGCTTATCAACGGCTGCTCAGGAATGGAAGCACTGGTTTAAGACTTTCGAAAACTTCTTGGGAGCCCTTCCTAAAGAAGATCTAGATAAACTAAGTCTGCTCATCAATTTTGTGTCACCTAAGATATATGAGGCTATTTCTGAGTGTAATACCTACGAAGATGCTATCAAAACCCTCAAGTCTCAGTATATTAAACCTACAAATGAAATCTTTGCATGCTATCGCCTTGCAACTCGCCGCCAGCAGATTGATGAATCCTTAGAGGAATACCTTCAAGCACTGAAAATTTTAGGTAAGGACTGTCACTTCCAAGCAGTGACAGCTGCTCAGTATTGTGAAGAGTCCATCAGGGATGCTTTTATCAGTGGCCTGCAATCACCAATAATAAGGCAGCGTTTATTGGAGAATAAAACTCTCGACTTAGCCGCTGCCTTTGACCAGGCAAGAGCTCTAGATTCAGCCCAGAAGAATTCTGAAGTATACAGTACCACTCAGCCTTCTCGAGTGGTAAGTGCTGCAATTCCTGACCAAGACTCTTGCAATGAAGTTACTGTGGAACCTGCCTCAGTGACAGCAGCAGCAGGTACGGTGTGTTTCTTTTGTGGTTTTTCAAGACATCCACGTCCAAAGTGTCCTGCTCGTGAAGCAATGTGCCGTAAATGCCACAAGAAAGGTCACTTTGCTAAAGTATGTCGTGCTAATGCATCAACAAGAGCTAGTGCCTCCACACATTCCAGTGATCATGCGACACTAGCAACAGTGACTTCTGCGGCTACTCCAAATTCACTGTCAAAGGCAGTTGTGAAAGTATTCATCAAAGGAACAGAAGTAGATGGTCTTATTGATAGTGGCAGCTCAGAGAGTTTCATCAATCTTGACTTAGTTAAACGCCACTCCTTGACTGTACATCACTCATCAGGTACCGTTTCCATGGCATCAACATCTCTCTCTATTCAGACCTTAGGGTTTTGTAAGGTAAATCTCAGAGTTAATGGAAAGGATTATCAAGATGTACATTTAGCTATTCTGCCACAACTGTGCTCTGATGTTATCCTTGGTCAGGACTTTCAGAAGCTGCATGGTAGTGTCACCTTAACATATGGAGGTGAACTGCCTCCTCTTGTTGTCTGTGGACTTAGCACTTTAAGGGTAGACCCACCAAAGCTGTTTGCAAATCTTACCGCGGATTGCCATCCTATATCAGCTAAGTCACGCCGCTATTCTTATGAGGATCGGATGTTCATTGAGAAAGAAACTCAGAGGCTGCTGAAGGAGGGTATTATAGAACCGAGTAATTCCCCTTGGCGTGCACAGGTTGTTGTTGTTAAAGATGATTATAGGAAACGGAGACTGGCTATCGATTACTCTGAGACAATCAACAAATTTACACTTCTTGATGGGTACCCTCTACCTCGAATTGATGATACAGTGAACAAAATTGCTCAGTACTATGTGTTTAGCACAATTGATCTACAGAGTGCCTATCATCAAGTCCCTATAAGGAATGAAGATAAACCATACACAGCATTTCAGGCTAGTGATGGCCTGTATCAGTTTACCAGAGTCCCTTTTGGAGTCACCAATGGGGTAGCCTGCTTCCAACGAATTATGGATTCACTCATTCAGGAAGAGCAACTCATGGGAACTTACGCGTATTTAGATAATGTTACCATTTGTGGCAAGACCCAGGAGGAACATGATGCAAACCTTGATAAGTTTTTGGAAGCCGCCAAGAAGAAAAATATCAGTTACAATGAGGAAAAGTGCACTTTTTCAACTAAAAGGCTTAGCATCCTTGGTTATGTAGTGGAAGGAGGTTCAATATTCCCAGACCCTGAACGACTACGACCTCTACGGGAACTTCCAATGCCTCAAGACAAAAAGTCACTCCGAAGAACTCTTGGTCTCTTTGCTTATTACTCACAATGGATCTACAACTATTCAAGTAAAGTCCGCCCATTGAGTGCTACCACATTTCCTGTGACAAAGGAAGCAGAAGCCGCTTTCCATACTCTCAAACAGGACATTGAAAACTCAGTAGTTCAAGCCATTGATGAGTCCCTACCATTCGAAGTGGAAACGGATGCATCTGACATTGCCATTGCTGCAGTCTTATCTCAGGCAGGACGACCAGTAGCCTTCTTTTCGAGAACTTTTCAAGGATCAGAGAAATGTTACGCTGCTGTAGAAAAGGAAGCCCAGGCCATCATAGAAGCAGTTCGCCACTGGAGGCATTATTTAACTGGTAGACATTTCACCATAAGGACTGACCAACGGTCCGTGATGTATATGTTCGACAAGAAGCACAAAAGTAGGATAAAGAATGACAAGATATTACGCTGGAGGATGGAACTATCGTGTTATGACTTTGATATTCTGTACCGACCGGGTCAAGAGAACATCTCACCTGATGCATTCTCTAGGTCCCACTGTGGAGCAGCATGTCATGATTTGCAATCACTCTCAGCGCTCCACAAGGCTTTGTGTCACCCAGGAGTTACACGCCTGTACCATTTTGTCAAATCAAAGAACATGCCCTACTCAGTGGAAGATGTGCGACAAGTGATCAGAGCATGCAGAGTATGTGCAGAGTGCAAGCCAAACTTTCATCAGCCAGAGAAGACTCATCTCATAAAATCCACCCAGCCTTTCGAGAGACTGAATATAGATTTCAAAGGACCTCTACCAAGCACAAATCAGAATAGGTATTTCCTTAACATAGTAGATGAATATTCAAGGTTTCCCTTTGTATTCCCCTGTGCAAATATGACTGCTTCAACTGTTATTAGTTGTCTTTCACAGTTGTTCTCTATTTTTGGTATGCCAGCTTATATCCATTCAGACAGGGGATCCTCGTTCATGAGTAACGAACTTCAGGAGTTTTTGTCTAGCAAAGGTATTGCCTGCAGCAGAACAACAAGCTACAACCCTCAAGGCAATGGTCAAGTGGAGCGGTTCAATGGTACTATATGGAAGGCAGTTACAATGACATTGAAGTCGCGCAATCTACCTGTTCAACACTGGCAAACTGTCCTACCTGATGCTCTTCACTCTATTAGATCATTGCTGTGCACAGCTACTAATGCAACCCCTCATGAAAGACTCCTCAACTATTCACGTCGTTCCTCTACGGGAGCCTCCGTGCCCACTTGGTTATGTCATCCTGGACCCGTTCTCCTGAAGAGTCACCGTAGGATGAACAAGACGGATCCTTTAGTGGAAGAGGTAGAGCTCCTGCAAGCTAATCCACATTACGCCCACATTCGCTACCAAAATGGTGAAGAGACTACAGTATCTACAAGACATTTAGCCCCAGTTGAAATCCCCATTAGTGTGGAATCTCAAGATACACCAATAGATGTGAAAGATGCTTCGTTTTCTCCTGGAAAGCCCCTTGAGACTACCCCTACGGAAATAGAGGATTCTGCTCCAGCAGTTAGTCAAACCCCGCTGGAAAATATTGAACCTGGTGAAGAGGCTCAAGGGCTACGAAGGTCGGGACGTGTACGTCGCCCACCTAACAGTTTGGGAGATTACTGTCTCTGATATTTTAGAAGGGGGAGATTGTAGTGATACTGCTCCTGTGGGGAGCAGCAGCAGGATAATACTGCACCACCTCTCGGGGCCCTTAACAACAACAACAGTTTGGTGTGTGTCATGGGCGCCAACACATGGTGTGTGATTCTCTTCTCTTCTACTATCCCTATATTAGTGATGCAGATTACATGGTGAGTTTAAATATGTGGCCTGTAGTTATAACTTTTCTCTTGACATATGCAAGACATCACCATCCCTGTAGAAGCCGTTATTAGATGTACTAGTCATTATATTTTGTTGTTGCAGAAGTACTATGAAGATTCTATGTTCAATAAAGCCTAGAGATAAGGCCTGTGTTTCTATCACAACAAATGCTAACTTTTTCTCCCTTACTACTCTCTTTACATCATCATTCCACCAATTGCTCTTCTTCCCTCCCGCACCCACTTTCCTGTAACCACAAACTTCTGCTGAACACTAATACTACATTCTTAAACCTGTCCCCATACATCTTCGTCCCCATTGCCTATACTCTCACTAACCCATCTATCCTCCAATAGTTATTTATATCTTACCCTAACTGCCTCCTCTTTTAGTTTATACACTTTCACCTCTCTCTTACTTGCTGCTTCTATTTTCCTTGTATCCCATCTACCTTTTACTCTCACTGTAGCTACAACTAGAAAGTGATCTATCCGTGGCCCCTCTATAAACATGTACATCCTGAAGTCTACTCAACAGTCTTTTATCTACCAATACATAGTCCAACAAACTAATGTCATTATGCCCTACATCATATCTTGTATACTTATTTATCCTCTTTTTCTTAAAATACGTATTACTTATAACTAAACCCCTTTCTATACAACGTTCAATCAAAGGGCTCCCATTATCATTTACATCTGGCACCCCAGATGTGGAAAATTACATTTATCTGAATGTATCATTACGTACATAACAGTAAATGAACAAAGATAATTATTATTTATCAGTTAGACAAGTAGGAATTTGGGACACCTAGGTCGCAAAAATGTCCCCCTTCGATACCTACCACTGTCATATCCACAAGTTGCTCTGGACCCATTAATTACAAATAAAATATGTATCACCAGGAATGCTGGTAAATATATAAATTTGTGGACTGTATATTAAAAATAATAAATGATTATATATACAGTATACACAATTACATAACAGAAGGAGAATATCTTAATATCACTCACCAATTTGACTGGAAATTAAGGTATCATACTCAGAAAACCTCATTCTAACTAAATTTATGAAAATAATACTGGCCAGAATTATAACACAAATCTATATAGCTTATCTGAGGTTCCTGGAGCTGTCTTGTCCAGTCGCCTGATATCTCAAGTTATGCAGGAATGCACATCCAACAATTTAGCCTCCTATTTGAGAGGTGTCAGCCCAGTTTTAACCTCTAGAGCACGAAAATTCTTCACATATTAACTAACGTCTCTTACTCAATTCAAAACAACAATGGCGAATGTCTTCTGCGCAGGCGCAGCTTCTTCCCATTTTCGATAATATAATTTTTATTATATACAATATAGGCCATCTATTTACCTATAAATTAAGGTATTTCCGGAAAATACACAGTATTTTCCACACCAGATTTACCTACCACACCCTCTCTAAATGTTTCTCCTACTTTAGCATTTAGGTCCCCTACCACAATTACTCTCTCACTTGGTTCAAAGGTTCCTATACATTCACTTAACATTTCCCAAAATCTCTCTCTCTACACTCCTCTCTTCTCCAGGTGCATATATGCTTATTATGACCCACTTTTCACATCCGACCCTTATTTTAATCCACATAATCCTTGCATTTACACATTTATATTCCCTCTTCTCCTAACATAACTGGTCCTTCAACATTATTGCCACCCCTTCCTTAGCTCTAACTCTTTCAGCAACTCCTGACTTAATCCCATGTATTTTCCCCCACTGAAACTCGCCTACCCCCTTCAGCTGTTTTGCTTAGGGCCAGGACATCCAACTTCTTTTCATTCATAACATCAGCAATCATCTCTTTCTTATCATCTGCACTACATCCACGCACATTCAAGCATCCCAGTTTTATAAAGTTTTTCTTCTTCTGTTTAAACCAACATATGGTGTTAAATCAGAATGTAGAAATTTGAAGATTATGTTGGTTTACGAAATTATTAGTCAGAAGGCAGAGGAGGGGGTAGGGTGCTGAAGTGGTTTGGGCATATTACTAGATATGTATATACCTTAGATGGGTGTACTTGGATGAGTTAAGAGTTTGTAACCCACTTAGGAAAGTTCATATACAAGTATAAGCAGGGCTTTGACTTTTAATTATTGTACAATTATTATAATTATCAATATTATATTTATGGGAAGTTGTAAATTCATGCTGGTTACACAGTACCTTCCTGAGAATTATGTATTATACGGCAGACAATGCAACATATCTCCAGTGACAAGCAGGGGTGCCATGAGTACACTAAGAGACAATACAATAAGTGTCTGGGGCCCAAGATACTTCGACTGCCTCTCAGCATACATAAGGGTAATTACCAAAGGACCCCTGACTGTCTTCAAGAGGGAGCCAGACAGGCACCTAAAGTCAGTACCTGACCAGCAGGGATGTGGTTGACACGTTGGTTTTTATGTGGCCGGCAACAGCAGCCTGGTTGATCAGACCCTGATCCACCGCACTGACCTTTGCAACACACTCCAGGTGTTATGAGATGGTAATCTACAAATTATGTCTTCTGCTCATGACCATTCTCAAGGCTTCATATAACATGAAATGCCACAATTTACCTGCAGTATGGCGAGATCTAATAAGGCTGTCCATTCCCATAATCAAAGTCAGTATTTCAATGCTGCAGTGACAGTTGGACAGGTGATTGTTCACAATCATAGAAAGTGATTATCTGACTAATTTAGAGCTTTGATAAATCGCTGCATATTGTTCAAGCTTTCAGAAATTCTTATCACCTCTGTGAAATACAGTAGTTCATTAATTGGCATTGTGGTACAGTATAAGAAGTTAATTTTAATAAATGACGTTCTAATCAAAGCTAATCTAAATAAAATTTAGTAATTTACTAAAAACAAAATATGAAAATCAACTTAGAATTTACAAGGATAGATGAGAACAGTGACAGCCTGGTTGTTCAGGCTCTGATCCACCATGAGGCCTGGTCACAGACCAGGCCATGGGGGCGTTGATCCCTGAAACCCTCTCCAGGTATACCTATAATAACTGAAGAGTGCTCTGACCATGCAGATCATTCAGGGCTCTTCCAAATAAAAAAAATATACAAAACACACTGAAAACCAAAGATCAAATTAATAAATAATAAAATCCACTTGCATAATTAAAATGTATAACAAATACCATCATAAGTTAAAATGACCAGTATGTTAAAAAAAAACTTCAGTTAATGTTAAAAAAAATCCCAGCAGGTATAAAAAACCCATGACAGGGGAGGAAAGGCCTAAGCCATGGGAAAACTTTAAATGTATTCCACAGTCAGCTGCATGTCAAACTACAAAGAGAAGAGGGGAAGAGAGCAGGAGCATTTACAAATAGGGGTGAGAAGTGTGCCAAAAACTCAGTCGGTCGAGATTTGTTTAAAGGAAGGAGGAGAGCCAAACCTCATAGTTCTACTAAATACTGTATAACTTGCTACTTGCCTGCAGGTCCCGTCAGGCCTGCCATTTTCCAAGGACAAATGTACCTGTTAATATGGCTTATGAAGTCAGTGAAGCAAAAGTTTGCTGTTTCCTAGGCACAAACAGAACTCTACATCCTTGTGCCACGTGTGGAGATGAGCTAACTGCTTCTGGATCTTTGGGACCACAGGGTGGACAGAAGAATACCAGGTATAGCAAACAAAATACTTTGTGAATCGTTGTATACAGTGAAATGAGAATATACTAACCTATCTATCAAGACTAGACCAGGGGGGATTACATGAAGCTCTGCACTGTGCACATTGAGTCCTCACTGGCAATCACAGCAAGGCCAACACCACCTCATTCTTTGACCTGTCAGTAAAGACCTTTATCCTTGAAGCTTGAACAAAATCGTGCTCCATGTAATTAGCCAAGATCATCATCGGGACTCGACACTAGGCAGTGGATGGGGACTCCAAAGATGAACCTCAGGCAATGTTCAAGGAGGGAGGGGAGAAAAGTCAAGCTCTCTGACCAAAGACACACTGAAATCATAATCTAGTAGAGGGGCCTGCATCCAAATGTCAAATAACACGGGAAACCTCACATGGCAGGCAGTTCAGGCCAAGCTCCTTACAGTTGCGATCCAGGAAGTACAGAATGCACTTGTGCAAAGCCATATCCCTAGATGATAAGATTTAACATGTGCAGTAGAGAAGAACTGGCCAAGTAGATATGGCAGCCAAACTTCAGCCTGGTACAGTACAAGGCTACATACAGGAATATTGTCTGCCGATCCTCACTCCAGGTACAATGGGTCAGCACATTAAAAGACATCTAGCCCCCATAAAGCATCCACTGTTTCATGCGAGAGGACCACGTTCGGCAAAAAATCGTCCCTAAAAAGGTCACCTTCTCCTCATAGGTAAGGACCACACTTTGGAGTAGCATATGAAAAGCAGGCTGTCGAACCTTGAATTGGGTAAATTGAGCAGCCGCTATCTTTCAGATTATATACAGCCCACAACCTGTTGTTGTCCAGTGCCACCTGAAGCCAGGAGCAGACCACCCTGCGAGTAAACACTGTAGAGTACAGTGCAAGAACATCAACGTACTAGGTCTCAACACTATCAGGGATAAGTGACATCATCCATGGGTATAATAAAACTTTAATCTTTAATAAATGTCCCGGACTGTGCATCGGTGTTTTGTCTACGTCTTATTTGTATCATCATTCCATTTACTTTCACTTCACAATGTTCACACAAACTTGAAAATGTCTCATTTCTACTACAGCTGATCTATGTAGGAAAAAAAATTAAGTATAGTTGATGAAGAGCTGTGTTACACTTTTCCTAATGATATAACGTGTATGGGTGTGTTCCCCCCATGCTTGACTGCAGTCATGAAGGTGTGAGCGTAGAAAAGATATGTAAAGCTATCTCAACTCACATGAATTGACCAAACTCGTGCAACCTTGCAGGAGACCAAGTGCTGAATGAACCATGATGAATAATTATTATTTATATATTATATTAATGGGATGTAAGAGTTACCACATATTACCTCAACAATCCATTATCTTATTTCTAATAAGGAATAACTGAACTAAGCCCAACTCATCATCATTAGTGAAATCTTTCTTTTATGAAGTGAGAAAAAATATGTAAAGAATTAAAGTGACAATACCGTAGTTATAACACTCACTAACAGCCTACACATATAGAGGCTTTAAATACATTTTATTAGTGGTATACTGCACAATACAATTTTAAACTACTGTATACACAAGGCCCATAGGATAAAGGGGGGAGTTAGTGTTTTGCCGAGTTAATATCAGCTTTAGGTGATTTGCTGTGTTAGATTCCCATGCACAAATACCTGGTGCTTACTTGGATCAGGTGTGATCCAAGTAAGCATCAGACAAGCCTGGCACAGGACTGGCCTCCGGGAGTAGAAAAACTCGAAACTCGTCAAAAGTATATCAAAGGGAAGGGAAGTAGTAGGGGAGAAATAGCTCCGGTTCCTCTGATCAGGAGTCGATAACCAGCAACAAAGCACCCCTTAGATTTTTTTATCTTTGAGATTACGAGCAGAAATGCAGTTACAGTTCATTATGACGGCTTACATAGCTCTTCAGTTTCATGGTAAATGTGTTAAAAAAAAAAATTGCATCGAGCAGGCATTTTCGCATTTGTCGTTATATATATATATATATATATATATATATATATATATATATATATATATATATATATATATATATATATATATATATATATATATATATATATATATATATTATATATATCTCAAATTACCACGCAGAAAAAGGCGGGTATATACAGACAAAAGCTCGTAGTCAGCAGGGCTCGATCCCACTACAGGGAAACTGTGATTCATATATGACACTTGTGCAACATTTGGGTAACTTTATGTAAACTAGGTACAAATACACATACACGGACTTGCTCTGTAGACTGTCTTGTACAGTCACAGACGCTCTGACTCCCACCCTTCCTAGTCTCCCTGGACCCCCGTCGGGGAAGGGAACCTGTACCTTTCGTCTTCATCCTTGGATCAAGATGAATTCTCCCAACATGGTCAAGATCAAACCCTCCAATGGCACAGTGAATGAATCTAGCCTTTGCCACTGCCGTTGGTAATGATCTTCATGTCAAGATCAACACAATTGTCACTGAAAGAAACCTTTGTTATAGTTTGCGACGACGACGTTGAAGCAGAAAAAACTACTTACCTCATCTGCTAGGACTACTCTCTCAGACCGTGGCTTTCGGGTCTTGTCTCCTGCAAATCGTGCCAAACGATCTGTCTTTTTGCAACGACTTGATAAACTGATCACTTCTTAACCTCTCGACGACTTGAAGATCAGAATTCATGGGCGAAGGTCGACCACATCTCCAAGATACCTACGTCTTCTATCAGAGATCTCAACAGGAAGATTCTCAACAGTAGAACATGGGAGGAATCTTCCCAGTAGGGTGTTTTTACAGGTAGACCACACTGTGGTGCTGCTAAATCATCCATGTTGAAAGTCACGTTCACAGATGTGACTATAGCTGCCCAAGCTCTGGTTGACGGTCTGGCCACTTACTACCATTTTATCAACTCTCATCACATTGAAGCTGAACATTATCATCATGTTGCTCAATGTTGGAGTTGCTACTCTTATCTCAACACACACGAAAGACTGCTCCCATTACAAAACCTGGATACTAAGTTCAAATTGCAAGACTGACCACCATACTCTTGCTGCCCCACTCGTCGTGAAGTCCTGAAGAAGACCCAAGAAACAGACCAGAAGTCACCTTCCAAGTTTCCTACCTATGCAGCCATCTCTAGACTTGTCCGACACCTCCAAACTTCTCAAGGCCTCACTACCATCCACCACAACCATCCTCACTCCTCCTGCATGTGACCCCACGAAGATACATTACTGTCTGCTCACATGCATAACATGGCGATGCCTGGCTCCTTTAACACTTATCAACGAGCTATTTGAACTAAACAACATGCCCAAGTTTGTTTTCCCAGCTTCTCCACCATCTGCAGACATTCTCAAGTTCACAAAAGATTTAGTTAATGTCGCAACACCAACAACTGCAGATTCACCAACACCACCATCAACTACAAGTGACATCACTCCAACTTCAAGCAACAAGGTGCCTTCGTTGCCTCCACTCAACTCAGGAACCGACCAATCAGCACCCTCTTTGCCACCAGCAGCAGCTTCTGCCTCAAAGAACCAATCAGCGATCTCGTCTGTCACGACACTGCCACCACCAGCTAAGAAGCCTAAACCACCACAACCTGGGGCTGTAACTCGCACTACCTCGGCCCAAGCAAACACCCCATCTGCTGCCAACCCTTCTGAGGCTACCTCAGACTCTGAGGAGGAGATGGTGTCATACATCGATACCCCTGGCACACGGTTCTTCACTACTGACAACTACAATGACGCAATACTTGGAAAAGAACTCGTCTAGCGCCTCCAAAATGGTAGTCAAGTTCATCTGTGACCCAGGATTCACCACCACCCTCAGCCGAATTATACAAACCGCTACCCATCCTGCAACAAGCGCCATACACCCATATGAAGTGGAATTCCTCACAAGAAAGAAGTTAGTCTTTTTTGAATGACTCACCTCCACCAGTGTAACGAGCTTCCACCTGATCAGTCACTGTGAAGCCTACTCTGATGCCGCCGCCCTCACTACCACCTCTCCCAGGGGAGCCATGTACCGTCGCTCTTCATACCTCTCCATCCTTGCCTGCAGTACATCTGTACGACTTGCTCCAAAGTGGCTGGGCCGCTTACCTTTCTTTCCCTCCTCTCCTGCTCCCTCCCATCCTTTTCCAGTATTTCCATCCTTCTTCCTCCCCATCTTACCACAGCTCTGGTGGTGCTGACGTTGAAGTATCTATTTATTCACCTGTCAGACACAGCAGGGATTTTTTTTAGACTCTTCTATCTTGTAGGCAAACTCTGATTATACAATACAGCGGAAAAATAATGTGAGGGACCTGGGATTGGTAATATCTGAGGATCTCACTTTCAAGGATAACAATAGTGCCACGATCACAACGGCAAAGAAAATGATAGAATGAATAATAAGAACGGTCAAAACAAGAGATGGCAAGCCAATGATGATCATTTTCAAATTACTTGCTCTCTCTAGGCTGGAATATTGCTGTACATTAACATCTCCGTTCAAAGCAGGTGAAAGTGCAGATCTAGAGTGTACAGAGAACCTTCACTGCACATATAAATTCTATCAAACACCTCAACGACTGAGAACGACTGGGAGCACTTGATTTGTACTCGCTGGAACGCAGGCGAGAGAGAGATAATCTACACTTGGAAAATCCTAGAAGGAATGGTCCCGAATCTGAACACAAAAATCACTCCCTACGAAAGTAAGACTGGGCAGGCGGTGCAAAATACTCCCAGTGAAAAGTAGGGGCGCCATTGGTACACCAAAGCACCGTAAGTGTCCGGGGCCCCAAGACTGTTCAACAGCCTCTCACTATGCATAAGGGGAATTACCAATAGGCACCTGACTGCCTTCAAGAGGGAGCTGGACAGATATTTAAAAGTTGGTGCCGGATTAGCCGGGCTGTGGTTCGTATGTTGGACTAAGTGCGGCCAGCAGTAACAGCCTAGTTGATCAGGCCCTGATCCACTGGGAGGCCTGGTCGTGGACTGAGCCGCGGAGGCGTTGATCCCCGGAATACCCTCCAGGTAGACCTACTTCCACTAGTGGTTTAGTTCGCCGGTGACTCACCCATCAATGCTCCACCTCATCTGTCATCAGTACATAAGCCCTATTTCCACGAAATGCCTAGGAATGCCTAGCCATGCTAGGTGTCCTAGTGGCCCCCTCTGTAATTAGTATTTTACTACATGTAAACCACACAATAACCAAATTCTGTAAACTCAGCATTGTAATCCTTATACCTGGAATAAACTTTGAATTTTGAATTGATTTTTGAATATGCCGCATTTTTATCAGATTGATGGACTGAACGTATAGACTCAGGCTGAGGGACTGATTTCCTCAAACTTCTCATCCTCCCCCTTTCTTTACATTGGACTAAAGAAGCCACTGAGTGGCGAAACGCTGCCAGAAATAAAGATACCCAATTGTTGCACGTGTCTCATTAATGTATCAACTTGATTCCTCATAGCACTGCCAGACATACTTTTAAGTATCCCTCGGACCACAGCATGCAACTGGAGTTTATGTTCCCATTTTACTTCACATTTAATGTTTTGTTTGGAAGTATTCTATATTTGTATTTATGCCACTGTAGACTTTTACTGTAGCATGTTGTAACTTATATAGTTTCTCATCATATGGTAGTTTAAATTTTTTTAAATAATTTACCTTCATACCGTGTGATAATAAATTTAGAATAAATACTGTAATTGCTGTTATGTATGATTTCAACATTTTTGTGGGAAAATATGTGGGTTTACATATGTCTGTGGAAAATTTGCGGGAAAAAATCTCACTCATTTGTGGGAAGTGGCCGAGATCTAATTGGCAACACTGATGTCAAGCTTCACCAGTGGTGTACCCGCCCTCGTGTTGAAGGACTCCCGGTGTCCACTGCACCCAGTCAAACCAGTAGTGCCTTTGTTTGCCAAAGGCACTAGACAAGTGCAACGACCTTCATGGCGAGTAATTAAGCCCCTGGCATAGCAATATACTATACCATTGAGATGCAATGCCTCACTACATATACCAGAGATGAACATGGGGAATATGTATTTGCTCAATATACAGTTAAAACATAAGGGCCCCATTAGCACTAATTATAAACTCAACAAGCATCACTTTACTGATGGTAACTTGACCATTAATGTTACCCAGACAGAGGACTCACAAATGTACCAAACCCATGCGAATTACCGAGACATCTGCATCTTCTATTGACCACACCCCTCAAGGTTCCTCGAGACTGGTGAGGGGCTCTTGATCAAGGGAATTGGATCTGTGTTCCAGTTCCGTGAATTAAGCCTGAATACCTTCTACATCCCTCTCCCCACAGGCGCTGTATAATCCTACAGGTTTGGCTCTTCCCCCTTGATTATAATAATAATTCTCTTGACCACATTTGGACACACAATATCTAATAGTTTGCATCATCACTGCTAACAACTATCATTACCTAACTTAGCTTACCTCCAACTCGCTAGACCTTATAAATATTCTGTTTTTTCCCCAGAATATGCCTGCCAAAATTGAGGTGCGCCTTATATGCTCGCGCGCCTTGTATGCCAGAAAATACAGTACATCTTGTGCAAACTGTTATTTTGGGAGATATTAGCAATGTGGTCCGAATGAAGTGTCAGCGCCAATCATTTAGTATTAAGAGTTAGTCGATGTGCCTGGTAAATAAAGACACGTTACTTCCATTTGTGCCAATAACGGAAAAGTTAGGCTCTGTTACGTAGGGTAATTTATGTTTGGTTACCTTAAGTTACGTTAGGTTTCGTCAGTTTTCCCCCCGGGGGGGGGGGAACTAACGAAACTGGGGAGCCCCCAATTTCACAACATAATAAGTTATTATAAAGCTCCTCTATACAGTTTTTTTTTTTTTTTTTTTTTTTGCAAATGCAATTATAAGAGCTGACTGTAAAACTATTTCCGTGGTAGAACTATTTAAAATTGAACATCTTAAACTATATTTTACTGCTAAAAAATGTAGAAGATAAACATTAAATTATTACTACTGAACTTACTGACATATTAAATGGTTTCTAAGGACAATTAGGCAAAGTGGCCGTCCATAAAATATAACCTCAATCAGCCAAGTGGAAAAATCCAAAATGGACGCCGCAAATAATAAAACTCCAAATCTAATATCTAGCACTGCATTTACCCTTGATTCAGCCATGTTACATACATTCAGAATGTTGTCACAGACAACTATACCTTAGCCTACAAGGGAATTCAACCTTTTTCCTTAAAATTTTATCGGAGTGGCACTTTAACATTGAATTACACAAGAGCCTTTCCCCTGACTGTGCAAGTCGGTGTCCTTAATTAGGCTCAGTTCTTCCCACAAGTATCTGGTCATCTTTATATGTTGATAATTTTGCAGTTGGTTGGGTTCGTAGCAACCACTCTGAAGTACATTATATTACTGATCGTGCTACTTACTTTACTTCACATGATTTCAAATTTTCTATTGCTAAAACAAATTAGATTTTCTTCACAAGATGCCCTATCATCGCACAGCGTATTTTATACCTGTATGGTTTCCCTATCCCAGTACATAAGGTTCAATTTCTAGGCCCTCTTTTTGATTGTCAAATTCTCACATCTGTCTTAGCTGAATCTATTGAGAACTTCAGCTCACTTGTCTTGGGGAGCAGATAAACAATCCTTTCTTCGCCTTCATTCAGCCCTAATCTTCAACACTTCCAATCACATCTTCATGTCAGTGCAGCATACACCAATGGATCCAAATCCCCTGAGGAAGTAGGAGGTGAGGCTGGCTTTCCAGATAGAATAATTCCAGGACATTTACTAAAGTCTGCCACATTTTCACAGCAGAGAGATATGCAGTACTTGCCACTTAATCTACTGCATCTGACCATCTCCATCTGTTTCAGACTCCCAAAATGCATTACAAGCTTCCTAGAAATTACTATCATATATCCTACTGTGCTTACTATCTACATCCTCCTGTGCTTTATTTACAAGAACGTGGCATTTTCAGCAGACAAATAATTTTTTGCCAAGTCAGGGCAATGAAATGACTCGACCGCTTGATCCGCTAATCAATTCAATTCAATTCAAAGTTTATTCTCTATAAAGATTACAATGTTGAATTTACAGAATTTGGTTGTTGTGTGGTTTACATGTAGTTAAATAATGATTACAGAGTGTACCACTAGAACGCCAAGCATGGCTAGGCATTTCGGGCAGACTTAGTTTAATTCTTTATTTTAAAATATTACAAATTATGAGGTAAGTTGGTATTATGGCTAAGTGACTAAATACTAGTTTGTGAGTTTAGCAATGTGAATGCTTTTGTTTTGGCACAGTACATAGTTTCAGTATTGGAGTATCATAGGATTCATTATTTTAAGATTGAGATTAATATTTCTGTTTATGGTCAAATGGGTGAGTGAGTGTAAGTGTGAACCATCAGGTGGTATTCGTGTAGTTAGTTGATGGGGTTTATCAGGGAGATAAGGTGTTTTCTAATGGTAGTTTTGAATGATAAATGTTCAGTTCTAGAGTTCTCGGGTAGGGTTTTCCGATTTTGGGGGGTTTTAATACATTGAATTTTTGTAAATTTTTATGGACGGGGGAATGTCGAGATGTTTGTGTCTGGGTTTCCCTGGGGTTCTGTCACAACTATCAAGAAAGCTTTTTTGTAAGGGGATATTGGAGTTTAAGGTCCCAGATGAAATTGACAGAGAAATGGGGATGTACTAACGGGGAGTAAGTTTAGACTATAAGAGGGGGGTTGAGGAGGGGATTTGTGATTATTCTACTGCAACTTTTTTGGGGTTATAATTTTTTAGGTGTTGGCAGTTGTTTTCCCAAACACAAATAGCATAGGTGAGGATGGATAAAAAGTGAGGGTATGGGGAGAAGGGCTTTTTGGGCATGGATCGTATCGGGGAGAGGACCCCAAAAACTGTTTTGGATACATTTTTGGTTATGTGTTGAATGGGTGCTGAAATTTCAGGTTGTCAAGGTATAGGCCTAGAATTTGCCTCATTATGTCTGGAATTAATGTTGGATCTTAATTTTAAATTTTGGGCTTTCCCCGCTCTGCTCCCAAAACATAATATAGTAGGTTTTGTCGGGAAGGTAATTTATTGGCTGTCATCCGCGATATTTTGATAGCCCCTGCAATGGTGTTGAGGGTAAGATTGGGGTGAGATGAATAAGTCGTCCAGCAAAGAGAATGGGTTTGGGTTGGGATATTTTTAAGATCATTGATGATATGGGGAAGAGCGGGGGACCAAGGAACTTCCCCAAAACCCCCATCCCCGTTTGTTGATGCGTCTTTAATGGTAAATACTGATACCTTTAGTAAGGTAAGATTTGAAAAAACAAGCCCAGGGCCCCTTATACCAAAATTTAAGTTTGGGGAGTGGGATTTTTGGTCTACTGTGTCAAAAGTTTTTTCTTAGGTCAAAAAAAATTTCCCTAGGGGATATTCCTATTTCCAATGCTTTTAAAGAGTTTCAGCATTTTAGATTGCATCATTAGTGCTTTTTTTTTTCCTAAACCAAAATTGGTTGAGATTTTTGTGCGAAAAAATATTTTCCCCTGATAGTTTCTCAAAGTTTTTGGATAGAAATTTAAGTTTGATTTTGGGCCATAGTTGTTTAAGTCTGTAGGGGCACCATTTTTGATTGGGTAACTTTCCATCTTGAGAGTTTGGAAGGTGCTAGTTTCTAGTGACTTGTTAAAAATAAGAAAAGCATAAAAGGGTATGGGGCCCGGAGAATGGTGGGACATTAAAAATTCCTGAGTTGTTTTTTGGGGCTTTATAACCGGGGACTTGAGGGCCAGGGCAAGATAGGGAATTTAAATTCCCATCTAGGTAGTTCCCCGAGGGGTTAGTATGTTGGATTTTATTGGCAGATTAGACCTATGGTTGGGAAAAAGTCGTTTATCTTTTTAGCTGTGTCAGTGGGGGTGTAGTGGGGTTTCATTAGGTTTAGTTAGGACAATATTCTTTTTTTTTTTCAGTTAGGTCCCTAGAATCTGAGAGAGGTTTTCCGGTTTTATATTCCCCTAGTGTCTTAATTACTGGAGTAGTATAGTTGTTTGGCTTTCTTTATTACTTTTTGGGGAGAACTGATGAATAGTGTTTAAGAAACTTTTGGGATTAAGCCCGCATATTGCTTTTCATATTGGTGTTTTTGTCAATGGATTTAGAATGGGGCTGGGTTTGCCAGGCAACCGTTTGTTTGGACTTTTTGTTTTATAGGGCAATTTTGTTGTATAGTCTAAGTAATTTGTTAAGAAAAATTCTGTCCATATCAATACCATTGGCTTGAGAATTTGGGCCGCAACAATTTAGGTCAGGGAACTTCCTTTTTGAGGTTTTTGCATGGAGCAAAAGAGACTTTTTTTGTATTCAAGGGTGGTTTTTAAAGTTTTTCGGGGGAAGGTAGGGTAATGGTCTGTAGTGCATCTGTGATTATCCCCGATTTAAGGGGGTGTATATTGGTCCAAAGTGGGCTATTATGGTAATTGTCTCAGGGGCCCGGTGGGTTTAGTTTTTTTGGGAGAATGGTTGTTTATATTGTTTATGAAATAGTTCAGGCTGATCACAGTGCCGGTGATGTGAAGTCTCCAGCTGAGAAGGTGGTGCATTCATTTGTTTTTGTTATTTGTGACTTTAATTTTCCGAAATTTGGGATGTTTTGTGAGGTATCCGAAAAGGCACGATTGTTTAAAGGGGTCTAAGGTTTTTTTCAGAAATTAGCAAAAAAGTATTCCCCTATTCATCATTAAAGCAAGTGGTGCTATACAAGATAACTGGGTTTGAGTAATAGATTGCAATACCCCCCCAACTTGGGTTTTGGGCGGGGAATTGCTGTGATCCTGGTAGAGGGAGAATTATCGGTCCCTTGCCAGGTCTCAGTAAGAATAATGCAGGAGAAGGGGGCTTAGTGATTAAGGAGTGCCGGGGGGTCATCATAGTGTTTGTTAAACCTGATGTTGATTTAAATACTGATAGGTTTTTGCATTGTTTTTGGGTAGTGCTCTTGATGCGGGAATAAACAGACCTTCTAGTCTTCCAAAGAGAAGTCCTTATCAGACTATTTTTTGCAGCACTCTTTCATTAACCCCAAAATGCTGGCAACAAGTTTGGGCAGAATGATAGATTTTGTTCCGATTTTAACCTCAGAAGGTTAGCCGCCCAGGGCCCAAAAGAGCCAGTGCGCATCAGGGATTATTTCCATTGAGGTCTTTAATTTGTCCCCCGGATGCGAAACACCAGTCACCAACACCACCCGGTACTAACATCAGGTAAACGGTAAACAGGTGCAAGGAAACATCCTGTTTCCACCCTTCCGGGGATCAATCGCGGCACAGCATGAAGCAAGAACGTTGCTTACCAGGCCACGGCCACCCTACAAACATTTTGCACAAACTGCATTAGATTTCCTGACCATTTTTCTATCCTTCTAGGGTGGGGGAATCTGCGATACAGGAGGGAGAGATGCCCAACACACGAACACTGCCGGCCCGAGTATTAATTCGCCATATCTTTATAGTCGGGTCCAGAGCACTCAAAGTTCACCTATTCTTTGTTAACAGAAACTAACCTATTACACCGACTTTGATATTAATCTTGCAACTGAACTCCCAACTCAACCCCTACCCTTTAAAAAGTCTCCACTACAGCACTGTACAACCTATATGAGTGAGGCGTTTATCTTTAATATGATGCAGCAATAATATTACATGATACAGAATAAGGCAGGCTAGTGATGTACAATGGGACTTTTTTGGCTGAAACTGAAATGATCTAACAAAGAAAAAAATTATAGTTTTTGTACAAATCAGTGTATATAGTAGTACCAATCCTCTGCCTAACATGACTATATTGTGAAATTATCACCCCGCTTGCAACGTCTCACCACTACGAGCCACTTTACATAAATAGGTTAGTTAGTTTAATATGTTTATTATGCACCCTATACCCATCCTGTGGGTGGAAAGTCAAAAGATTACAGAGGTATAAATGGGTCCGGGGACTGCATCCAAAGATTGATAGCTGAACTAGGTACAAAGGTAATGAATCCTGTAAGTAAAGTTATTTACTTAAGTTTATACATGGCTACAATCATGAACAAATTATAGAGTAATGAGTTATTCACACGTCCACACCCGGTCACAACTGTAATGAGTTATTGGTGCAAAAAATTTTTGGGTCACACACACACACACACACACACACACACACACACACACAGACACACACACACACACACACACACACACAACGCGAGGCGAGAGAGAGAGGAGAGAGAGAGAGAGAGAGAGAGAGAGAGAGAGAGAGAGAGAGAGAGATGGACAGACTGCATTTTCTTTACTGCAAGAAGGCCTTCACACGGTTCCTCATAAGAGGTTACTGGAAAAGCTAGAGGATCAGGTACATACAGGAAAGGCATACAATGGATCAGAGAATACCTGACAGGGAGGCAAAAACGAGTCATGGTACATGAGGTGTCAGAGGGGCGCCTGTGACAAGGGGTTCCACAAGGGTCAGTCCAAGGACTGGTGTTTTTGCATATGTGAATGACATAACGAAGGGATAGACTCAGAAGGTCCTTGTTTGCAGATGATGGAAGTTAATGAGGAGAATTAAATCGGTCGAGGATCAGGCAGGACTAAAAGTGACCTGGACAGGCTAAACAAGCCTGGTCCAGCAACTGGCTCCTTGAATTTAACCCGCCAAATGCAAAGTCATGAAGATCGGGAAGGGCAAAGAAGACGAGACAGAGATATCTAATGGCCAAAGATTGAAAACCTCACTCAAGGAAAAGGACCTTTGGGGTGAGTATAACACCGAGCACGTCTCCTGAGGCGCACATCAATCAGATAATCTGCAGCAACAGGCGTCTGGCAAACCTAAGCATAGCGTTCCGATACCTCGAAGGAATCGTTCAAGACTCTGACACCATTTACGCCCGGCCCATACTGAGTATGCAGCACCATTTTGGGAATCCACACCTGGTCAAGCACGTCAAGAAATTAGAGAAAGTGAAAAGGTTTACAAAAGACTAGTCCCAGAGCTAATGGACTGCCCTACGAAGAAAGGTTAAGGGAAATTGACTGACGACACTGGAGGACGGGAGGGTCCGGGGAGAATGGTAACGACATAGAAAATACTGTGCAAATAGACAAGGTGGACAAAGACAGGATGTTCCAGAGATGGACACAGAAACAAGGGGTCAACTGAGTTGAAGACTCAGATGAGTCAAAGGATGTCAAGTATTTCTTCAGTCAGAGTGTAGCAGTGGAACAGCCTAAAAAGTGACATAGTGGAGGGGGAAACCCATACATAGTTTTAAGACGAGGTTTGATAAAGCTCATGGAGCAGGAGAGGACCCAGTAGTAATCAGAGAAGAGGGGGGCCAGGAGCTATGACTCGGACCCTGCAACCACAAATAGGGAGTACAAACAGGTGAGTACACATACAACACAAAACCAGAGACAGACAGACAGACAACACACACACACACACACACACACACACACACACACACACACAAAAAGGTTTCAAGGAAAACTGGACAGGCTGGACCCCTGGTCCAGCAACTGGCTTTTCGAATTTAACCCTGCCAAATGCAAAGTCGCCAAGGAGAAAGATCTTGGGGTGAGTATAACCCCGAACGTCTCTGGAAGC
Organism: Cherax quadricarinatus; assembly: GCF_038502225.1. NCBI lineage: Eukaryota > Metazoa > Arthropoda > Malacostraca > Decapoda > Parastacidae > Cherax > Cherax quadricarinatus. The sequence goes on from NC_091318.1 coordinate 18,360,095, forward strand.
ACACATCAACAAGATAACTGCTGCAGCATATGGGCGCCTGGCAACCTGAGAACAGCGCCCGACACCTTAGTAAGGAATCGTCAAGACACTGTACAAAGTGTACGTCAGACCCATACTGGAGTATGCAGCACCTGTTTGGAACCGCACTATCAAGCACGCAAGAAATTAGAAAAGTGCAAAGGTTTGGGGACAAGGTTAATTCCAGAGCTAAGAATGTCCTATGAAGAACGGTTAGGGAAATCGCCTGACGACACTGGAGGACAGGAGGGGCAGGAGACATGATAACGACATACAAAATACTCTGGAATAGACAAGGTGGGCAGAGACAGGATGTTCCAGGAGGGGAACAGAAAAAAAGAGGTCACACTGGGGTTTAAGACCCAGATGAGTCAAAGGAATTAAGAAGTATTTTTCAGTCATAGAGGTGTTTCTTTTTATTTTTCATGTTCCCATTAGAAAATGGGTACCTGGGTGTTAGATGGTGGTGATCCTGGGACAAAACCTAATTTTCCTGAAATGCTCAGTATAACAAGCGGCTTTCTATATAGTACTATGTCACTAATGTCAGCTAGACTGTATACCTTGTACATGTACTTGTAGTAAAATAAAAATATTATAGTCTTATTAATACTTATTAAATATCATTAATGAATTTTTCCCAAATTGCTTGTACTATAATGTTTTTAATAGGACAACAGTACATATAGTGATATTTTCTGTCTCCTTTACCTGTCCGTTGTCTTCTATTAATGATTTGTTAAACGTTTGCTTAATTTAGGATATTTTTTGTCTAGTCTTAAAATTCTAAAGCATAGTCATCTAACCCAGCTGATTTGTTGACATTTAACCTCACTACTGAAGGTATCATAGGAATGTGATCCTTGAGGGGATGAACGCACGGGCTCAGATTGAACCACTTGCCTTGTGCTGCCGAAGTACGCTGTCTTTTTATTTCATTAGTGATGATTAATTATACATAAACAATATACACTAACCTGACCAAGAAAATTAAACTTCACAGGTGGTGCCATCGAAGATAACCAAACGAATAAAAATTCAAAAAAACTGAGCACTGTAATACGAGAGGTTGATCGTGTTTTGAGAGGATGGGCCCCCACGCACACACGGTTAAGGGAAGGAAATCCGTCAACAAACCTACTGAGTTTTATGACAAGGTAACAGAAGTAAGAGGAGAGAAGGGGTGGATGGACTGCATTTTCTTGGACTGCAAGAAGGCCTTTGACACAGTTCCTCACAAAAGGTTAATGCAAAAGCAGAGGATCAGGACACAACAGGAAAGGCACTGCAGTGGATCAGAGAATACCTGACAGGGGGGCCACAAGAGTCATGGTATGACAGGTGTCAGAGTGGGCGCCTGTGACGAGCGGGGTTCCACAGGCAGTCCTAGGACCGGCTGTATTTGGTATATTGAATGACATAACGGAAGGGACAGAATCAGAAGAAGTGTCCTGTTTGCAGATGTGAAGAATGATAGAATTAAATTGACGAGGATCAGGCAGGGCTACAGAGAGATCGCACAGCCTGGTCCAGCAGCTGGCTCTCAAATTTAGCCCCGCCAAATGCAAAGTCATGAAGATCGGGAAGGGCAAATAAGACGGCAGACAGAGTATGCCCCCGGTGGCCAAAGACTGCAAAACCTCACTCAAGGAAAAAGATCTTGGAGTGAGAATACTAGCACATCTCCTGTGGCACACATCAATGATAACTGCTGCAGCATACGGCGCCCAGCAAACCGAAGAACGGCGCAAAATAGAGATACTGCTGGAGATGGATCAAAATGGGGTGATGCCTCGGGGAATAGTGTCGACACACTACTAGCAAAACCTGGTGGAAGCACTGATGTCCATACAGGGGTAAAAGATAGGGAGGAAACAGGAAAAATAAATGCACCAGCAGCGAACGCAGCTACAATAAATCCTAGCAAACAAAATTACAATCTATGTAAATACTATGCCTTGGGTATCTGCAGGCATGATATATCTAGTAAAACAGGTGGGACATACACCTTTGACCATCCCAAAAAATGCCGCACCTGCATGACAACAGGAAAGTGCAACTTCCCTTCTTGTAACTTATTTCACCCAGAAATGTGTCACTCATCAAACCATGAAAGAAAATGCTACAATGCATACTGCCAGGCACATCATCTAAAGGGGACTAGAAGACACAGACCAGCCAGACTATGGGAAACAAAAGAGAGGAGCCACAACCTCTCTAGGGACAGACTTTTTTTTTTTTAGGGCCAGAAGGTAAAAGAAGACTGGCAAGAAATGACAATAATCCTACACCACCTGAAAACACTTCTGAAGCAGAGGCATGGACATTGGCCTCTACCCCAGAACAACAGATATTAAAGCCAGCAAATAAAACCCCCCTAAATTCCACCAATACGACATTTGTCTTTGCAAACATACAGGGTCTAAAGCTGAAAAAAAAAATCCTTACATCAAGGGACTGCTCATGGAGTCAAATGCAATGTTTGCAGCATTCACAGAGACCCACATAAAGAATCATTATGACAACGAAATATGGATCGCAGGTTATAGCCTATTCCGATGTGACAGACTAAACAGGCAACAAGGGATGGTTGGCCTGTATGTCACAGAGTCGCTCATTTGCACAAAACTACTGAACACCTCAAATGATGTAGTTGAAGTTTTGGTGGTAAAGATTGAAAACCAAAACCTTGTCATTGTGGTAGTATACAAGCCTCCAGATGCAACTTCCCAGCAATTCCAGGAGCAGCTTTAGGAAATTGACCACTGTCTGGAAAATCTCCCAACTCCTGCCCCAAACATCTTACTACTGGGAGATTTCAACTTGAGACACGTAAAATGGAAGAATATAGCAAACAATGTTTTAGCAGAGATCACCCCAGGAGGCAGCTCTGATGAAAATCCACACACGAACTATTAAATCTCTGCAACAAATTCACCTTAAACCAGCAAATAGTAGAGCCTACAAGACTAGAAAATAAGCTGAACATCATCTTCACTAACAATGACGATCTGATACATAATATAACTGTATCAAAGACAATTCACTCAGATCACAACATAATAGAAGTACAGACATGCATGCACAGGGCTCCGGACCAGCAAAAGGTGAGCAGTCATGAAGGTCTCTTCACGAAATTCAATTTCAATAACAAAAACATACAGTGGGATCAAGTAAACCATGTCCTAAATGAAACAAGCTGGGAAGATATCCTGAACAACACGGATCCGAACATTTGCCTTGAAAAAATTAATTCTGTGGTTCTTGAGATCTGCTCAAGACACATTCCATTAAGAAAAAGAAAGAGAAGATGTAACCTGGAGTTTACCTGGAGAGAGTTCCGGGGGTCAACGCCCCCGCGGCCCGGTCTGTGACCAGGCCTCATGGTGGATCAGAGCCTGATCAACCAGGCTGTTGCTGCTGGCTGCACGCAAACCAACGTACGAGCCACAGCCCGGCTGGTCAGGAACCGACTTTAGGTGCTTGTCCAGTGCCAGCTTGAAGACTGCCAGGGGTCTGTTGGTAATCCCCCTTATGTATGCTGGGAGGCAGTTGAACAGTCTCGGGCCCCTGACACTTATTGTATGGTCTCTTAACGTGCTAGTGACACCCCTGCTTTTCATTGGGGGGATGGTGCATCGTCTGCCAAGTCTTTTGCTTTCGTAGTGAGTGATTTTCGTGTGCAAGTTCGGTACTAGTCCCTCTAGGATTTTCCAGGTGTATATAATCATGTATCTCTCCCGCCTGCGTTCCAGGGAATACAGGTTCAGGAACCTCAAGCGCTCCCAGTAATTGAGGTGTTTTATCTCCGTTATGCGCGCCGTGAAAGTTCTCTGTACATTTTCTAGGTCGGCAATTTCACCTGCCTTGAAAGGTGCTGTTAGTGTGCAGCAATATTCCAGCCTAGATAGAACAAGTGACCTGAAAGTCATCATGGGCTTGGTCCCTAGTTTTGAAGGTTCTCATTATCCATCCTGTCATTTTTCTAGCAGATGCGATTGATACAATGTTATGGTCCTTGAAGGTGAGATCCTCCGACATGATCACTCCCAGGTCTTTGACGTTGGTGTTTCGCTCTATTTTGTGGCCAGAATTTGTTTTGTACTCTGATGAAGATTTAATTTCCTCGTGTTTACCATATCTGAGTAATTGAAATTTCTCATCGTTGAACTTCATATTGTTTTCTGCAGCCCACTAAAAGATTCGGTTGATGTCCACCTGGAGCCTTGCAGTGTCTGCAATGGAAGACACTCATGCAGATTCGGGTGTCATCTGCAAAGGAAGACACGGTGCTGTGGCTGACATCCTTGTTTATGTCGGATATGAGGATGAGGAACAAGATGGGAGCGAGTACTGTGCCTTGTGGAACAGAGCTTTTCACCGTAGCTGCCTCGGACTTTACTCTGTTGACGACTACTCTCTTTGTTCTGTTAGTGAAGAAATTATAGATCCATCGACCGACTTTTCCTGTTATCCCTTTAGCACGCATTTTGTGCGCTATTACGCCATGGTGACACTTGTCGAAGGCTTTTGCAAAGTCTGTATATATTACATCTGCATTCTTTTTATCTTCTAGTGCATTTAGGACCTTGTCGTAGTGATCCAATAGTTGAGACAGACAGGAGCGACCTGTTCTAAACCCATGTTGCCCTGGGTTGTGTAACTGATGGGTTTCTAGATGGGTGGTGATCTTGCTTCTTAGGACCCTTTCAAAGATTTTTATATTATGGGATGTTAGTGCTATCGGTCTGTAGTTCTTTGCTGTTGCTTTACTGCCCCCTTTGTGGAGTGGGGCTATATCTGTTGTTTTTAGTAACTGTGGGACGACCCCCGTGTCCATGCTCCCTCTCCATAGGATGGAAAAGGCTCGTGATAGGGGCTTCTTGCAGTTCTTGATGAACACGGAGTTCCATGAGTCTGGCCCTGGGGAAGAGTGCATGGGCATGTCATTTATCGCCTGTTCGAAGTCATTTGGCGTCAGGATAACATCGGATAGGCTTGTGTTAACCAAATTTTGTGGCTCTCTCATAAAAAATTCGTTTTGATCTTCGACTCTCAGTCTGGTTAGCGGCTTGCTAAAAACTGAGTCATATTGGGACTTGAGTAGCTCACTCATTTCCTTGCTGTCATCTGTGTAGGACCCATCTTGTTTAAGTAGGGGCCCAATACTGGATGTTGTTCTCGACTTTGATTTGGCATAGGAGAAGAAATACTTTGGGTTTCTTTCGATTTCATTTATGGCTTTTAGTTCTTCCCGCGATTCCTGACTCCTATAAGATTCCTTTAGCTTGAGTTCGATGCTTGCTATTTCACTGACCAGTGTCTCCCTACGCATTTCAGATATATTGACCTCTTTTAGCCGCTCTGTTATTCTTTTCCGTCGCCTGTAAAGGGAGCGCCTGTCTCTTTCTATTTTACATCTACTCCTCCTCTTTCTTAGAGGAATAAGCCTTGTGCATACATCGAGTGCCACCAAGTTAATCTGTTCTAGGCATACGTTGGGGTCTGTGTTGCTTAGTATATCTTCCCAGCTTATATCGGTTAGGACTTGGTTTACTTGGTCCCACTTTATGTTTTTGTTATTGAAGTTACATTTGGTGAATGCTCCCTCGTGACTAGTCTCATTATGTCGGTCTGGGGCTCCACGCATACATGTCTGAACCTCAATTATGTTGTGATCTGAGTATATTGTTTTTGATATGGTGACATTTCTTATCAGATCATCATTGTTAGTGAAGATGAGGTCTAGTGTATTCTCCAGTTTAGTAGGCTTTATTATTTGCTGGTTTAAACTGAATTTTGTGCAGAGATTTAAAAGCTCGTGTGAGTGTGAGTTTTCATCAGAGCTGCCTCCTGGTGTTATTACTGCAACAATATTATTTGCTATATTCCTCCATTTTAGGTGCCTTAAGTTGAAATCCCCCAGGAGCAAGATGTTGGGTGCAGGAGCTGGAAGATTTTCCAGACAGTGGTCAATTTTTAACAGCTGTTCCTGGAATTGCGGGGATGTTGCATCCGGAGGCTTGTAGACTACCACAATGATTAGGTTTTGGTTCTCGACCTTTACTGCTAAAACTTCCACTATATCATTTGAGGCATTTAGCAGTTCTGTGCAAACAAGTGACTCTGCAATGTACAGGCCAACCCCCCCCCCCTTTTTGCCTGTTCACTCTGTCACATCTGTATAGGTTGTAACCTGGGATCCATATTTCGTTGTCCAAGTGATCCTTTATGTGGGTCTCAGTGAAAGCCACGGACATTGCATTTGCCTCTGGAAGCAGTCCACGGATGAAAGGTATTTTGTTGTTTGTTGCTGGCTTTAGACCCTGTATATTTGCAAAGAAGAATGTCATCGGACTGGTGGTATTGTTGGTACTGGGGGGGGATTTTTTTTCCGGCATTAGTATCTGTATCTGTTGGGTTGGAGTGGAGGCCATCGACTGTGGTTCCACTCCAGGAATGACTGGATTTTGTGTACGATTTCTGCCATTTCCTGCCAGTTTTTTTTCCTTCCTGGCACTAAAAAACCTCTCCCTCTTGAGTGGCTGTGGCTACCCAGGTTTTCCCATGGCCTGGATGTTTTGTATCTTTTTGTACCCTTTAGATGGTGTGCCTGGCAATTTAAGTTATAGCACAGTCTTTCCTGTACTGAAGAGGTACATATTTCAGGGTGAAAAAGCTTACAGGAAGGGAGTTTGCATTTTCTTGTTGTCATATGGGCATGGCATTTTCTAGGGTGGTCATAGTTGCACGTCCCGTCTGTTTTTCCAGATTTACCATGTCTGCAGATACCAAGTGCATAGTATGTGCACAGGCTTGGTTTCCGTTTGCCTTGGGTTTGTGTGACTGTATTCCCTGTTGGTGCATGTTTCCCTGTCTTATTCGTATCCTCCCTAGCACCAACAATGGAGCTCCCACCAGTTGTTTTTGGTAATATATCCTCACTATAGCTAGTGGAGTCCTCTTGTTTGCTATTTCCTGTGGTATTTCTAGTTTGCAATATTGGTTTTATCTTATCTTTGACTACACTTGTTTCCCCACTACGGCTCCTGTCCCCTATAAGGTCATTTATTTGTATTCCTTCCTGCATATAATTCCCGACTACCTGGACAAAATCTCCAGCTTCACCATTACTGTCTCCCAGGACAGCACCTCCAGCTTCACCATTACTGTCTCCCAGGACAGCACCTCCAGCTTCACCATTACTGTCTCCGAGGACAGCACCTCCAGCTTCACCATTACTGTCTCCCAGGACAGCACTATCAGCCCCACATTTACTGACTACCAGGACATCACCTCCAGCCTTACAGTTTCTGACTACATGGCCAGTATCAAGGGCAGTACCATTCAGCCCAGACTTTTTATGTTCCCATCTGTTGTAGATAGCTTCCAGGTTGTCTATGAAAGCAGCTTTGATGTTATTCTCTTTTAATACCCTTGTGATTTTAGTCCACAGATTTTCCTCATTTGGGCATACCCAAAAACACTTCCCTGTTTTAATACTGCTTGTAGCTAGTTCTTGGATATCTGCACAAGGGGCGTGACACCAATTTTCACAAAAATGACAATTTATCCATGTGGAAGCCCGTTTGTTTGATTGACTGCAGACTATACAGAGCTTCATAATGATTTGAGTGGTTGATTTACTGTAATTCTACTAGCAACCTCTTGAATACTCTATTAATAACCTCCTTAAATGAAGCTCTAGCTATTTGTATTTCTATTTCTAACTAATTGGACAGCTTACCGTGTACATTCCTGATTTATATTTATTGTTTGTGTTTGATAAGGGCGCCTACAACCCCATCCGTTTACAGTCTGCTTTATTGTCCAACGAAACCGTTTGAAACCAGTCAAGGGTTCGGACCATCAAGGGTTCGGACCAGTCGAGGGTTCGGACCAGTCGATCTGATCTGATCAGTGGGTCACTTATTTAAAACATACTAGTCGGTGATTTGGGCTAACACATGAAGGATCTACTTGAAATTATCTACCCGAGTAATATGTGATTTGATTGATACAAAAGTATAACTTGCGTGTTGAAGAGCCGGTGATTTCTGGCAGCTCCTACAGTGACGAACGGTCGAGCCTCAACCCTTGTTTATCAATCGCTGTATCTAGCTTTTCTAGTTTTTTTTTTCGTCTCCACCACAATAAATGCTATATTATCACTATAGTTGACTGGTGGAAATTTTGGAGGAAGGACGCTTTTTCTGTAGTAATAATTGCTTCTCGTTGTGTATATTGCGACCGCTGGTAACTACAGGTTATATGAAATTCACAGTATACGTCTGGTATTTCAAGAAAAAAGAAACTAATGAAAGTCACTCCACTCCACTAAGTACCATTATAATACTGGTTAGTTGCTACTACAACACTGTATTCTGCTATTCACTGGTATCACTAGATTATATGCGGGTACACTAGCAGGCCAGAAAGATTATTAAAACAGCTGACCACTGTGGTAAGTTTCTGGCGACTTCTGGCACCTGCCTCTATAGGCTTATCACTTCATTTACAAATTAACCTGTTTTCAAATGACACTTTAGCCTTTATCATCTATATACTAGGGAGCCACTGTAGTATACACTATACACTATACACTATGTATACACAATGTTATCAGGGAGACTTTCTTTCCTCTGACAAAGAAAAGTTCTAGTATTATTATTTTGCACACGGAACACAGGCCTATGATTCCCCTCTGGCAGTAAACTCTGCTAGGTAGTGCACACTACAGATGAAGGCGAAGAGTCACAGACCTGCTGGGTGGGGCCAATATATCCGAAATACGAAGGGGGAAACTAGTCAACGAAATTGCAAATATCGAACTTAAGCTGAAGGAATCTTATAGGAGACAAGAATCACAGGAAGAACTAAAAGCCACGAAGGAAATTAAAAAAAAAAACTTCTCTTATGCCAAATCTAAGGAAAAAACATCCAGTATTGGGCCCTTGCTTAAGCGGGATGGGACATACACAGATGGTAGCCAAGAAATGGGTGAGATACTAAAGTCCCAATATGACTCAGTGTTCAGCGAGCCACTGCCCACTCTAAGGGTCGACAATCCACATGAATTCTTTATGAACAAAACCCAAAATTTGGTCATCCCAAAAATCTCAGATATTATGCTAACTCTACATGACTTTGAAGAAGCAATTAATGACATGCCCATGCACTCTACCCGAGGCCCAGACTCGTGGAACTCCGTGTTCATCAAGAATTGCAAGAAGCCCCTATCACGTGCCTTCAGCATTTTTTGGAGGAGCATGGACACAGGGGTCATCCCACACACTAAAAACAACAGACATAGCCCCACTCTACAAAGGTGGCAGTAAAGCAATTCCAAAGAACTACAGACCGATAGCACTAACATCCCATATCATAAAAATCTTTGAGAGGGTTCTAAGAAGCAAGATAGCCAACCACCTAGATACCCATCAATTACACAACCCAGGGCAACACGGATTTAGAGCAGGTCGCTCCTGCCTGTCCCGGCTACTGGTCCACTGTGACAAGGTCCTGGATGCTGTGGAGGAGAAACAAAATACAGATGTAGTATACACAGACTTTGCAAAAGCTTTCGACAAGTTTAACCATTGTGTAATAGCACACAAAATGCGGGATAAAGGAATAACGGGAAAAGTTGGTAGATGGATCTACAACTTCCTGACAAATAGAACACAAAGAGTAATAGTAAACAGAGTAAAGTCCCAGGCAGCCACAGTAAAAAGCTGTTCCACAAGGCACAGTACTCCCTCCCATTCTATTCCTCATCCTCATTTCTGACACAGACAGAGATGTAAGACATAGCTCTGTGTCTTCCTTTATATATGACACCCGGATCACCATGGCAGTGACCTCCATCGAAGACACCGCAAGACTCCAGGCGGACATCAACCAAATCTTCGAATGGGCCACTCAAAACAATATGAAGTTCAACGAGGAGAAATTTCAACTACCCGGATATGGGAAACTTGAAGAAATTTAAAATGTGTCAGGGTATACCACTAATTCTAACCATACAATAGAGTGGAAACGCAATGTGAAAGACCTGGGAGTGATAATGTCAGAGGATCTCGCCTTCAAAGACCACAACAATGTATCTACCTCATCCGCTAGGAAAATTATAGGATGGATTATGAGAACCTTCACAACTAGGGACACCAAGCCCATGATGATTCTCCTCAAATCGCTTGTGCTCTCTAGGCTGGAGTACTGCTGTACACTAACGGCCCCTTGCAAGGCTGGCGACATTGCAGACCTGGAAAGTGTACAAAGAACTTTCACGGCACACTTAAGTACGATAAGGCACCTAAAGTACTCGGAACGGTTGAAGGTCCTTGATCTGTATTCCCTCGAACGCAGGCGAGAGAGAGACATGATAATATATACTTGGAAGGCCCTGGAGGGATTGGTACCAAACCTGCACTCGAAAATCACTCCCTATGAAAGCAAAAGACTAGTCAGGAGATGCAACATTCCCCCGATGACAAGCAGGGTCGCCACGAGTACACTGAGAGACAACACAATAAGTGTCCGGGGCCCGCGACTGTTCAATTACCTCCCAGCATACATAAGGGGTATTACCAATAGACCCCTGGCTGTCTTCAAGAAGGCACTGGACAGGTACCAGAAGTCAGTACCTGACCAACCGGGCTGTGGTTCGTACATCAGCTTTCGTGCGGCCAGCAGTAACAGCCTGGTTGATCAGACCCTGATCCACCATGAGGCCTGGTCTCAGACCAGGCCGCGGGGGCGTTGACCCCCGATACCCTCTCCAGGTAAACAGTAACTCTTCTTAAATTGGCTTCAACTGCACTGAGTGTAGGAACACAGGATTTTATCCTAAACTTATCTCTTGAAGAGAATTCATCTAAGGCATCAGGACCAGAAGCATTTACATCATTCCTTACTCTTGTCTCCTTGTGACAGTTCTGGAGTTAACGTTTGGCAAGGTGGCCTTCGCTTGCTGCTCAAGCTCATCAAATCCTGAAGTGAACTGCACAAACATGCACAAGTACTCAAAAACAATTCTAATTTCTGAATGGCTTTGCTGGCCTTGTGAAACTGACCTATCACACGGGTCCAAAAATGCATCATAAACAAATTCCAGTTCTTCCATTTTCTGCAAAAGTGTGTTAGCTTGAAACTTGGTATCACCCTTCTGATTAACATCAGGGTACAAATAACTGAGGGCCTCAGTCAACTTATCTATCTCACTGCTTTCTTGGAAGGAGAAAATCAACACAGAAATCAATGCTAATGTCGAGTTATTGGCTTAAGACAGTATTATTCTGAAATGGAGTGCAAGAAACATTACAGAAGGGTTGTTTAGAGACTACAGGGCATTATGACATGTGTAAGAAAGGCCTATTACAGTGTCAAAAATATACACTTTGGCCGGAGGCCTCCTTGATTTTGAGGCCTTATGCTTCAGCATGCCAGGCCTATAGGTAAATCCGGCACTATATGGGATGCATAATAAAGATATTAGATTAACTTAACCACTTTCTATGTTCTTGACATACAGTTGGGTGCATTATATTAATCATCAAAACATCTGTCAAGTACACTTTATTGGAATAGAAATTGATACAATGTAACAATGATTTGAGCAGCATGGTGATCACAATTGTCTTACATAATAACATACGTGTAAATTACTTAGGATAACCTCAAAAGTCAAAGTGACTTATTTCCACTGGGGTCCTTGTAATACCTTATTACTAGAAGCCTAACTATTAGATGCAATAGAAATCGGTCATGATTTTAACCATAAAAATAAAACAAGTAAGTCAACTGTGTGAAAATCACTTACCATAAAAGAATATAAAACAAGAATAAAGTTTTATTTGTTTTGAAGGGAAACCAGAATTACAAGAATAAAGTAAACTGAGTAATTTACATGAACATTAAATCGAATGTTCACTATCAGAAATCATTTTTCTCTTTTTCTATGGTTTCATTCATTAGGAACCTTTTAGTTCTCTTCTAGAACTGGTTCATGCTACGAGTGACATTGAAATGTTCAACCAATCCGTTCCACTACTTTACTGCTGCGTAATATTTGAGGCCTGGCCACCTACTCTAGGTATTACAAAATTGTTTACTTTCCCTAGTACCATATTGGTTTTAGTTCTGACTGTGTTTTTATGAATATAACCGTTCACTGGTTTGTTGTTATAAAAATATGCACTTAATTTGTGTTATTGCTGACCTTAATAAACCACAATTTCTGTTTATTATAAAGCTACGAGATATGCTATTTGTTGGCAGTTACTCCCGGGAGAGCACACAGCATTTCGAAGAGCAGGTTAGCGCCAGTAAGAGCAGTCGTTCCCTGGAAGTCATATGGAGGAGATACCTGAAACAGCATAATATATAAATTTAACTTCAGTAACAAAAACAAAAGGTGGGACCAAGTGAACCAGGTCCTAAATGACATAATCTGGGAAGATACCCTAAGAAAGACGGATCCAAACATATGTTTAGAACATACTCGAGGTATGCTCAAGGCATATTCCTTTAAAGAAAATGAAGAGAAGATGTAAACTAGAAAGAGAAAAGTGCTCCCTATACAGGCGAAGGCAAAGAATAACAGAACGGCTAAAAGAGGCCAATATATCTGTAATACGAAGGGAGGCACTGGTCAGAGAAATAGCAAACATTAAAAGAATCGTACAGGAGTCAAGAAACGTGGGGAGAACTAAAAGCCATAAATGCAATTGAAAGAAACCCAAAATATTTCTTTTCTTATGCCAAATTTAACTCGAGAGCAACATCCAGTATTGGAACCCTACTTAAGACGAGACGGGTCCTACACAAATGACAGCAAGGAAATGAGTGAGCTATTCAAGTTCCAATATGACTCGGTTTTTAGCGAGCTGCTAACCAGACGACGAGTCGAAGACCTAAATGAATTTTTTTATGAGCGAGACAGAATTTGGCAGACTCAAACCTATCTGATATTATCCTGATGCCAAATGATTTCTAAAAGGCGATAAATGACATGCCCATTTACTCTGCCCCAGGCCCAGACTCATGGAACTCCCTGGACTAGGTAGCGTATCTTTAATCTATCACTGGACTAGGTTGCATATCTTTAATTTATCAATGGCGAGATGTGTTCATTTATATCCCATACCTGCAAGTCCCTCCCAAGAAGCTCATTACTAGTAATCCCTTTCTTAAATCACTTGTTAAAGCAACTGCTCAAGAAGAAATTTCTCGCCTAGCTGGTAGTAATAAGTTATCCCAAGTTATATACATTGATGGATCAAAGCAGGAGTCTTCTGGCAGGGCTGCATCTACTCTTGTTGCCACCTCCCTAGATAAGAACGATAACAAATTTGTTGAGTTAGGCATAAGAATTAAAACTGGGCGTCTACACTGTAAACTGAACTGTTTGCAATCCTAATGGCGATAAAGCTAACTTATGACACTGAGCTTGAATCTATCATCATTACTGATTCTATGTCATCATTGAAGGCTCTTGACTCATATAATGACTCCAACAACATGCTCATTGGACAAGTCAGGTATAGATACTCAAAAATCAGGGACAAAGGAATTAATGTACAATTGCTATGGATCCCATCACACATTGGATTACTTCATGATAAAGTTGATATGTTAGCCAAGAAGAGTACCCAGAAGGAGAATGTAGAATATAACTTTGGTATATCTGTGTCTAGCATTAGGAATAATACTAGGAGAGAAGTATATAATGAAAATGATTGTTATAGGAATGCAGTTAGAAGTTGTAGTGGCCAGACTTAGGCTTGGTTACAAGTACTTCTGGCAGTTTGGGAGACACACAAATGATGATCAAACTAAATGCAAATTATGTGATCAGGCATATGGTCACTGTCTTGAACACTATGTGCTTAATTGTCCACTTATCGAGGAATACAGAGACACGCAGTATAATAACATATGTGACATGTCAAGATATCTTATTAATGAAAATAAGATACCAGATATACTAAGCAAATTTCCTAAATTTGCATGTAACAGATAAGTGAACTGCAGATATGTAGATAAATGAAAACCCATATGTACACCGGTTAACCCTTTTGGGGCCTAGTTCCTAGGCCTTTTGTGTATCCATATGTTCTTACGCTACAGTCCACAGAATGTATATGGGGTGCACAATAAACTAGCCACTTTGTGGCAAAATCTAAATCTCTAACCAACTATCACAGACCAAGTTGTGGACCTCTGGCCTAACATCAGACCAGGTTGTGAACGGCCCAGGTTATAAACTTTTAACCTAAAACTAGACCATGTTATTGACCTTAAGTCTATCACTAGACTAGGTTGTGGATCTTTGACCTATCTCTGGACCGGAATGTGTGCCTCTAACCTATCACTGGACCGGAATGTGTGCCTCTAACCTATCACTGGACCGGAATGTGTGCCTCTAACCTATCACTGGACCGGAATGTGTGCCTCTAACCTATCACTGGACCGGAATGTGTGCCTCTAACTTATCACTGGACGACAGTCCATCAACAGTTTGTGAACTTCCTCCGAATAGTAGGTATGTACAGCTATCCTTCACCCGGAGACTCACCTCCACTAGGTCGCATCCTACTAAGTTTAGTCCCCGACATCCTCGGACGATCTCCAGCGCCTGTATGGGAGTCAGCCCTCCTATTTCTGGAGTACCTGCAATCCAAAAAGAGTTTTTTGAGTTTTAGGTATTCATTAATGCACAGTCAATAATAGTCTATTATCTGTCGTTATCCATATCATGTGTATATCCCGATAAGTACCCAACTACGGTACTTAAGAGTTAGTTTGTTAACTGAATTATGTACCCCTTACCCATTCTGTGGGCGATAGTCAAAAGATTACGAAGGCATAAAATGGGTCCAGGGATTGGACCCCAAAGTTTTAATAGCTAAGCAAGTTACAGTTTTAATGAAGTTTTTACATGTTTATATCTGGTTACAGTCGTAATGAGTTATTTAAGCGGACATGAAATCAGTCACAAAATATTACAGTGAAACTTATATGTTGATTTGAATTGATCATGTTATCTTATGGCCCAAACATTGTTAGTTAAGGAAGTTATAATAGTAATGAACTATTTATAACAAATGAAAAACTAATAATAAAACAGTTCTATTTGTAGTTGTCTCTAGCGAGTCATATTTTAGTTGTACTTCAATTTAAAGAAATTCTTATAGATGTTAATGTTATACTAGAATGCCTATATTTTTTTACACCTTTTCTAAAGAATTTAGTCGCCAGTTATCTTAATCAAGAAACTTGATAAACAGGTTTAGCATGACGTTCGACAAATCAGAACATATCATTGATAAGCTGGAATGTTAAGTACAGAGCACAGTTTATATTGTTATCAAGATATCAGGACTAGAGTCGTCTTACTAACGTTTCTTGCTCGTGATATTATCTCCAGGTAGTCTGGAATATTCTTACACATGATAAACTTCCAGCAGGACTGGAGTTATCTGATAAATTTAATTAGTGAACCAGCGTGTGTTCCCAACTTGTGGTTTTAAACCACGACGCTCTATATGAGTACCAGAATGGTCAACTTACCAGTGCCAGGACAGAAGCCAGGATCAATACCATCAATATCAAAGGAGAGGTAGACTGGTTTGTCACCCATCTTGGCTCTCACCTCCTCCATGAGTGGCACCAGAGACTTGTGCCAGCACTCCTCAGCTGATACTACGCGGAAACCCTGCCAGGTTTTTGAGTTTTAAGATAATAATAATAATAATAATAATAATAATAATAATAATATTAATAAATAATAAATCTTATAGGTAGTAGGTTGGTAGACAGCAACCACCCAGGGAGGTACTACCGTCCTGCCAAGTATGTGTATAACGAAAGCCTGTAATTGTTTTACATGATGGTGGGATTGCTGGTGTCTTTTTTGTCCCATAAACTTGAAAAAGATTTCAGGTACGCCTTGTTACTTCTACTTCAGATCTAGGGAGGCCAAGCCCATTACGATTCTCTCCAAATCGCTTTTGCTCTCTAGGCTGGAATACTGCTGTACACTAAAGGCCCCCTTCAAGTGTGGCGACATTGCAGACCTGGGGAGTGTACAAAGAACTTACACGACACACATAAGTACGATAAGGCACCTAAACTACTGCGAACGGTTGAAGGTCCTTGATCTGTATTCCCTCGAACGCAGGTGAGAGAGATACATGATAATATACATTTGGAAGGTCCTGGAGGGATTGGTACCAAACCTGCACACGGAAATCACTCCCTATGAAAGCAAAAGACTCGGTAGGAGATGCAATATTCCCCCCGATGAAAAGCAGGGGCCCCACGAGTACACTGGGAGACAACACAGTAAGTGTCCGGGGCCCGCGACTGTTCAATTGCCTCCTAGCATACATAAGGGGGATTACCAATAGACCCCTGGCTGTCTTCAAGAAGGCGCTGGACAGGCACCTAAAGTCTGTACCTGACCAACCTGGCTGTGGCTCGCACGTTGGATTGCGTGCAGCCAGCAGTAACAGCCTGGTTAATCAGACACTGATCCACCATGAGGCCTGGTCTCAGACCGGGCCGCAGGGGCGTTGACCCCCGAAACCCTCTCCAGGTACATTTAGGTCACACTACATATACATGTACACGTTTATATATACACACTGATCTGAGTTTTCTTTGATTTTATCTTAATAGCTCTTATTCTTATTGATTTTCCTTTTATATCCATGGGGAAGTGGAATAAGAATCTTTCCTCCATAAGCCATGCGTGTTGTAAAAGTCAACTAAAATGCCGGGAACAATAGGCTAGTAACCCCTTTTCCCATACAGCCTACTAAAATAGAAAAAGAAGAAGACCATCAAAGTGGGAAGTCTGAATGTGTGTGGATGTTGTGCAAATGATAAGAAAGAGATGATTGTGAATATTATGAATGAGAAGAAGCTGGATGTCCTGGCTTTAAGTGAAACAAAGCTGAAGGGGGTGGGAGAGTTTCAGTAGGGAGAAATAAATGGAATTAGGTCAGGGGTTTCAAATAGAGTTACAGCTAAAGGAGTAGCTATAATGTTGAAGGATGTGTTATGGCAGGAAAAGAGGGAATATAAATGTATTAATTCTATTATTATGTGGAGTAAAATTAGGGTTGGATATGAAAAGTTGGTTATAGTAAGCATTTATGCACCTGGAAAAGAGAGAAGTGTAGAGGAGAGAGAAAGATTTTGGGAAATGGGAGAAGGGGAGGGGAGTTTTGAACAAAGTGTGAGAGTACTTGTGGTTGGGGATTTTAATGCTAAAGTGGGTAAAAATGTGGTGGAGGGAGTAGTAGGTAAATTTGGGCTGCCAGGGGTAAATGAAAATGGGGAGCCTTTAATTGAGCTATGTGTAGAAAGAGGTTTGGTAATAAGTAATACATATTTTATGAAAAAGAGGATAAATAAGTATACAAGGTATGATACAGCACGTAATGAAAGTAGTTTATTAGATTATGTATTGGTGGATAAAAGGTTGATGGGTAGGCTTCCGGATGTACATGTTTATAGAGGGACAATTGATATATCAGATCATTATTTAGTTGTAGCTGCAGTTAGAGTAAGAGGTAGATGGGCTGAAAGAAAAATGGAAACAACAAGTAAAAGAGAGGTGAAAGTTTATAAACTTAGGGAGGAGGAAGTTAGGGTGAGATATAAGCAACTATTGGCAGAAAGGTGGGTTAGTGTAAGTATGAGTAGTGAGGGGATTGAAGAGGTTTGGAATAGTTTTATAAACGCAGTATTAGAATGTGGGGCAGAAGTTTGTGGCTATAGGAGGGTGGGTGTAGGAGGAAAGAGGAGTGATTGGTGGCACGATGAAGTAAAGGATGTGATAAAAGAGAAAAATGTAGCTTATGAGAGGTTTTTACAAAGCAGAAGTGTTATAAGAAGAGCAGAGTATATGGAGAGTCAAAGAAAGGTGAAGAGTGGTGAGAGAGTGCAAAAACAGAGCAGATGATAGAGTGGGAGAGGCACTGACAAGAAATTTTGATGAAAATAAGAAAAAATTATGGACTGAGATAAACAAGTTAAGAAAGCCTAGGGAACGAACGGATTTGTCACTTAAAAACAGAGTAGGGGAGTTAGTAGATGGGGAGATGGAGGTATTGGGTAGATGGCGGGAATATTTTGAGGAACTTTTAAATGTTGACGAAGAAAGGGAGGCGGTCATTTCATGCACTGGCCAGGGAGGTATAACATCTTTTAGGAGTGAACAAGAGCAGGATGTGAGTGTAGGGGAGGTGCTTAAAGCATTACTTAGAATGAAAGGGAGTAAAGCAGTAGGAACTGATGGGATCATGCCAGAAATGTTAAAAGCAGGGGAGGGGGATATAGTGTTGGATTGGTTGGTATTTTTGATAAATAAATGTATGGAAGAGGGGAAGATACCTAGGGATTGGCAGAGAGCATGTATAGTTCCTTTATATAAAGGGAAGGAGGACAAAAGAGATTGTAAAAATTATGGATGAATAAGTTTACTGAGTATACCAGCAAAATTGTACGGTAGGGTTATTATTGTTAGGTAAGACACATATGCAACAGTTAGGTATCTTTATTTCGAAACGTTTCGCCTATTCAAGAGGTTGCTAGTAGAATTACAATAAATCAACCACTCAAATCATTATGAAGCTCTGTATAGTCTGCAGTCAATCAAACAAACGGGCTTCCACATGGATAAATTGTCATTTTTGTGGAAATTGGTGTCACGCCCCTTGTGCAGATATCCAAGAACTAGCTACAAGCAGTATTAAAACAGGGAAGTGTTTTTGGGTATGCCCAAATGAGGAAAATCTGTGGACTAAAATCACAAGGGTATTAAAAGAGGATAACATCAAAGCTGCTTTCATAGACAACCTGGAAGCTTTCTACAACAGATGGGAACATAAAAAGTCTGGGCTGAATGGTACTGCCCTTGATACTGGCCATGTAGTCACAAACTGTAAGGCTGGAGGTGATGTCCTGGTAGTCAGTAAATGTGGGGCTGATAGTGCTGTCCTGGGAGACAGTAATGGTGAAGCTGGAGGTGCTGTCCTGGGAGACAGTAATGGTGAAGCTGGAGGTGCTGTCCTGGGAGACAGTAATGGTGAAGCTGGAGATTTTGTCCAGGTAGTCGGGAATTATACGCAGGAAGGAATACATATAAATGACCTCATAGGGGACAGGAGCCGTAGTGGGGAAACAAGTGTAGTCAAAGATAAGATAAAACCAATATTGCAAACTAGAAATACCACAGGAAATAGCAAACAAGAGGACTCCACTAGCTATAGTGAGGATATATTACCAAAAACAACTGGTGGGGGCTCCATTGTTGGTGCTAGGGAGGATAGGAATAAGACAGGGAAACATGCACCAACAGGGAATACAGTCACAGAAACCCAAGGCAAACGGAAACCAAGCCTGTGCACATACTATGCACTTGGTATCTGCAGACATGAGAAATCTGGAAAAACAGACGGGACGTGCAACTATGACCACCCTAGAAAATGCCATGCCCATATGACAACAGGAAAATACAAACTCCCTTCCTGTAAGCTTTTTCACCCTGAAATGTGTACCTCTTCAGTACAGGAAAGACTGTGCTATAACTTAAATTGCCAGGCACACCATCTAAAGGGTACAAAAAGATACAAAACATCCAGGCCATGGGAAAACCTGGGTAGCCACAGCCACTCAAGAGGGAGAGGTTTTTTAGTGCCAGGAAGGAAAAAAAACTGGCAGGAAATGGCAGAAATTGTACACCAAATCCAGTCATTCCTGGAGTGGAACCACAGTCGATGGCCTCCACTCCAAACCAACAGATACAGATACTAATGCCGGAGAAAAAATCCCCCCCCCCAGTACCAACAATACCACCAGTCCGATGACATTCTTCTTTGCAAATATACAGGGTCTAAAGCCAGCAACAAACAACAAAATACCTTTCTTCCGTGGACTGCTTGCAGAGGCAAAGGCAATGTTCACGGCTTTCACTGAGACCCACACAAAGGATCACTTCGACAACGAAATATGGATCCCAGGTTACAACCTATACAGATGTGACAGAGTGAACAGGCAAAAGGGTTGGCCTGTACATTGCAGAGTCACTTGTTTGCACAGAACTGCTTAATGCCTCAAATGATGTAGTGGAAGTTTTAGCAGTAAAGGTCGAGAACCAAAACCTAGTCATTGTGGTAGTCTACAAGCCTCCGGATGCAGCATCCCAGCAATTCCAGGAACAGCTGTTAAAAATTGACCACTGTCTGGAAAATCTTCCAGCTCCTGCACCCAACATCTTGCTCCTGGGGGATTTCAACTTAAGGCACCTAAAATGGAGGAATATAGCAAATAATATTGTTGCAGTAATAACACCAGGAGGCAGCTCTGATGAAAACTCACACTCACACGAGCTTTTAAATCTCTGCACAAAATTCAATTTAAACCAGCAAATAATAGAGCCTACTAGACTGGAGAATACACTAGACCTCATCTTCACTAACAATGATGATCTGATAAGAAATGTCACCATATCAAAAACAATATACTCAGATCACAACATAATTGAGGTTCAGACATGTATGCGTGGAGCCCCAGACCGACATAATGAGACTAGTCACGAGGGAGCATTCACCAAATTCAACTTCAATAACAAAAACATAAAGTGGGACCAAGTAAACCAAGTCCTAACATATATAAGCTGGGAAGATATACTAAGCAACACAGACCCCAACGTATGCCTAGAACAGATTAACTGGGTGGCACTCGATGTATGCACAAGGCGTATTCCTCTAAGAAAAAGGAGGAGTAGATGTAAAATAGAAAGAGACAGGCGCTCCCTTTACAGGCGACGGAAAAGAATAACAGCGGCTAAAAGAGGTCAATATATCTGAAATGCGTAGGGAGACACTGGTCAGAGAAATAGCAAGCATCGAACTCAAGCTAAAGGAATCTTATAGGAGTCAGGAATCGCGGGAAGAACTAAAAGCCATAAATGAAATCGAAAGAAACCCAAAGTATTTCTTCTCCTATGCCAAATCAAAGTCGAGAATAACATCCAGTATTGGGCCCCTACTTAAACAAGATGGGTCCTACACAGATGACAGCAAGGAAATGAGTGAGCTACTCAAGTCCCAATGTGATTCAGTTTTTAGCAAGCCGCTAACCAGACTGAGAGTCGAAGATCAAAATGATTTTTTTATGAGAGAGCCACAAAATTTGGTTAACACAAGCCTATCCGATGTTATCCTGACGCCAAATGACTTCGAACAGGCGATAAATGACATGCCCATGCACTCTGCCCCAGGGCCAGACTCATGGAACTCCGTGTTCATCAAGAACTGCAAGAAGCCCCTATCACGAGCCTTTTCCATCCTATGGAGAGGGAGCATGGACACGGGGGTCGTCCCACAGTTACTAAAAACAACAGACATAGCCCCACTCCACAAAGGGGGCAGTAAAGCAACAGCAAAGAACTACAGACCGATAGCACTAACATCCCATAATATAAAAATCTTTGAAAGGGTCCTAAGAAGCAAGATCACCACCCATCTAGAAACCCATCAGTTACAAAACCCAGGGCAACATGGGTTTAGAACAGGTCGCTCCTGTCTGTCTCAACTATTGTATCACTATGACAAGGTCCTAAATGCACTAGAAGATAAAAAGAATGCAGATGTAATATATACAGACTTTGCAAAAGCCTTCGACAAGTGTGACCATGGCGTAATAGCGCACAAAATGCGTGCTAAAGGAATAACAGGAAAAGTCGGTCGATGGATCTATAATTTCCTCACTAACAGAACACAGAGAGTAGTCGTCAACAGAGTAAAGTCCGAGGCAGCTACGGTGAAAAGCTCTGTTCCACAAGGCACAGTACTCGCTCCCATCTTGTTCCTCATCCTCATATCCGACATAGACAAGGATGTCAGCCACAACACCGTTTCTTCCTTTGCTGATGACACCCGAATCTGCATGACAGTGTCTTCCATTGCAGACACTTCAAGGCTCCAGGCGGACATCAACCGAATCTTTCAGTGGGCTGCAGAAAACAATATGAAGTTCAACGATGAGAAATTTCAATTACTCAGATATGGTAAACACGAGGAAATTAAATCTTCATCAGAGTACAAAACAAATTCTGGCCACAAAATAGAGCGAAACACCAACGTCAAAGACCTGGGAGTGATCATGTCGGAGGATCTCACCTTCAGGGACCATAACATTGTATCAATCGCATCTGCTAGAAAAATGACAGGATGGATAATGAGAACCTTCAAAACTAGGGAGGCCAAGCCCATGATGACACTCTTCAGGTCACTTGTTCTATCTAGGCTGGAATATTGCTGCACACTAACAGCACCTTTCAAGGCAGGTGAAATTGCTGACCTAGAAAATGTACAGAGAACCTTCACGGCACGCATAATGGAGATAAAACACCTCAATTACTGGGAGCGCTTGAGGTTCCTGAACCTGTATTCCCTGGAATGCAGGCGGGAGAGATACATGATTATATACACCTGGAAAATCCTAGAGGGACTAGTACCAAACTTGCACACGAAAATCACTCACTACGAAAGCAAAAGACTTGGCAGACGATGCAACATCCCCCCAATGAAAAGCAGGGGTGTCACTAGCACGTTAAGAGACCATACAATAAGTGTCAGGGGCCCGAGACTGTTCAACTGCCTCCCAGCATACATAAGGGGGATTACCAACAGACCCCTGGCAGTCTTCAAGCTGGCACTGGACAAGCACCTAAAGTCGGTTCCTGACCAGCCGGACTGTGGCTCGTACGTTGGTTTGCGTGCAGCCAGCAGCAACAGCCTGGTTGATCAGGCTCTGATCCACCAGGAGGCCTGGTCACGGACCGGGCCGCGGGGGCGTTGACCCCCGGAACTCTCTCCAGGTAAACTCCAGGTAACAGTAGGCTTCTGTTGCATATGTGTCTTACCTAACAACCTGTCGGTATTTTATACCATTTTAATGTTCAATCTGTCAGACACTGCAACACAAGGGTATCTTGGTACAGACCTGCAATCAACTTCGACAACCTCTACTAGTGAGAACGGCTGGATTTGAGAGGGACCTGACCTCCCAACATCTGCGTTCTTACTTCTACTAGTGACCTACGTCTCACCTCCTGGCGCTATATAAGGCTCCATCCTGTCACTTCAACTCCATATTGTTTCAGACTATGAAACAATGCTCTTCTCCAGACTGAGGGACTGACCACCTCAAAACTTTAAATGTGATGGACTGATTACATCGTCTTCAAGTCTCTTCTGCTTCTATCAACTTTTCTGTACTCGACTGAAGAAGCCTACTGTGTAGGCGAAACGTTTCGAAATAAAGATACCTAACTGTTGCATATGTGTCTTACCTAACAACCTGTCGGTATTATATACCATTTTAATGTTCAGGGTTATTATTGAAAGAATTAGAGGTAAGACAGAGAGTAGGATTGCGGATGAGCAAGGAGGCTTTAGATTGGGTAGGGGATGTGTTTGCATTGAAGCATATATGTGAACAGTATTTAGATAAAAGTAAGGAAGTTTTCATTGCATTTATGGATTTAGAAACAGCATATGACAGAGTAGATAGGGGAGCAATGTGGCAGATGTTGCAAGTATATGGAACAGGTAGTAAGTTACTAAATGCTGCAAAAAGTTTTATAAGGATAGTGAGGCTCAGGTTAGGGTGTGTAGAAGAGAGGTAGAAAGTTGAAAGTGAACAAAGAAAAGAGTAAGGGTATCAAGTGATTTAGATAAAGAAAAATTGGATATCACATTGGAGAGAAGGCGTATGAAAGAAGTGAATGTTTTCACATGTTTGTGAGTTGATGTATCAGCGAATGGGTTTATGAAAGATAAGGTTAACCATAGAATTGATGAGGGGAAAAAAGGTGAGTGGTGCATTGAGGTATATGTGGAGTCAAAACACGTTATCAATGGATGCAAAGAAGGGAATGTATGAAAGTATAGTGGTACCAACACTCTTATATGGGCGTGAAGCTTGGGTTGTAAATGCTGCAGCGAGGAGGCGGTTGGAGCCAGTGGAGATGTCCTGTCTAAAGGCACTGTGTGGTGTAAATATTATGCAGAGAATTCGAAGTGTGGAAATCAGGAGAAGGTGTGGAGTTAATAAAAGTATTAGTCAGAGGGCTGAAGAGTTGTTGAGGTGATTTGGTCATTTAGAGAGAATGGATCAAAGTAGAATGCCATGGAGAGCATATGAATATGTAGGGAAAGGAAGGCGGGGCAGAGGTCGTCCTCAAAAAGGCTAGAGGAAGGGGGTAAAGGAGGTTTTGTGGGCGAGGGGCTTGGACTTCCAGCAAGCGTGTGTGAGCGTGTTAGATAGGAGTGAATGGAGACGAATGGTTTTTGGGACCTGACGAGCTGTTGGAGAGTGAGCAGGGTAATATTTAGTGAAGGGATTCAGGGAAAACAGTTATTTTTATATAGCCGGATTTGAGTTCTGGAAATGGGAATACAATGCCTGCACTTTAAAGGAGGTTTGGGATAATGGCAGCTTGGGGGGATGTGTAATAGGACAGATATATATAAAGGGGCTGATATTGAAGTTTATTTCAGGTCACTTTTTATATTGTATCTTATTATATGCCTAGAACTTTGTATCTGCATCTCTGCGAAAATAAGTGATTATATGAGTGAGTTGAAAGTGTTGAATGATGAAATTTTTCGTTTGGGGACTTTCTTCTTTTGGGTCCCCCTGCGGGAGAACAGCCACTTGTTGAAAAAAAATTTCTTCTCAAGTACATGTCAACTATAATTCTTTTATAAGAAAAATAATACTAAACCTACGAGGTCATACAGGAAGCAGGCAGGGGTACCTGGGTACCTGGAGAGAGTTTCGGGGTCAACGCCCACGCCGGTCTTGACCAGGCCTCCTGGGGGATCAGCCCGATCACAGGCTGTGCTCGGCTGCACAAACCAACGTACGAGCCACACCGGCGGGTAGGAACTGACTTTGGTGTTTGCCAGTGCAGCAAGACTGCCAGGGTCTGTGAATCCCCCATGTGTGCTGGGAGGCAGTTGAGTAGTGCAGGATCATAGAAAAAACAAGGTGGAGGATAACAGAAGAGAGTTAGAAAGGGCTGTGAGGAGTGCCAGAGGAAGGATTATAAAAGGGGTTGTGTAAAAATCAGTTACAAAAAATGTCAAGGAGTCTATGTCAAAGGTGTGGCCGTCAGCAAGGAAGGAAGGTAAAGAAAGGGCGTTAAGTACTTCGGGAAAATTTGCGTGCTCGTTGATAGACAGGACAGTCAATAGAATATGGGAAATTGAAATCAGACAATTCTCGGGATGGAGCGGGCGCTCTCCGTAGATACGTATATAGGCCTAGCTGACATCAATGATATATTACGATATTGAAATCCCTTGTTATGCAGAGCATTCGGGAAATTGGGTAAATTTTGCCCCAGGATCGATAAAGCAGTCGGCTATTTTAGTGTTAGGTGAATGGGGACAGCAGGTCATGAAGATTAGAGAAGGGCAAAGAAGACTTTAGAGTCAGGCTAGGGGGCAAAAGAATGAAAACCTCACTTAAGGCTAAAGGATCTTGGGGTGAGTATAATACAGAGCATATCCTGAGAGGCACATCAACCAAATAAAGAAAGCAAGTTACAGGATATTGAAAAGTGATAGTCAGCCCAAATTCACATCTAATCACTATCAACTAATCTAGTGGCATATAAAATAATGTTCCCTTTGTGATTAATACACCACACACACAAGTTTTATGTAACTCTCTAATTAATATATATATTGTTACCCTACACTACTATACATCAGAAAATGTTCCAGAAAGTACCAGAAGAGAAGATTCTTTAAAGATCCCTACATTTTTTACCTACTATCATATTTACTCCCCTGCAACAAACACATACTAAATATTGAATAATAACTGATTCCTGATATGAAAAAGCTGAGTGTCTTCTATCATTGGGAAACTTTATTTTTCCTGGCAACACATGCTGCTAGTAAGTATAACAGTCAATCACCTATATGTTGATGGATGTAGTGCAGTTACCTTAACCTGTGATTCAGGATATTTTTAAGACTGAATGTCTATCACTCAGTTCCCAGTTACCCATGTCTACCTTCTTGGTTATCCCAGGTTATCCTTGTGAACTCTTGCTGCGAGAGTGGGATGCTGTCTCAATGATTGGCAGACAGAAATGAAGGCTCCATAACATCTTGAGCTTAATTATCCATATGGGTTTTTCGCTCCACATATATAACATAATAATCTCCACCTTACTGACGCTGAATGACCCACAGAGTTTTAACTTAACATAAATCAAGTAAATTTACCTGGTTTATCTGCCAGGCGTTACCATCCTGTGCATGACAAGAACCTCAGACAATCTGGAAGGTGGCGTGGGGTCTATGAGGTCTTCCCCGAGCGCTCTTCTGAAGGGTGATCCCTGGTTGATCTTGGCTCCTAGGGTGATGTCTGATACATCGGATGAGCATCCACATGCACCAGTCCCCCCCTGCCCCTCTGAGCCTGTACACAAGAAGTAATACACCTACATTAAATATATCTATACATATTTAAACTAGGGTAACTCCATAGCGAGGATGTCATCAAAGGAAGGTGGTGTTCGTTAGTTTAATATGGGTTTTTAGCCCCTTACCCATCATGATGGGCGTAGTCAAAGGATTACAGAGGTACATAATGGGTCCCGGGGGCTGCACCCAAAGTTTTGATAGCTGAACATGTTACAATGGTAATGAACCATCAAAGGAAGGTGGTGGCAACAATGTTTAAACATAAGTATATTAGTCTTGCCATGAGATTTTTTTTAATCTAAATCATTCCTGCTAGGCGCTCTTGGAAAGACATATGCATTTTGAGATTCCTTTCTTTCCCTTGTAAAAAGAAATGGTTATGTATGTACAGTTAGTGAGGGTTACCTTTTATGGCCTGTAGGATGGGGTAAGTGATAGTGTGGTCGCCCCATCGTCAAAGGGAATACAGCCAGTGCTGAGGGTTCCATATGCGATCCTGATGTGTTGCACGCCTCAGGTAAACTGTGGATGGGCCATGGCACCTTCAGTGTCTGCTATTTTGCAACATACGAGGTGCTACCAAAAGTTCCAGGACTGCAGCGAAAAAAAATATATAGGCTTATTTTATCACTTCGTGGAGGTTCTCCATCGAAGTACTCTCACTAAAAGGCTATTCCCCTGATCCCAGCGTCTCTGCAACTTCTCGAAACATTACTGCAATTCTTTCCTAACGACGTTAGCGCGGCCTGCGATTCTGCTTGAATCTCATCCACGTCTTTAAAACGCAGCCAATTTAGGCCATTTTTATTTCTGGGAAGAGAAAGTCACCGGGGCTAGATCTGGGAGCAGGGAGGGGGAGGGACGACCACAAGTAGTTTTCGCCGGAAAATGAGTTTTAATGTGATGAACGACCAGTGTTTATTTCTTAACTGACGTTCGTTCTGTTTTGAACTTAAAAAATTTCAGAACACTGTGTTCGACCCGTGCTTTCATCACCGAATGCTTGCTGAAGCATTTTGTGAGTTTCAACAGCCATTTTACCAACTTGGAAGCTGAGCTTCACAACACATTCTGTTGTTTCTTTTAAAGATTCCTTTCTGTTACACAAAAATCGCAGCCACGCGCTGACAACCGACAAAAATGCCTGTCTTACCTGAACGGAATAACCAACCACATTGAAACTCGCCACATTACTTTCCCCAGGAGCGTACTGCGCAGGTTGACCTGCGATGCCGCCATATTTTACCTAGGGAAAGCATGAAAATTCCAGTCTGGAAGCATTTTGATAGCACATCGTACCTGTTTTATCAATGGAGCATTGATTATATATATATATATATAATATATATATATATATATATATATATATATATATATATATATATATATATATATATATATATATATATATATATATATATATATATATATATATATATATATATATATATATATATATATATATTTTAAGAATCAGCCTCTCCCCCGGGCAGGGTGACCCCAAAAGAAAAAATCCCCAAAAAGAAAATACTTTCATCATTCAACACTTTCACCTCACTTACACACAATCACTGTTTTGCAGAGGTCAGAACAAAACAATTTAGAAGCATATACGTATAAAGATACACAACACATCCCTCCAAACTGCTAATATCCTGGCCCTCCTTTGAGAGCAGGCATTGTCCCATTCAGACTCAAGTCGCTAATAAATAACTTTTTCTAATCCTCACTAAATATTATCCTGCTCCTCCAAAAAGTTCTCAGGTCCCAAATACCATTCGTCTCCATTCCTCCTATCTAACAGCTCCACACGCTGCTGAAGTCCAAGTCCTCGCCCACAAAACCCCCTTCCCCCTCCTCCAACCTTTTCAGTACACCCTACCGCTTTCTTCCCCTACAGGTTTATTAACTCTCCATGTCATTTACTTTGATCCATTCTTCTAAATGACCAAAACCACCCCCAAACCTTCTTCAGCCCTCTGACTAATACCTTTATTAACTCCACACCTCCTAATTTCCACACTTCGAATTCTCTGCATAATATTTACACTACACATTGCCCTTAGACAGGACATCTCCACTGCCTCTAACCGCCTCCTCGCTGCAGCATTTATAACCCCCAAACTCCCCATAAAGTGTTGGTATCACTATATTTTCATGCTTTCCCCTAAAATCTGGAACACCCTACCTGAAAATTCCAAAACTGCAGACACATTCATCACCTTAAAAACTACCATCAGAAATCTTATCTCCCTGATACCCCCTGTCAAGTAATAAAAATACCACCTGGTTTTCACATTACACTCACTCACCCATTTGACCATAAACAGAAATATCAATCTCAATCTCAAAATAATGAATCTTAACTAGTCAAAAGTTGGCCTGTGATACTCCAATACTGAAACTATGTATAGTGCCAAAACAAAAACATTCACATTGCTAAACTCACAACTAAATATTTAGTCATAGCCATAATACCAACTTATCTCATAATTCTGTAACATTTTAAACCCCAGATTTAATATAAGTCTGCCCGAAATGCCTAGCCATGCTAGGCGTTCTATGGTACACTCTGTAATTATTATTTTACTACATTAAACCACACAATAACTAAATTCTGTAAACTCAGCATTGTAATATTATAGAGAATAAAGTTTGAATTGAATTGAATTGAATTGAATTCTTTGCCTCTATAGATAACGTTTTTGTCTCCCCATATACCTCAACGCACCATCTACCTTTTTTTCTTCATCAATTTTATGGTTAACCTCATCCTTCATAAATCCATCCACTGACAAGGCAACTCCCAAATATGAGAAAACAGTCACTTCTTCCTTCCCCCCTCCAATTTGATATCCAATTTTTCTTTATCTAAATCATTTGATACCCTCATCACCTTACCTTTTTTTCTATGTTCACTTTCAACTTTCTACCTTTGCACACTCACCCAAACTCTTCCACTAACCCTTTGAAACTTTTCTTTAGGATTCCCATAAGCACAGTATCATCAGCAAAATGTAACTGTTCATTCCCATTCCCGGAAGTAATCTCCCCCCTCCTACACACCTAACCTGAGCCCCCACTATCCTCATAAAACTCTTTACAGCATTTAGTAACTTACTACCCCATTCCATATTCTTGCAACATCTGCCACATTACTCCCATATCCACTATATCCTATGCCTTTTCTAAATCCATAAATGCAAGAAAAATTCCCTATCTTTATCTAAATCCTGTTCACTATATGCTCAAGTGCACTTGATCTAACACATCCCCTACCCACTCTAAAGCCTTGCTCATCCGCAATCCTACATTCTATCTTGCCTCTAATTTTTTCAATAATAACCCTACCATACACTTTTCCTAGTCTACTCAGTAAACTTATTCATCCATAATTTTTACATTTTTTTTGGTACTCCTTCCCTTTATATAAAGGAATTATACATGCTCTCTGCCAATCCATAGGTACCTTCCCCTGTTTCATACATTCATTAAACAAAAATACCAACCTCTCCAACACTATATCCCCCCTGCTTTTAACATTTCTGTCATGATCCCGTCAGTTCCAGCTGCTTTACCCCCTTTCATTCTACGTAATGCTTTACGCACCTTCCCCACACTCACATCCTGCTCTTGTTCACTCCTAAAAGATGGTATACCTCTCTGGCGAGTGCATGAAATTACCGCCTCCCTTTCTTCGTCAACATTTAAAAGTTCCTCAAAATACTCCCGCCATCTACCCAATACCTCCATCTCCCCATCTACTAGCTTCCCTACTCAGTTTTTAACTGACAAATCCATTCGTTCCCTAGGCTTTCTTAACTTGTTTATCTCCAAATTGTTTCTTAATTTCATCAAAATTTCTTGACAGTGCCTCTCCCACTCTTTCATGTGCTCTCCTTTTGCACTCTCTCACCACCCTCTTCACCTTTTTTTTTTAACTCTCCATATACTCTACTCTTCTTATAACACTTCTGCTTTATAAAAAACCTCTCATAAGCTACATTTTTCTCTATTATCACACCCTTTACTTCATCATTCCACCAATCACCCCTCTTTCCTCCTGCACCCATCCTCCTATAACCACAAACTTCTGCCCCACATTCTAATACTGCATTTTTAAAACTATTCCAAACCTCTTCAACCCCTTCCCCCCACTACTCATACTTGCACTAGCTCACCTTTCTGCCAATAGTTGCTTATATCTCACCCTAATTTCTTCCTCCCTTAGTTTATACAATTTTATCTTTCTCTTACTTCTTGTTGCCATTTTCCTCTTGTCCCATCTACCTCTTACTCTAACTGTAGCTACAACTAGATAATGATCCGATATATCAGTTGCCCCTCTATAAAGATGTACATCCGGAATCCTACCCATCAACCTTTCATCCACCAGTATATAATCTAACAAACTACTTTCATTATGTGCTATATCATACCTTGTATATTTATTTACCCTCTTTTTCATAAAATATGTATTATTTATTACCAAACTTCTTTCTACACATAGCTCAATTAAAGGCTCCCCATTTTCATTTACCCCTGGCACCCCAAATTTACCTACTACTCCGTCCACCACATTTTTACCCACTTTAGCATTAAAATCCCCAACCACAAGTACTCTCACACTTGGTTCAAAACTCCCCACAGTCACTCAACAATTCCCAAAATCTCTCTCTCTCCTCTACACTTCTCTTTTCTCCAGGTGCATATACACTTAATAAAAACCACTTTTCACATCCAACCCTTATTATACTCCACATAATCTTTGAATTAATACATTTATACTCCCTCTGTTCCTGCCATAGCTTATCTTTCAACATTATTGCTACTCCTTCTTAAGCTCTAATTCTATTTGAAACCCCTGACCTTATGCCATTTACTTCTCTCCATTGAAACTCTCCCACCCCCTTCAGCTTTGTTTCACTTAAAGCCAGGACATCCAGCTTCTTCTCATTCATAATATCCACAATCATCTCTTTCTTATCATTTGCACAACATCCACACACATTCAGACTTCCCACTTTGACAATTTTCTTCTTATTTTTAGTAATCTGTACAGGAAAAGGGGTTACTAGCCCATTGTTCCCGGTATTTTAGTTGACTTTTACAACACGCATGGCTTACGGAGGAAAGATTCTTATTTCACTTCCCCATGGATATAAAAGGGAAAAGTAATAAGAACAAGAACTATTAATATAAAATCAAAGAAAACTCAGATGAGTGTGTATAAATAAAACGTGTACATGTATGTGTTATGTGACGTAAGCGTAAGTAGAAGTAGCAAGACGTACCTGTAATCTTGCATATTTATGAGACAGACAAAAGACACCAGCAATCCTACCATCATGTAAAACAATTACAGGTTCTCGTTTTACACTCACTTGGCAGGACTGTAGTACCTCCCTGGGTGGTTGCTGTCTACCAACCTACTACCCACACACACACACACACACACACACACACACGCACACACACACATACGCACACACATACGCACACACATACGCACACACACACACACACACACACACACACACACACACACACACACACACACACACACACACACACACACACACACACACATACACACACACACACACATACGAACACACATACGCACACACATACGCACACACACACACACACACACACACACACACACACACACACACACACACACACACACACACACACACACACACACACACACACACACACAAACTTACTGGAGTTTTATGACAAGGTGACAGAAGTAAGACAAGAGAGAGAGGGGTGGATCGACTGCATTTTTTTGGACTGCAAGAAGGCCTTCGACACAGTTCCTCACAAGAGGTTGCTGCAAAAGCTAGAGGATCAGGCACACATAACAGGAAAGGCACTGCAATGGATCAGAGAATACCTGACAGGGAGGCAACAACGAGTCATGGTGCGTGACGAGGTGTCAGAGTGGGCGCCTGTGACAAGTGGGGTTCCACAGGGGTCAGTCCTAGGACCTGTGCTGTTCTTGGTATATGTGAATGACATAACGGAAGGGATAGACTCAGAAGTGTCTTTGTTTGCAGATGATGTGAAGTTAATGAGAAGAATCAAATCGGATGAGGATCAAGCAGGACTACAAAGAGACTTGGACAGGCTACAAGCCTGGTCCAGCAACTGGCTCCTTGAGTTTAACCCTGCAAAATGCAAAATCATGAAGATTGGGGAAGGGCAAAGAAGACCGCAGACACAATATAGTTTAGATGGCCAAAGACTCCAAACCTCACTCAAGGAAAGAGATCTGGGGGTGAGTATAACACCGAGCATATCTCCTGAGGCGCACATCAATCAGATAACTGCTGCAGCATACGGGCGTCTGGCAAACCTGCGGATAGCGTTCCGATACCTCAGTAAGGATTCGTTCAAGACTCTGTATACCATTTACGTCAGGCCCATACTGGAGTATGCAGCACCAGTTTGGAATCCACACCTAGTCAAGTACGTCAAGAAATTAGAGAAAGTGCAAAGGTTTGCAACAAGACTAGTCCCAGAGCTAAGGGGATTGTCCTACGAAGAAAGGTTGAGGGAAATCGGCCTGACGACACTGGAGGACAGGAGGGTCCGGGGAGACATGATAACGACTTATAAAATACTGCGCGGAATAGAGAAGGTGGACAAAGACGGGATGTTCCAGAGAAGGGACACAGACACAAGAGGTCACAATTGGAAGTTGAAGACTCAGATGAATCAAAGGGATGTTAGGAAGTATTTCTTCAGTCATAGAGTAGACAGGCCGTGGAATAACCTAGAAAGTGACGTAGTGGAGGCGGGAACCATACATAGTTTTAAGGCGAGGTATGATAAAGCTCATGGGGCAGGGAGAGAGAGGACCTAGTAGCAATCAGAGAAGAGGCGGGGCCAGGAGCTATGACTCGATCCCTGCAACCACAAATAGGTGAGTTCACACACACATATATATATATATATATATATATATATATATATATATATATATATATATATATATATATATATATATATATATATATATGTAACAACACTGCACTAGCCAAGGACTCGAACCCATGCTGCTTTGGCCTGCCTCATGGTGGGCGAAAACACATGACGCCCTTATCCACTGGACCATACCATCCTTAGGTAGGGAGTACAGCATTCAGTTCCGCTGGATGCGCTACTCTTAAGGATGGTATGGTCCAGTGGATAAGGGTTTCATGTGTTTTCGCCCACCATGAGGCAGGCCAAAGCAGCATGGGTTCGAGTCCTTGGCTAGTCGCTGTGTTGTTGATTATATATATTATGGAAAATTTTCTAGGGTGGTTACCTGTACGTACCTCAACATTACATGCATACGAGTAATCTCATTGGGAGACAACAACTATATTGTTTACCGTAGTCACCCCGTGTAGACAGTTGAGAAAACTTAACCACCTCTGGTCACTGCTGGTGGCCCCCTCGACCTGGAGTTTACCTGGAGAGAGTTTCGGGGGTCAACGCCCCCGCGGCCCGGTCTGTGACCAGGCCTCCTGGTGGATCAGCGCCTGATCAACCAGGCTGTTGCTGCTGGCTGCACGCAAACCAACGTACGAGCCACAGCCCGGCTGATCAGGAACTGACTTTAGGTGCTTGTCCAGTGCCAGCTTGAAGACTGCCAGGGGTCTGTTGGTAATCCCCCTTATGTGTGCTGGGAGGCAGTTGAACAGTCTCGGGCCCCTGACACTTATTGTATGGTCTCTTAACGTGCTAGTGACACCCCTGCTTTTCATTGGGGGGATGGTGCATCGTCTGCCAAGTCTTTTGCTTTCGTAGTGAGTGATTTTCGTGTGCAAGTTCGGTACTAGTCCCTCTAGGATTTTCCAGGTGTATATAATCATGTATCTCTCCCTCCTGCGTTCCAGGGAATACAGGTTTAGAAACCTCAAGCGCTCCCAGTAATTGAGGTGTTTTATCTCCGTTATGCGCGCCGTTATGCGCCGTTATGCGCCCCTCACAATCTCATCCATATCTATCCAAGACCAGTATAAATTGGATAGCACCCCCAAGTACAGCGCTACTAATTAATTGTGGACTGTATAGATTATATTAGTTTAACTGAATGAAGGAGGGGGGGGTAGGTTACACATGGATATATCCATCAAAGAAAACATATGTACATAATCCCACCACTTACCAGATATTCTCTGGTGGTCACTTGATGTAGCTGGATCACCCATAACCTATCCAATTACAACATACCTAACTGGCCAGTATCAGTCTGCTATAACTAGAAGGGTTACTTAACTGTGGGTGATTGATGCTCCTTATTTCCTCCATTCACCATCTCATTTTGATGTCCTGCTACACCGACACGGTTCTTATTCCAGCAGGACGAGGTATCCATTGGTTTGTCCCGGTTTAGAAGTCGTGACTCCATAAAAACTTCACTATCCTCGGGACGGGAACCACGAGGACAACGTTTTCACTCGGAGCAGGGCGACTTATTTCACTTCCCGCATTCTCTTAACTTAATGTTATTATCACTGATTACATTACCATTCACAAGACGATTTATGTCTCATAATTATTATACACACTGGAGGCCACTCCATTAAGATCTGAGACTGATGAGTGATGATTAAACCACAGGTAATTTTCCCCGGGACACAGTCCATGGCGACGCGCCAGTCACAACCAGTCCTACCCTTATTCACTCATTTTACCACTCTATTAAGGTGGTCCCGTAAATCACGTTCCCTCACTCTTTACCAGGAACAGTTACGACACTTCCTATTATGAAGTGAGGCCTATATTAATCCTTAGGCCGCCGTGAACGCCAATTTCCTGGTCCCATGTTTTCACAGCCTCCTCACTCCATTCAAAACACTCCCGCCTCCCTCCATACCCTGTGTCGACCTCTTCCCCCGCACATCTGCGCAGGCGCAGAAGGAACTCTTGGTTCTATTCTATTTTCAGATACATTTTTGACCCAAATCAACACATTAAACACCTATTAGGCACTATAGCTTCGGAAAATTAAAATATTATATATATATATATATATATATATATATATATACATATATATATATATATATATATATATATATATATATATAGGCTTAAATAGCAGTGCTCTGCTTGCCGAGTAAGGAGAGCGAAAATTTGTGCATGAAATAATTTTGCAAAAATAATTTTAAACATAACGATAAAATATATTTCATTGTGTTTATTATTAAATTATTGTAAACTTATCTAAAATATATTTAGTTGGATTAGTCTAAATTAAATCACGCTTGTTATAATAAAGTTAGGTAAGTTATCTAAGGTTCTTGGGGTACAAAATTATTTATTAATTTTTACGTTAACATAAATGAAAAAATATATCTTTAAACGTATAACAGAAAATTATAGAAAGGACTTAACTTAATTTTAAACAAGTTCTTGCTAATTATCCAATTTTACCTGTTAACACATCGGCCGTTTCCCACCAAGGTAGGGCGGCCCGAAAAAGAAACTTTCACCATCCTTCACTCCATCACTTACACTACAGTTATAAAACTGCAACATTAACACCCGTCCTTCAGAGTGCAGGCATTGTACTCCCCGTCTCCAGGATTCAAGTCCAGCCTGCCGGTTTCTCTGAATCCCTTCATAAATGGGCCAGTAGGCCTGCTGCAGTTAAATGCACAGTACCGTGGCTAGAATAAAACAAAAAAATATACCAACTGAAAATAAAAATATACGATATTTCGGTCCATCCATTACCCCTCGTGACCTGTGAAATGTCTAGGACGGACCAATATTTTTCCAATTTCTATTTCCAGTTTGTAGGAATGTTGTGAATTATTCTGAAGAGAGATGGAAGAAGTGGTGAGGTAACATACTTGAAGATATTAATGAATACATCACCGACGTCTGCCACGTTGAGGCAGTCGTATGGGGCTGCACCAGTGGCAGAGTTGTAAGGCCTCAGGAGGACTGACTCACAGCGGATCTGACGAGGTCCCAGACGTGTTCCACTCCTGTTAGACGCACCAATATCCAGAGGAACACCCACGAAACACGCGTCCAGACCTGATATATCTCTTTATTATCTATACATTTAGGTACTTTATCTGCAGTTAAGTATATTATCTCTACAGTTGGGTGCACCGTATATTGATTACAACACATGTGCAACAGTTGGGTATCTTTATTGTTGAAACGCTTCTCCTACACACTAGGCTTCTTTAGTCAGAGGCAGCAGGTGTAGTAGTGAAATGAAGATGAAATCAGTTTATCAACTTGGAGAAAAAATATTTGAGATGGTCAGTCCCTCACCCTGGAGAAAAGGTCAGCTCCATGGTCTGGAAGATGAAGAAGTTTGTTTGTTTGATTAGTCAGGAACTGCATCCTGACACGGATCTTAATCCTATGATGACCCGTCTGAGGATCTCGAAAAGATGTCGATCTAATTCAACTGTTCTGTGGCCGCGATAAGGGTCTTGCTGTAGTCCCTGTATGATCTACGGCAAAACATTTTATATCATTTTCAACAAAACATTTTATGTAGATAAATGGTTCAGAGAACCGACAACTTGATGAATTAGACACATGTGCAACACTTGGGTATCTTTACTGTGAGAACGTTTCGCCACACAGTGGCTTCATAAGTTTTAAACAAAGAAGAATGGTGAAGATTGAGACATTAATCACACACAAGAATGGTGAAGATCAGGAGAAGTTTGAGGTAATCAGTCCCTCAGCCTGTCTATGTAATCAGTCCATCAATCTTGAAAAGAATACACTTAGCTCAGTGGTATCTGTACTTAGCTTTATCAAGACGTGACTAGTGTGCTCTCTGTTCTTAGCTACCTGAGATGATGGCTTAAGGCAGAATTAACTGAAGCAAGAAGAGAAATTCAACATAACCTTCTTCATGGCGGCGGCGGCGGCGGCTGCTGCTGCTGTTTTAAAGATTATTCCAAAAATCATCAGCTTCGAGGCACCAGATGACTTGCAAGATATGATTTCTGCAGAGGCCACCTGCTCTACTTCGCAATCCACCAATAAGAGACCGCCTCCTCCTCCAGCAACCAACACTTCCAGGAACCAATCAGAGCACTCACTGCCTCACGTACCTCCACCTCCCTCCACCAATGAGAAACCGCCTCCAACGCCAGCCACTACATCTGTCAAGACACGAGCAGCGTCCTCGTCTTCCACCACCAACAAAACTATCCAATCAACGACTTCGCCTGCCTCTGACTTTGAGGATAATCGTCCCAACAATTCAATACGTGGAGTCTCTTTCTTCACCACTCGGCAGTATCCTAATGAAATGCATGCACAGACATTGATCCCACTCCTCCAGAGCGACGAAGTCAAGTACGTCTGTAGACCATCCTTTATCTCATCCTTGCAGAACTCAATACCCTTACTGCTCCAGGGATAGTCCCTGACTGCAAGTTTAAACTCATCTACATGCCAAAACCGAAGTTCAAGACTCTTTCTAATGGGAAAGTAGCCTAACAAGCCTCAAGCCGACTATCACCAATACAACTTATCCTGCTTGTCGCCTTCTGACACTCCCAGCTCTTGCCGCCGCCTTCGCCATCCTCTCCTAGTGAGCCAAGTACCGACGTCGTTCATCCCTCTCCTTCTACGTCTGCTGTACTTATGTACCACATGTCCCAAAGTGGTTGGGCCACTTGCTTTTTTTCCTCCTCCCTCCCATCCTTTTCCAGTATTTCCATCCTTCCTCATCCTTCCCACCTCACGACAGCTCTAGTCGTCTTCGTGCTTCGTGCCCCTTCCCACCTGTCGCCAGTATACAAGGACCAGCCTTCTTGTTTGTGCTCCATAATCTTCACGACTACGGTGCTCTTCACACCAACTCCAAAGCTGATGGACTGATTACATTATCTTTTGTATATAGTTCTTCTGTCATACATTATGTCCTCGAATTTGTATTGATAAAGCCACTGGGTGGCGAAACGTCTACAATAAAAATGCCCAGATGTTGCACATGTGTCTAATTTTTCATCTTATCGGTATTGTATACCATTCATGTAATGTTCGCCAAGACCGGGGTCCAGAATGAAGCATGAGGATGGAATCTTAAATACTGTCGAAGGTGAGGTGGAAGATCTCGAAGATGTTGCAAGGGACGGGATTCACTAGTAGAAGCAAGAAGGTAGGTCTTCACTCACAACTAATAAATACGAGATGAAATTTGGAAGATGTCTTTTGTACCAAGATACCGACCATTGTACTGCAGTGACTGATAGTTATGTCGTAAAAAGTATAAAATACCGTCAAGTTTATGATTAAGACACTTGTGTAACAGTTGGGTATCTTTATTGTTGAAACGTATCGCCTACTCAGTAGGCTTCTTCAGTCAAATACACCTGCTGCCTCTGTAATGTCATGACCTACTGAGGCAACCTGCATTAATTTCTTTGAGAGTGCTGAAGTAGAATGTTTAATTTGCAAGATTTGCCATTTTGTTTGGCACA
Source organism: Cherax quadricarinatus (assembly GCF_038502225.1). Lineage (NCBI taxonomy): Eukaryota > Metazoa > Arthropoda > Malacostraca > Decapoda > Parastacidae > Cherax > Cherax quadricarinatus. The sequence goes on from NC_091318.1 coordinate 18,399,114, forward strand.
AAGTAAATAACTCATTGTTCGTCACTAGTAATCATCCTATTAAAAACTTCCGAGTTCGTGAAAAAAATTTACATCTCTCGAAAAAGAAATTCATTTTGAGTACAATGAGGATTTTTTTCTAATTGCCTTTACTGACAGTCTTCTTCCTTATGTGTCGAAAATCAGTAATGAGCGCCTAGACTGAGCAATTTTTGTGTACTCACCTAGTTGAGGTTGCAGGGGTCGAGTCCTAGCTCCTGACCCTGGCTCCTGTGTGTGTACAGGCTGGAAGCTGTACAGTGTACACTCACTTTCATTCATTACAGTCTGTAGAAAACATGAACTCTAGTTTCATGTTCTTTTTGTGATACTCTTATCTTGAGTCATCTTAGCATCTGCTCTATCACTCTTATACTAAGCAAATTTATTTATTAATACACTTACGATATATTAATTCCAAATACTCAACACATGATTATTTCATCTTGTGAAGGGCTCTTCAGATTTTATCTTATTGCCTTCCATTCCCAAGGCGCTATGTGATTTCTGTGGGCTTAGCGTTTCTCAGTGAATGTAATACATTAATACAAATAGACTTAACATTAAAATGGTATAAAATACCGACAGATTGTTAGGTAAGACACATATGCAACAGTTAGGTATCTTTATTTCGAAACGTTTCGAAATAAAGATACCTAACTGTTGCATATGTGTCTTACCTAACAATCTGTCGGTATTTTATACCATTTTAATGTTCATTCTGTCAGACACTACAACACAAGGGTATCTTGGTACAGACCATCAACTTCGACAACCTCTACTAGTCAGAACGGCTGGGTTTGAGAGGGACCTGCCCTCCCAAAGCAACCTACGTCTCACCTCCTGGCACTATATAAGGCTCCATCCTGTCACTTCAACTTCATATTGTTTCAGACAACGGAACAATGCTCTTCTCCAGACTGAGGGACTGACCACCTCAAAACTTTAAGGGTGATGGACTGATTACATCGTCTTCAAGTATCTTCTGCTTCTATCAACTTTTCTGTACTCGACTGAAAAAGCCTACTGTGTAGCCGAAACGTTTCGAAATAAAGATACCTAACTGTTGTATGTGTCTTACCTAACAAATAGACTTAGTGTAGTTATTACCTTGCGTGTCGCTCTGGACGGGTAGCCGCATGAAGGAAGCGATGCCTCCTGGACGTGGCATTTCACTTGAGGCCAGTGGTTTGTTAAGATTGCTTCTTGAGCTGGCTTGACAAGTGACGGAGAGGTGAAAGGACCTGGCTACATTTGCTCCACACCTGCTCCCTCCAACACTTAGGCTGCTTCCATCAAATACTACTGCACACCTGGTACCTCCCACACCTACTACTCCACATCTGGTGCCTCCCAAACCTGTTGCCACCACACTCCGCAGACTTCTCCACATGGTGGTCGCGTCTGTCCTGCAATCATGACATCTTTGATGATGTTAAGTGTGGTGAAGATCTTTATTGATACAGCGTTTCACCCACAGGTGGGCATTTTCAAGTAACTGAAAAAGCCCACAGCAGGTGAAACGTTGTACCAATGAAGGACTTAGCTACACAGTCTTCATAACCGCCACTTGTCTGTGTTACGCCTCCAGTCTGCACCAGCTTTGAGACCTACAAACCTGAACTTGTATGAAATTCTGTATGATGATTATTTTCAGTGTTAGTATAGCACTGAAATATCTAGAAAAAAGAAACAGATTAAGTAATTTAAATATTTATTTAATCTTTATTGTTGATGCAAAGTGGGCTATATTTCTTCAAGTTAGAAAGGAGCTCTGTATGTGTCCACAAGTTGGAAGGGGTCTCTTTATATGACCAAGTTAGAGAGGGTTGTTTATATAAAGGCAAGTTAGAAGTAAAATTGTTTATATGGCTGCATATTAGAAGAGAGGGGAATAGATTATTATTATAATCGTGTGGAGCCCTAAGCTCGTAGGGGTTAGGGCTCCACATTCAGGTTCGAACCAAGGAAGGGGAGCACAGGCTGGCATATTAGTCTCCATACTTCTCTGCCTTCAGAAGAGAAATAGAGAATGTTGACAGTTGGCAACGGTTCTCTCCAGTAGTGAACTTACAACCGGTCAAGCCATTGAAGGTAAACTGCGAGGTATTACTATAATGTTTTTATATTAAACATCATGTTAGACCTTTTAAACTGAACAACAAACAAATATTTGACAAAGAAAGAATAAAAGGTTTCTAGTCGGACTAAAATGTCGTAATAAGTTTGCTCCCTACATAAGGGGTTAGTTGTGTAGAAATTTTCAAACACACACACACACACACACACACACACACACACACACACACACACACAGAAGACTGGGGAATGAAACTAGAAGAGCTTGGCAGGAAAATGGAGGAGAGGTTAGCTGCAGAGAACAGGATGTGGGAGAAACAAGCCATTGTAGCAGAAGCTAAGATACAGTGCTTAGAAGAGGAACTGAGAAACCTGAAACAGCTTAAATGACAGTACAGACATAACATCAGGAACTTCTGCATCAGGCACAGATAAGGGGCCTGGAGGGAGCAAAGAAGCTATCAGACCCACATGGGACCAAGGCAAAGATGAGGAGCACACTAGGAACAAATGAGAGGTCTGAAGATAATGAAGAGCTATGATATATGTGGAGACTCTAACAGACACCTGCAGGGGCCAAGGACAGCTGAGCAGGAAAGACAGTCCACTGAGCACAGGGGCCTCAGCCAGGAAAGAGACTGAAGGAATGCTCCAATGGAAGGAACTAAAACACCTCAGAGGATGCAATGGGAGACAAAGGGAGGACAAACGGGCAAGATCAGTTTTTGTCTACAGGCTCCAGGAAGTTGAAGGGGAAACCTACATTGAAAGAAAACAGGAGGAGAAAAAAAGTGATTGAAGGTATCATGAAAGCAATAGGTGAGGGCGACGTGACCCCAGGTGGCAAATTTTCGGAGAATTGGGTGGTTTGCAAGGGGGCAGAAACGGCCTCTCAAAGTAATTTTCAAGGCAGAATAAACTCAAACCATGATCCTTCAGGAGAAAGCACAACTGAGAGACAAACCCGAGTACCAGAGTGTGTACCTCGATCGAGACAGAACACAAGAGGAAAGGATGATACTGAAAGAAGGAGTACAAAAACGAAAGAAAGAATGAGAGGAAATGGCAAAGATGAGCAGAAGAACCCAGACACAGGTGGAAGGGCAAACACACCCTCCAGAAACACCTGCAGAAGGACTCCAACCACGACAACCCCAGGGCAACTGAACACTCTAAACTGACACTCACACACTGATCCCTCTGTCCCCACCCCCACACCACAAACCCCACCCCTACAGCAACCCCCTATGGGAACTCTGCCCCCACCCCACCACAACCCCCGATGGGAACTCTGCCCCCACCCCACCACAACCCCCCATAGTCCCCCGCCAGGGCTCCCGATACCCCAAACCCCAATCTTCTCCCAGGATCACAGTTTTAGACAAGATGTTGAAAGTTTGGTACACAAACGCGGATGGAATAATGAATAAATATGAGGAGTAGCATGAAAGAATCAATGAGAAGTCCCCAGATATCATAGCAATCACAGAAACGAAACTCACTGAGACAATAACAGATGCAATCTTCCCACCAGGATATCAGATCCTGAGGAAAGATAGAAGGAGTAGAGGGGAAGGAGGGGTTGCTCTGTTCGTAAAAACCCGATGAAGATTTGAGGAAATGGAAGGCATGGACGAGATTGGAGGGATTACATAGTAGGTACACTTCAGTCTGGGGAACATAAGGTAGTTATTGCACTGATGTATAATCCACCACAGAACTGCAGGAGGCCAAGAGAGGAATATGAAGAGAGCAACAGAACAATGGTGGACACACTGGCCGAGGTGGCAAGAACTCACACGAGCAGAGCAAAGTTACTGGTTATGGGCGATTTCAACCACAGGGAGATGGACTGGGAAAACCTGGAGCCACACAGGGGTCCTGAAACCTGGTGACCCAAGATGATGGATGTGGTACTGGAAAACTTTATGCATCAAAATGTTAATAAGATACTACCAGAGAGAGAGAGGGAAGGATGAACCAGCAAGACTGGACATCGTGTTCACCCTGACCAGTTCAGACATTGAGAACATCACATATGAGAGGCCTCTTGGGGCTAGTGATCACATGGTTCTGTGTTTTGAATACATAGTAGAGTTACCAGTGGAGAGAGGGTAACAGGAGTTGAATGGAAAAAGGCAAACTATAAAAGTGGGGACTACACAGGTATGAGGAACTTCCTGCAGGAGGTTCAGTAGGACAGAGAATTGGCAGGAAAGTCAGTAAATGAAATGATGGAATACGTAACAACAAAATGCAAGGAGGCAGAGGAAAGGTTTGTTCCCAAGGGCAACAGAAATAATGGAAAGACCAGAATGAGCCCTTGGTTTACCCGAAGGTGTAGGGAGGCAAAAACTAAGTGCACTAGAGAATGGAAAAAGTATAGAAGGCAAAGAACCCAGGAAAATAAGGAGATTAGTCGAAGAGCCAGAAACGAGTGTGCACAGATTAGGAGGGAGGCCCAACGACAGTACGAAACAACATAGCATCAACAGTCATATCTGACCGGAAACTGCTGTATAAACACATTAGGAGGAAGACAACAGTCAAAGACCAGGTGATCAGGCTGAGGAAAGAAGGTGGGGAACTCACAAGAAACGATCAAGAGGTATGTGAGGAGTTCAACACGAGATTCAAGGAAGTATTCACAGAAGAGAGAGGAAGGGCTCTGGGAAGACAGCACAGAGGGGAACACCAACAGGGAATATACCAACAAGTGTTGGATGACATACACACAACTGAGGAGGAGGTGCAGAAGCTGCTAAGTGACCTTGATACCTCAAAGGCGATGGGACCAGGCATCTCCCCATGGGTCCTTAGAAAAGGAGCGGAGATGCTGTGTGTGCCACTAACCACAATCTTCAACACATCCCTTGAAACTGGGCAACTACCTGAGGTATCGAAGATGGCAAATGTAGTCCCCATTTTTAAGAAAGGAGACAGAAACGAGGCACTAAACTACAGACCAATATCACTGACGTGTATAGAATGCAAAGTCATGGAGAAGATTATCAGGAGAGTGGTTGAGCACCTGGAACGGAACAAGATTATAAACGACAACCAGCACGGATTCATGGAAGGCAAATCCAGTGTAACAAACCTTCTGGAGTTTTATGGCAAAGTAACAGAAGTAAGACACGAGAGAGAGGGGTGGGTTGATTGCATTTTCCTGGACTGCAGAAAGGCCTTCGACACAGTTCCTCACAAGAGATTAGAGCAGAAGCTGGAGGATCAGGCGCGTATAACAGGAAGGGCACTGCGATGAATCAGAGAATACCTGACAGGCAGGCAACAACGATTCATGGTACGTGATGAGGTATCACAGCGGGCGCCTGTGACGAGCGGGGTCCCACAGGGGTCAGTCCTAGGACCAGTGCTATTTTTGGTATATGTGAATGACATGATGGAAGGGATAGACTCTGAAGTGTCCCTGTTCGCAGACGATGTGAAGTTAATGAGGAGAATTAAATCAGATGAAGATCAGGCAGGACTCCAATGAGACCTGGACAGGCTGGTCACGTGGTCCAGCAACTGGCTTCTCGAATCCAACCCCGCCAAATACAAAGTCATGAAGACTGGGGAAAGGCAAAGAAGACAAGAGACAGAGTATAAGCTAGGTGGACAAAGACTGCAAACCTCACTCACGTCTCCTGAGGCACACACCAAATAGATAATTGCTGCAGTGTATGGGCGCCTGGCAAACCTGAAAATAGCGTTCCGATACCTTAGTAAGGAATCAAGACACTGTACACTGTGTACGTCAGGCCCATACAGGAGTATGCAGCACCAGTTTGGAACCCACACCTGGTCAAGCACGTCAAGAAATTAAAGAAAGTACCAAGGTTTGCAACAAGGCTAGTTCCGGAGCTCAGGGGAATGTCCTACGAAGAAAGGTTGAGGGAAATCGGCCTGACGACACTGGAGGACAGGAGGGTCTGGGAAGACATGATAATGGCATACAAAATACTGTGTGGAATAGATAAGGTGGACAGAGACAGGATGTTCCAGAGAGAGGATACAGAAACAAGGGGTCACAATCGGAAGCTGAAGACTCAGAGGAGTCGCAGGGATGTCAGGAAGTATTTCTTCAGTCATAGAGTCGTCAGGAAGTGGAATAGCCTAGAAAGTGATGTAGTGGAGGCAGGAACTATACATAGCTTTAAGACGAGGTATGACAAAACTCAGGGAGCAGAGAGAGAGAGAGAGGACCTAGTAGCGATCAGTGAAGCGGCGGTGCCAGGAGATGAGTCTCGACCCCTGCAACTACAATTAGGTGAGTACATACACACACACACAAAATATATATATATATATATATATATATATATATATATATATATATATATATATATATATATATATATATATGTATATATATATATATATATATATATATATATATATATATATATATATATATATATATATATATATATATATATATGTATATATTTCATAGTAATTAAGGTGTATTATTTCAACCATAGTAATCTGAATTTATATTTTGAAGGCAATGTTGTTATCTAGGGTTAACAGATAAGTAGAGCAGATAACGGCTCTAACAGCGTTATATCAACATATATTGACAAACATACACATCAAATGTACTTGATAATCATCTACCGCCACTTAATATATAAGCTATTCATCAAGATGGTATTACTGTATCCATTCTCAGTAACTCAAGACCTGCTAGAACTAACTGGAACTTTCAGCTAGTAAAACTACTTGGAATAACATAGTAAGTGGCAGCTCGTTAGGAATCGGCTCACAATCGAAGGATCCAGGTTCAATACTACTGACAGTCAAGATGCAAGAGCAAATCTTATTACACTTGCTATTCACCTGCCCACCTAGCAGCAAACAGGTACGTGGGTGTTATCCCACTGAAGTGGGTAGCATCCAAGGATAGAGAAAAAATTAGTCTCCAAGAGAAATAATTAAGCCACGTTTCTTGGCTTCTTGAATTATCGTGGGTTTGTTATCCTCCGGGAATAATCCCATGGATGACAACCATGTTGTGTGATGGGCGTGTTAGGTAAGTGAGTTTATTCTGGTATACACACAGTTTCACAGATTATCATACATAGCAGCATATGTGTAAAGTACCTAGGATAACCCACAAAACTTAGAGAGAGTGACTTATTTCCACTGGGGTCCTTTAAGTAAACAAAGTTCTTGTGAAATGTTTTATAGATCACAGAAGATCAACACTGAGGTTATTCTAACATTTATTATAAAAAATAATAAAAATTTGCCCTACACATTTATAAATTCTGTCCTACAACTCTGGCAATACTGTCCTACAACTCTGGTAATACTGTCCTACACCTCTGGTAATACTGTCCTACACCTCTGGTAATACTGTCCTACACCTCTGGTAATACTGTCCTACACCTCTGGTAATACTGTCCTACACCTCTGGTAATACTGGCCTACATCTCTGGTAATACTGTCCTACACCTCTGGTAATACTGTCCTACCATTGCAGACACTGCAAGGCTCCAGGCGGACATCAACCAAATCTTTCAGTGGGCTGCAGAAAACAATATGAAGTTCAACGATGAGAAATTTCAATTACTCAGATATGGTAAACATGAGGAAATTAAATCTTCATCAGAGTACAAAACAAATTCTGGCCACGAAATAGAGCGAAACACCAACGTCAAAGACCTGGGAGTGATTATGTCGGAGGATCTCACCTTCAAGGACCATAACATTGTATCAATCGCATCTGCTAGAAAAATGACAGGATGGATAATGAGACCTTCAAAACTAGGGAGGCCAAGCCCATGATGACACTCTTCAGGTCACTTGTTCTATCTAGGCTGGAATATTGCTGCACTCTAACAGCACCTTTCAAGGCAGGTGAAATTGCCGACCTAGAAAATGTACAGAGAACTTTCACGGCGCGCATAACGGAGATAAAACACCTCAATTACTGGGAGCGCTTGAGGTTTCTAAACCTGTATTCCCTGGAACGCAGGAGGGAGAGATACATGATTATATACACCTGGAAAATCCTAGAGGGACTAGTACCGAACTTGCACACGAAAATCACTCACTACGAAAGCAAAAGACTTGGCAGACGATGCACCATCCCCCCAATGAAAAGCAGGGGTGTCACTAGCACGTTAAGAGACCATACAATAAGTGTCAGGGGCCCGAGACTGTTCAACTGCCTCCCAGCACACATAAGGGGGATTACCAACAGACCCCTGGCAGTCTTCAAGCTGGCACTGGACAAGCACCTAAAGTCAGTTCCTGATCAGCCGGGCTGTGGCTCGTACGTTGGTTTGCGTGCAGCCAGCAGCAACAGCCTGGTTGATCAGGCGCTGATCCACCAGGAGGCCTGGTCACAGACCGGGCCGCGGGGGCGTTGACCCCCGAAACTCTCTCCAGGTAAACTCCAGGTACACCTCTGGTAATACTGTCCTACACCTCTGGTAATACTGTCCTACACCTCTGGTAATACTGTCCTACACCTCTGGTAATACTGGCCTACACCTCTGGTAATACTGTCCTACACCTCTGGTAATACTGGCCTACATCTCTGGTAATACTGTCCTACACCTCTGGTAATACTGTCCTACACCTCTGGTAATACTGTCCTACACCTCTGGTAATACTGTCCTACACCTCTGGTAATACTGGCCTACACCTCTGGTAATACTGTCCTACAACTCTGGCAATACTGTCCTACAACTCTGGCAATACTGTCGTACACCTCTGGTAATACTGTCCTACAACTCTGGTAATACTGTCCTACAACTCTGGTAATACTGTCCTACAACTCTGGCAATACTGTCGTACACCTCTGGTAATACTGCCCTACAACTCTGGTAATACTGTCCTACAACTCTGGCAATACTGTCGTACAACTCTGGCAATACTGTCCTACAACTCTGGTAATACTGTCCTACAACTCTGGCAATACTGTCCTACAACTCTGGCAATACTGTCCTACAACTCTGGCAATACTGTCCTACAACTCTGGCAATACTGTCCTACAACTCTGGCAATACTGTCCTACAACTCTGGCAATACTGTCGTACACCTCTGGTAATACTGTCCTACAACTCTGGTAATACTGTCCTACAACTCTGGCAATACTGTCGTACACCTCTGGTAATACTGTCCTACAACTCTGGTAATACTGTCCTACAACTCTGGCAATACTGTCGTACACCTCTCGTAATAATGTCCTACAACTCTGGCAATACTGTCCTACAATTCTGGCAATACTATCGTACACCTCTGGTAATACTGTCCTACAACTCTGGTAATACTGTCCTACAACTCTGGTAATACTGTCCTACAACTCTGGTAATAGTCCTACAACTCTGGTAATACTGTCCTACAACTCTGGCAATACTGTCGTACACCTCTGGTAATACTGTCCTACAACTCTGGTAATACTGTCCTACAACTCTGGCAATTCTGTCCTACAACTCTGGTAATACTGTCCTACAACTCTGGCAATACTGTCCTACAACTCTGGCAATACTGTCGTACACCTCTGGTAATACTGTCCTACAACTCTGGTAATACTGTCCTACAACTCTGGCAATACTGTCGTACACCTCTGGTAATACTGCCCTACAACTCTGGTAATACTGTCCTACAACTCTGGCAATACTGTCGTACAACTCTGGCAATACTGTCCTACAACTCTGGTAATACTGTCCTACAACTCTGGCAATACTGTCCTACAACTCTGGTAATACTGTCCCAGTCCTACAACTCTGGTAATACTGTCCTACAACTCTGGCAATACTGTCCTACAACTCTGGTAATACTGTCCTACAACTCTGGCAATACTGTCCTACAACTCTGGCAATACTGTCGTACACCTCTGGTAATACTGTCCTACAACTCTGGTAATACTGTCCTACAACTCTGGCAATACTGTCGTACACCTCTGGTAATACTGCCCTACAACTCTGGTAATACTGTCCTACAACTCTGGCAATACTGTCGTACAACTCTGGCAATACTGTCCTACAACTCTGGCAATACTGTCCTACAACTCTGGTAATACTGTCCTACAACTCTGGTAATACTGTCTTACAAATAAATATCAAAAAAAGGCACAATACCGTGACTGGAACGATACACAAATAACCCGCACATAAAAGAGAGAAGCTTACGACGGTCCAAGTCGGACCGAAACGTCGTCGTAAGCTTCTCTCTTTTATGTGCGGGTTATTTGTGTAACTGTCCTACAACTCTGGCAATACTGTCCTACAACTCTGGTAATGATATTGTTCGGATTTTTAACCTGGAGGGTTAGCTACCCATGATAATCCAAGAAAATCAGCGCAGACTGTCATATTTTCATTGGGGTCCTTCAATCTTGTTCCCCAGGATGCGACCCACAGCAGTCAGCTAACACCCATGTACCTACTTACTTCTAGGTGAACGGGGACAGCAGATGTAAGGAATCGTGCCCGCTATTTCCACCCCGCCGGGGATCGAACCACGGACACTCAATGTGTAAGGCGAGAGCGTTGCCTACCAGGCAACGGGACATCTCTGATAATATTCTCTTACAACGCTAGTAATAGTCTAACACGTCTAGTAATGTTTACATACATTTGGTAATTTTGTCTTACACACCTCTTAATAATGTCTAACACCTGATATTTTTGTCTTAAACACTTGTTAATGTTGTTTAATACCTGGCATTTTTGTCTAACACACCTATTAATACTGAAATACCTGGTAATTTTGTCTTACCCATTAATACTGTTCTTCACACAGTAATATTGTCCTATACTTGGTTATACTGCTCTATACACCTAGTAATACTGTCCTACACTCCTGATATTCTCCTACACTTGGTAATACAACTGTACACCTTCATTTACACTGTCCAAGGGTAAGGTGCAGGGCATGTAATAATATTAATTATAATTATTTTCCTTACCTGACTTTGTTGACAAAGACGTAAAAATATTTGAAGTTTTATACTTGAGATTATTCCCTATAAAAAAAAACGAGAATCAACGAATTGAGTAAAGTAGAAAAAAAAATGTTAATAAATCGCAAGTGATGTTTGATGTGTCCTGTACAAGGAAGAGTGGTGAACTAAACACTTGATCAAGCAGACAGTCAGATAACCTTGGATGCTCTCTTGGCAACCTTCCAAAAGCAACACCGACGTAAACATCATCTTTTTCCTCCCCAAAAGAAAAGAAACACACACACACGCTGAACTACTCGAAGCTCAGTGGCTATAAATCGAATACATGGTATGTGAGTCCTAAAACTGGCACGCCAGTACTCCAATTACAACAACATTCCGGCCTAATGCCTTCATCTAATTAACTTATTTGAAGAGACTTCAGGTAAATCTTGCTACATCTATGTTGGTGGTCTGTAAAAAACTTGAATTTGTGACCACTGTGCTGCCTTAGTGTATAGAAATATACCTAGTTGGATGTATTTTGTTAGGCTGGCCTAATGCAGCGATTAGACCACCGGGGTGCTAATTTTAGGCCTAGGTTGTCATGGGTTCGGATTCTATACGTTCCGTGAGTTATTTACAATAGTGGTATTACGATTTCGAGAATCAGTATTCTAAGTATCTAGTAATACCATCCTTTCCAGGGATTGCATCTGCGTCGGGTTCAGACTTAGTGTAAGGAATATTGCAATCATCTTCCCTGCTGGGGCATGAAACGGGCTAGTTTCTGGCATCATGTGTGGCCCTTAATTTCGACTGTGTAGCAATGGGTATATTGTTATAGCTAGATGTAGCAGTCCAAGTATTACTAACTCATTTGCTTTGTGTAGATGGTGAGGGTGCGTGTGGAAAATTAAATTTACCTGGATGTAACTCATAAGATACATACCAGTAAATGGTAACAAAGATAATTATTCTTTATCAAGGTTACAGAGACAAGTAGGAATTTTAGGACACCTAGGTCGCAAAAAATGTCCCCCTTCGATACCTACTACTGTCATATCCACAAGTCACTCTGGACCTATATTAATTTCAAATGAAATATACATCACCAGGAATTCTGGTAAAAACATTAATATAAATATGTGGACTGTATGTTAAAATTAATAAATGATTACGTATACAAATTTAGGTAACAGAAGGATAATTTATAATCATAAAACTCACCAATTTGTCTGGAGATTACTGTGTATCTTACCAACCCCCTTGCCTAAATTTATGACGAAAATACTGGCAAGAATTCCAACATAAATAGACAACTTAGCTGAGGTTCTGAAGGTGTCCTGTCTATCAGCTTAATGCTCACATTATGCAGAACTGCAAATCCAACAATTTCGGCTCCTATTTGAGAGGTTTTAAGCCCAATGTAACCCTTAGAGCGACGAAAATTTATGCACATTACACTAACGTGCTTGTATCACATTCAAAACAATGGCGTCTTTCCCCCTGCTCGTCAGCGCAGGCGCAGAGCTTCCCTGTCGATTCTCTTCTTTAAAATACACTTTAGATCAATAGTAATGTATTAATCAGGTATATTTACATTATAAAAATATACCGCATAATTTTGGGAAAATTATTTTCCACAGTGCGAGAACTACCCAGTTTGTTTGCTGAAGTGCCATATGATCCCTGCCAGCAGCAAGGATTGTAATCACGGGTGCAATTTTTCAGTAAGATAGGCATAGTTTTCTAGCAGTACAGTTCAGTACCCAAAGTTTAGGATCATTATAATACTGCAGCTCACACACTGAGGGTCCGGGAATCGATGCTGGCAAGGGTCAAACGGTGAACATGTTTCCTTGCACCTGTTGCCGCTGTTCACTTAGCAGTGAAGAAGTACCTGGGTGGGTCGCATCATGGATACAAGAATAACTTAGGTTGCCCGAAATTATTCTGCGTAACCAGGGCTTTCTATATACCAATGATGTCAGCTAGGTTTGTAATAATTGTAGCATGCACTTGTAGAAATAAAAATTATTATAGTGGAAAATTTTGACAATTTTCCTGTAATTTGTGTAATAATTGATAGGAAAATTTTTTTTTTGTAATAGTGTAGGTGTGTATCTTCAATGCGACTTTTAAAAGGTGTTAAGTCATATGAGAACCTATATTCTCTACACTTTCCTTATTTATTGTAATTTTTTAAGTAAAATGTAATCAATGTAATTTAAAGGAAACTGATATTCTGATACCTGGAGTTTACCTGTAGAGAGTTTTGGGAGTCAACGCCCCCGCGGCCCGGCCTGAGACCAGGCCTTATGGTGGATCTGCGTCTGATCAACCAGGCAGTTACTGCTGGCCGCACGCAAGCTGACGTACGAACCATAGCCCGGTTTGGCAGTTACTGACTTTAGGTGCCTGTCCAGTGCCTTCTTGAAGACAGCCAGGGGTCTTTTGGTAATCCCCTATATGTATGCTGGGAGGCAATTGAACAGTCGCGGGTCCCGGACACTTTCTGTGTGGTCTCTCAATGTACTCGTGGGCCCCCTGCTTTTCATCAGGGGAATGTTGCATCTCCTGCCGAGTCTTTTGCTTTCATAGGGAGTGATTTCCGTGTGCAGGTTTGGTGCCAATCCCTCCAGGACCTTCCAAGTGTATATTATCATGTATCTCTCTCGCCTGCGTTCGAGGGAATACAGATCAAGGACCTTCAACCGTTCGCAGTAGTTTAGGTGCCTTATCGTACTTATGTGTGTTGTGAAAGTTCTTTGTACACTCTCCAGGTCTGCAATGTCGCCACACTTGAAGGGAGCCTTTAGTGTACAGCAGTATTCCAGCCTAGAGAGCACAAGCGATTTGAAGAGAATCATCATGGGCTTGGCATCCCTAGTTTTGAAGGTTCTCATTATTCATTCTATCATTTTCCAAGCGAATGAGGTAGATACATTGTTGTGGTCTTTGAAGGCGAGATCCTCTGATATTATCACTCACAGGTCCTTCACATTACTTTTCCGCTCTATTGTATGGTTAGAATATGAAAATGCACTACACATCTAGAACTGTCGCTGAATATAAGTAAATATATTTGTATAATATAATCGTGCAGGGAAAGACATCGAAAAATGACGGAACGTAAACTTGAATTAATTGGCTAAACTGTATGCTTTCAAAGAGGGAGAAGATTACAATCTTGGGTTGTCAGTTAGCAGTTTGAGAACAATTTTACGAAAAGAACTTCAACTGAACTTTATTGACTTAAGACTTAGGGAAATTAACACAAGTCAGTCCATCTATCATCATTCCATCATGCAGGAGGAACCACATGTCTATGGTGCATCCAACAAAATAAGCAGACTCTTGGATGTCACTACCGCCCGGCTCCGGCTGGGTTACAAGTATCTTTGGCAGGTTAAATCACCACCACCAGATGTAGACCAAACGAAATGTAAACTTTGCCAGATGGACTATTGTCACACCCTGCGTCATTATGTACTGGAGTGTGATCAAATTAATGAATTTAGAGACAACTCACTCAGAAGTGTTCAAGATATGGCGAAGTATTTTATCCACAGTGGTATATTACACACCATTCTGGAGAAATACCCTGACTTTGCTACCTGTAAATAAAGAATTACCACGTGTGTGTGTGTGTGTGTGTGTGTGTGTGTGTGTGTGTGTGTGTGTGTGTGTGTGTGTGTGTGTGTGTGTGTGTGTGTGTGTGTGTGTGTGTACTCACCTAATTGTACTCACCTAATTGTGGTTGCAGGGGTCGAGACTTAGCTCCTGGTCCCGCCTCTTCACTGATCGCTACTAGGTCCTCTCTCTGCTTCCTGAGCTGTATCATACCTCTTCTTAAAACTATGTATGGTTCCTGCCTCTACTACTTCACTTGCTAGGCTATTCCACTTCCTGACAACTCTATGACTGAAGAAATACTTCCTAACGTCCCTGTGACTCGTCAGAGTCTTCAGCTTCCAGTTGTGACCCCTTGTCCCTGTGTCCCCTCTCTGGAACATCCTATCTCTGTCCACCTTGTCTATTCCCCGCAGTATGTTGTATGTCGTTATCATGTCTCCCCTGACCCTTCTGTCCTCCAGTGTCGTCAGTCCGATTTCCCTCAACCTTTCCTCGTACGACATTCCCCTGAGCTCTGGGACTAACCTTGATGCAAACCTTTGTACTTTCTCTAGCTTCTTGACGTGCTTGACCAGGTGTGGGTTCCAGACTGGTGCTGCATACTCCAGTATGGGCCTAACATACACAGTGTACAGTGTCTTGAACGATTCCTTATTAAGGTATCGGAACGCTATTCTCAGGTTTGCCAGGCACCCGTATGCTGCAGCAGTTATTTGGTTGATGTGTGCCTCCGGTGATGTGCTCGGTGTTATGGTCACCCCAAGGTCTTTCTCCCTGAGTGAGGTCTGTAGTCTTTGTCCACCTAGCCTATACTCTGTCTGCGGTCTTCTTTGCCCCTCCCCAATCTTCATGACTTTGCATTTGGCTGGATTGAATTCGAGAAGCCAGTTACTGGACCACATGTCCAGCCTGTCCAGGTCTCTTTGCAGTCCTGCCTCATCCTCATCCGATTTAATTATTCTCATCAACTTCACATCATCTGCGAACGGGGACACTTCAGAGTCTATTCCTTCCATCATGTCGTTCACATATACCAAAAATAGCACTGGTCCTAGGACCGACCCCTGTGGGACCCCGCTCGTAACAGGCGCCCACTGTGATACCTCTTCACGTACCATGACTCGTTGCTGCCTCCCTGTCAGGTATTCCTTGATCCATTGCAGTGCCCTCCCTGTTACATGCGCCTGATCCTCCAGCTTCTGCACTAATCTCTTGTGGGGAACTGTGTCAAAGGCCTTCCTGCAGTCTAGGAAAACGCAATCTACCCACCCCTCTCTCTCGTGTCTTACTTCTGTTACCTTGTCATAAAACTCCAGGAGGTTGGTGATACACGATTTGCCTTCCAAGAACCCATGCTGGTTTTCATTTATAATCTTGTTCCTTTCCAGGTGTGTGTGTGTGTGTGTGTGTGTGTGTGTGTGTGTGTGTGTGTGTGTGTGTGTGTGTGTGTGTGTGTGTGTGTTGTGTGTGTACTCACCTATTTGTGGTTGCAGGGGTCGAGTCATATATCCTGGCCCCGCCTCTTCACTGATTGCTACTAGGTCTTCTCTCTCCCTGCTCCATGAGCTTTATCATACCTCGCCTTAAAACTATGTATGGTTCCCGCCTCCACTACTTCACTTTCTAGGCTATTCCACGGCTTGACTACTCTATGACTGAAGAAATACTTCCTAACATCCCTTTGATTCATCTGAGTCTTCAACTTCCAATTGTGACCTCTTGTGTCTGTGTCCCATCTCTGGAACATCCCGTCTTTGTCCACCTCGTCTATTCCGCGCAGTATTTTATATGTCGTTATCATGTCTCCCCTGACCCTCCTGGCCTCCAGTGTCGTCAGGCCGATTTCCCTCAACCTTTCTTCGTAGGACAATCCCCGTAGCTCTGGGACTAGTCTTGTTGCAAACCTTTGCACTTTCTCTAATTTCTTAACGTGCTTGACTAGGTGTGGATTCCAAACTGGTGCTGCATACTCCAGTATGGGCCTGACGTAAATGGTATACAGAGTCTTGAACGACTCCTTACTGAGGTATCGGAACGCTATCCGTAGGTTTGCCAGGCGCCCGTATGCTGCAGCAGTTATTTGATTGATGTGCGCCTCAGGAGATATGCTCGGTGTTATACTCACCCCCAGATCTTTTTCCTTGAGTGAGGTTTGCAGACTTTGGCCATCTAAACTATATTGTGTCTGCGGTCTTCTTTGTCCTTCCCCAATCTTCATGTCTTGGCATTTGGCGGGGTTAAACTCAAGGAGCCAGTTGCTGGACCAGGCTTGTAGCCTGTCCAGGTCTTTTTGTAGTCAGCCAGGGTTCAGTTCTTCGTTTAATCCTAACCTCTTTAACTGGTGCAATATTATCAAGGATGGTAGTGAACATTGTTTTGAATTTTTCCCATGCATCGTTTACGTCCGTGCAACTTGTTATCTCTGTCCAGTCACAATTGTGTAGCCTATTTACCAGTGTTTCTTTACTGTAGTTTCTAGTTGACCTCATTTTTATTGTCCTGTGTAGGCCTATCCTATCCCTAGTGATTTTCCTGGTGCAGTAAATGATGAAATGATCACTAAGACCTGTGGTAATGACGCCTGACTGACTAATGTTCTCAGAGCGGTTACAAAGTATGTGGTCAATTAGGGTGGCTGAGAACTGTGATCCGGGTTGGTGAGTAACTATTTAAACCTAGAATTTGCTTATACCTTTTGCATAGCCCGTTATTTTTCTGCTGAAAACAGATATTGAAGTCGCCCAGTATTATTGTCTCGCAATTGTTTTCAAGTCCGGACAATACTCTGGAAAAGTCCTGGGTAGGAGGGCGGTAACTAGTTCCTACTAAGATGGGTTTGGTCTTGGGAAGCAGCACTTCAAACCATAGAATCTCCAGTTTATTGTTATTTAAATCAGGTCTTGGGTTGTAAGCTAAGTCATTTCTAATGTAGGCACATACTCCACCACCCTTTCTGCGCCTATCTAAGCGTTTTATATTGTAACCTTCTATTTTGACCTCGTCAGTCACCGTATCATTCAACCAGGATTCAGAGATGGTTATAACTGCCGCCCTAATTTTGTTAGCTAGAATCCTAATCTCAGCCAATTTAGGAAGAAGTGATCTTGCATTGACATGAATAAAGTGAAGGCCTGTTTTCATAAAACAATTATAATCATCAATATATGGCAATGGGTCATTTGTATTAAAATTAGGTAAATCAATGTCATCACTGCTAAAGGGTAACTGTGCCAAAGTGCATTTGTTACACACAAAATGAATTCTGGCACCGTTGCTATAATTGTACATACATCCATCATGCACCCACCCCTTACACATTTTACATAAGGTGCCTTTTCTGTTTTTAATACGTACTTTAGTACAGTGTATGCACCTGTTTGGTAGTGTTTGAGATAATAATGGCTGTATTGTCTCACATTGACCTATGTATGCATTACATATGGAGTTAAGGTTATCATTCCTAGCTACTAGACCGTCATTGTCACCGTCATTTATCTGTCTGTTTTGCCTCTGCACAATAGTTTGAGGTCCTGGATTAATTTGGATATCACCACGTAAGAGCGCTACAATAAGAGCTGTGTGCCACTGTTTTTGTTTGGGTATGCGGTGTTGCCATACCTTGCGGCGATAGTGATATTTACTTTTCTGGTAGGATGGCAACTGTTGGGCTTTTACTGTCCAGGGCGCTGTTACTCCATTCACCTTTTCCAACCCCCATGACTGATTTCTTTCTTCATGGAATTGAAGAAGAAATATAAATATAATTATGGCAGCCTGTACCCCCCTAATGCCTGCCATTTTCACTCTTCGCTCTTTTACTCATATACAATAATATTTATTTCTCTTTTCCAGTCCCTAGTACACTTAGTATCTGCTTTAGCAATTACCACTGAATTACTAGTAAAATTTCTTCTTCAAAACCCTCTTCACTGCTCACTTTTCCCTTAACTTCACACACCCCTTACAGTTAACCCCTTATTACACACTCCCCTTCCCGCCTCACTTCACAGTCTGACTTCACCAATTAACTTCTAACTCCTTTCCATTCTGGAAGACCAGAAAGGTTTAATCCATGGTTTTATCCTTCCAAATCCCCCTCATTTCCATTTATCGGGGGTTGTGTCGTTTTGTTGTCTCCTGACCTGGTCTGCTGACTCAGCCATTTTTAAAACACTGAGGGGAGTAACGCCACCTACAACCTGGCTTTCCTTGAGATTATAGATATATTTGGCGTTTTCTGCTATGATTCTCTCACTGTACACTGGTCAGCTGAATATAGGTCAGCTACTAAAATATTAACCTTGACTGTTTAACTAATGAATGTTTAACTGATGAAGCCACTGTGTGGCGAAACGTTTCCTCAGTAAAGATACCCAAGAGTTGCACATGTGTCTAATTTATCAACGTGTCGGTTCTCTGAACCTTTGATCTACAATCTTTGCAGGAAGTTCCTCATGCCTGAGTAGTTCCCCTTTTGTAGTTTGGTTTTTCCCATCCTATTCCTGCTACTCTCTCCACTTGAAGCTCAACTATGTAGTCGAAGCACAGAAGCACATGATCACTAGCTCCCAGGGGCCTTTCATACAAGATATCCTCGATGTCCGAACTACTCAAGGTGAATACAAGGTCCAGTCTTGCTGGATCAACCTCACCTCTCTCTCTGGTAGTGTCTCTAACATGTCGGTGCATGAGGTTTTCCAGCACCACATCCATCATCTTGGCTCTCCATGTTTCGGGACCCCCATGGGGCTCCAGGTTTTCCCAGTCAATCTCCTTGTGATTGAAATCACCCACAACTAGTAACTTTGCTCCCCCCATGTGTGCTCTTCTGGCCACCTCGGCTAGTGTGT
>NC_091318.1:18426104-18431104 GCF_038502225.1 Cherax quadricarinatus
AGTGGAGATAAAGGACCAACGATGTCAATAGCTACTCTTTCAAAAGGTACCGTAAAGACTGGCATTTTGACCATAGGTACTCGCCTGGTACCTCGGGAGGATGACAGTTGGCAAACTTTACACGATCTACAATAGGTAGTGATATCTGAGGACATTTTTGGCCAAAAATAGGTTTCCCTAATTTTATTTAAGGTTTTACGATGCGAGAAATGTCCGGCCACTGGCAGGTCATGAGCCATTTTAAGAATAGTCTCTCTGCATTGACTTGGAACAACTAAGATGGAATAGTCTATCTCATCTGAATTTAATTTGAATACTGACTTGTACAAAATACCTTTTATATATTCAAATTTATATGAAAAGTTTTTCCTTTGGATAACTTGATTTTGTTTAGCGGCATTATGGCAATTCTGAAGAGAAGGGCAATTACTTTGTAAATTGACAAAGGAGTCCTTCGATATATCTAAAGGCCTAAAGTCAGGGAAAATCAAAGGATGGACAGTAGGAGAAACCTGGGCTTTGGTCTGAGCCCTAGTCAAGACATTTATGGTATCGGAGGTGATATCTTCACTTTCATCTAACAAGTGAACCGGTGATCCTACTACCTCGCTTTCGAGAGTAGCATCACTGGTTTTTAATCCCACATGAATCTCACGAGACATTGTCTCATCTGAACTTTCGAGGTGCTTCTCTGACTCTACAGGAAGAGAATCTGAAACACTTATGTCCACCTTTGGTGATGAAAGGTCAACCTCAGAAGGAAGAATGGCACCTTTTACATTACCTATTAGTACGGAGCAAGAAGTGATGGGAACTAGTACGGCTTCAGACCAACCTGTGAACCATTTAGACCTAATGTAACAACGGATGGTAGGAAAAGTGTCCGTACGGCCCAAGTAGTCTGAAAGTATAGCAGAGGAATGAGTTTCTTTAAGGTTAGGGAACAGCTTATCAGAAATGACTATACATGTGCATCCAGTGTCTCGTAAAATGGTAGATACATTAAGTCCATTAACTGTTCCTGAACAGAAGGGTGCTTTGTCATTAAAGTCTTTAAAACATCTTCCAACTTTTTGAACGTTCTTAGAAGGACAATCTGGACGTTTATGTCCCTTAACACCACACAAATGACAAACAGGAATTAAAGAAGTCATTTTACGTTCCACTAGAGGCTTTGATTTCTTAAGGTCTGATGAACCCTTGCCCTTAGGGTTCGATCTCTTTAGGTCTTTATAGGAATTGTGAGCCTCAGCATACAGGTCAGCAGCCTCAGCAACTTCCTCAGCTTTAATCAGGTTACGTTCTCTAATGAATGTTCGTATCTGGTGAGGAAGAGCTGTCAGGAACTGGTCAGCAACCATGAAGTCTCTAAGAGATTCATAACTGTGATCAATTCCTGAACTCTCTATCCAAAAGTCGAACAAACGAGTGTTACCTGTAACTGCTGAAAGTTCTGGCCCGGCTGTAAGATGGCATACCTGAAATCTTTCTTGTAAGAATTAGTGGTTTTTTGGTATGCTTTAAGGATTACCTTCTTCAGTAGGTTATAATTACATATAATATCCTGCGACAAAGTTGCACAGATATTCAAAGCTGTACCGAAAAATAACATTCCTAACCTGGTAGCCCAGGTGTCAGCAGGCCATTCACAGAGGGTAGCGGTATTTTCAAACCTGATAATGTATGAAGTTATGTCTTCCCCCTCTGTGAAGGGAGGTAAATTAGGTGTTGGAATATGTGCACTAGCTGCATGATGTTCAATTACTCCTTCCTCTAATTGTTGTTGTGTAAGAGTTAACTTTCTATTCTCTAATTCAAGGCGAGATTTTTCGAGCTCGCGATCCTTTTCTCTCTATTAACTCAAGTTCTCTAGCTTTTTCCTCACGTTCTCTAGCTTTTTCCTCATGTTCTCTAGCTTTTTCCTCATGTTCTCTATCCTTTGCTCTTTCCTCAAGTTCTCTTAATTTAACCTGTTCTCTCACGTATCTTAGCTTGTTCCTCACGTATTTTAGCTTGTTCCTCACGTTCCCTATCCTTTGCTCTTTCCTCAAGTTCTCTTAATTTAACTTGTTCTTCACGTACTCTAGCTCTCTCCTCACGATCAAGTCTATCACGCTCCTTTTTGTCTTCTCTCTCTCTCTTTCTAACTGTCTTTCTTGGATTTCTCTCTCAATTCTCTCTCTCCTTTTTCTCTTCTCTTTCAATTCTCTCTCTCTCTCTCCTTTTCTTCTTCTCTTTCCCTTTCTAACTGACTTTCTTCTCTCTCAATTCTCTCTCTTTCAAGTCTTTCCTGGATTTTAGCACTAATGAAAGATTCTAAATTTTTCCCTGTTATTCCTAACTTACTTCCAGCATTCATCCAAAACTGGTATTCATCCATACTTGCAAGAATAACTTAAACTATCAGGGGAAATGAAACGGGTATTAAAGAAAACGGAGGGTTCAATTCCTGCTCCGCTCAAACTGTAAGTAAACCAGAGGGCTCGATCCCTACTTCAATTAAACAATATGTATTAATTAAAACGAAGGGTTCTATGCCGGCTCAGAGCAAACAGTAAGTACAATGGGGTCACTTGACCATCCAATCTTCTCACCAACAAATCAAGAGTGCCCTATGACAGTTCCCTTGATATAATAAAGAGCTCAATGAAACAAATTGTCACTGGAAAATCTCGGGTCCCTAGAGTCTAATCCTCCAAAGTGTTTCAAGCTCACACAGAAATAGATGGCAGAATTAACTAGTATTCCTGCCTTGACTTGACTTACAATAAATTGAGACTAACAGCCACCAAATCTTTTAAATACCTGTACTGTAGTCCTACCATAGAGAATGATTACTCATGGCTGGTGGTAACCATCTGTGGTATGCGGCATTGAAGTTCCAATGGTAGATTCGAGATGGAGTTGAATCTTGATTCAGTAGAGTTGATCCTGGCAAGGTCGCCACTTATGAAGGCTTACTCAGCCCTGTAACAACTTCAGACAGTATTACCAAGGCTGGCTCCTCCTCAGGAAAATTAGTGAATAGAAAAAGAAATGATAAAAGACAAACATAAACACTTTATTATATAGAAAATATAAAACACTTAAATATGAAATATTAATCCTACATTAAAGAAAATGAAAAATGAAAAATATAAATGATAACTGAATTCAATGCTAATATATATAGGGGTGTCTGGTGTTGGTAACACTGAGTGTTGTTGAAATCGTAGCAGTTGCTGATGATGGGGGGGGGTCTCAGGTGTTGGTTACAACCCACCGGTTCGTTCTTCACAGTATAGTCTTGAGTATTCTGTCCCGATGACAGGAAAGCAGGTTCTTTACCGCTGCAATGATGAGGGGTTACGTCCTGCAATTTCATACAGGTGCACAGGTAATTAAATCCAAAAAGGGAAAGTCTCAGGACGTTAGTCCATCTCCATCAGTTCTGCTCGTTGATTGGCAGGTGACCCTCTCTGTCATCCAAGCTGGAAAGATAGACAGGTTACCCACTGCTTAAGAAATCACTCTCCATGATAAGTACAATACCTAAAAGATGTGGTGATTATTAAAACAGTCAACCTAGAGCAAGACTGAAAGGACTAAGTTTATTATTGGTCAAAAGTGAAGCTTTTAACCAATAAATCCACTAGAATACAAGGCAGGCATGTACTTACAGTAGTGCTGGGAGCTGTGAGTCTAGTGATTACTGTTTGGACCGGAGCCCCACACGTCACCTTTCGGGGGGGGGGAAGAAGGAGGGGAAGGGATAGCGGGAGCTAGACTGACCCTACCTTAACAAGCAGCCGGCAGTCAAACTATCACTTTCCGGGTGGGGGAAAAAAGGTGGGAGCTTGACTTACCCTACCTTAACAAGTAGCCGGCAATGAAACTATTGTTA
This sequence comes from Cherax quadricarinatus, assembly GCF_038502225.1. Classification (NCBI taxonomy): domain Eukaryota; kingdom Metazoa; phylum Arthropoda; class Malacostraca; order Decapoda; family Parastacidae; genus Cherax; species Cherax quadricarinatus. The sequence continues at coordinate 18,429,988 of NC_091318.1, forward strand.
CTATATACTCCCTCTCTACTCCTATCTATTGAACTTTTCCCTCACAGAATGTTAAGAAATGAACCAGACACTGTCACAATGAATCTTACCAAGTGTCTAGAGGTAAATACACACAGATCTAAATGGATTGTGAAAACATGCAATTACATTAAGTTTTATAACCTGCATGAACTGTATCTCTGTAGGCAACAAGAGCATTTCACCCCTCCATGGAAGATGTGTTCATTTAATATCACATACATGCAAGTGCCTCTCAAGAAGCTCATTGCTAGTAATCCCTTCCTTAAATCACTTGTTAAAGCAACTGCTCAAGAAGAAATTTCTCGCCTAGCTGGCAGTAATAAGTTATCACAAGTTATATACACTGATGGATCTAAACAGGAGTCTTCTGGCAGGGCTGCATCTGCTCCTGTTGCCACCTCCCTAGTTAAGAACGATAATAAATTTGTTGAGTTAGGCATAAGAATTAATAACACTGCAAACTGAATTGTTTGCAATCTTAACGGCGATAAAGCTAGCCTATGGCACTGAGCTTGACTCTATCATCATTACCGATTCTATGTCATCATTGAAGGCTTTTGACTCATATAATGACTCCAACAACATGCTCATTGGAGAAGTCAGGTATAGATACTCAAAAATCAGGGACAAAGGAACTGATGTACAATTGCTACGGATCCTGTGGAAAATACTGTATATATTTTCCAGAAATTCAGCATTTATATGTATATAGATGGCCATACTGTATTTAATAACATTTATGTCATAGAAAATGGGAAACTGAGCCTGGGGAGAAGGGACAGTCGCCATTTTGTTTGAATTGAATAACACGTTGTGAATAATGGGAAGAATTTTTCGTGCTCTAGAGGTTAAAATTGGGCTGGCACCTCTCAAATAGAAGGCGAAATTGTTGGATGTGCATTCCTGCATAATTTGAGAATCAGGCGACAGGACAGGACAACTCCAGGAACCTCAGATAAGCTGTCTAAATTATGTTTAATTTCTGGCCAGTAAATTCTTCATAAATGTAGGCAAAAGGGGGGGGGGGGTCCTGTACATGACACATTAATCTCCAGTCAAATTGTTGAGTGTTATGATTAAGATATATTCTCCTTCT
>NC_091318.1:18752515-18970015 GCF_038502225.1 Cherax quadricarinatus
CACCAAGATATCTGTAAGTTTTAACGTAGCTAATGATTTCACCCTGCAAATAGATGGGTGGGGGATGTCGTTTGCTTGTTAATATCTTAGTTTTAGAGGAAGATATTATGAGGCCTAGTCGATTACAAATTGCTTGAACTTCATTAAGAATGGTATTCATCTTCTTATGCCCTGTTGTATGGATCATGATATCATCAGCATAGCTTATAGCTATATGTTTAGGTGAGGCAGGTAGAGCATTTAGGAGAGCATTAATCAGAATATTTAATAGCATGGGACTAAGAACTCCTCCCTGCGGTGTACCTAAAGACATTTCTTTAGAATCACTTCTGAAGCCTTGGTAAAGGACAGAGGATACTCTATTTGACAGGTATCCTATTATCCAGCAGAGTAAGCTACCACCAATATTCATTTTGGCTAGTTCATGTAGTATAACGGTTCTGTTCGCAATATCAAATGCAGATTTTAGATCAAGAAAAGTGGTAAAACTAGTAGAGGTGTGTGCAGTGAGAAAGGTGGAAATACAGTTCTGCACACTTTTACCTTTCATGAACCCATAGAGGTAGGGGGAAAGTTGATGTCTGATTCTGTAGTACAGTCTGTTAAGCATCATTCTTTCAAAAGTTTTACAAAGACAACTAGTTAAGGAGATCGGCCTAAATGTATCAGGCTGTTGGGGCTTAGGGATAGGCACAATGAGACTATTGGTCCAGGAAGTAGGAAGAACGCCCTCAATGTAACTGAGATTATACAGTGCCAACAAAGGGTTATCAGGCACGTGCCTTAGAGTTCTGAGAATATCATAGGTTATACCATCCTCTCCAGGAGCAGTTGATCGACCTTTGGTTAATGCATTATCTAATTCATACTCGGTAAAGAGGCAATCACTCTCATCAATATTTTGGCTCATAAAATTAATCAGTTTCAACATTTCTTCAGAAGTACTCTCTAATTTTTTTCTAATATGAGATGGAAGGCTTTCATGCCTGGATGTTTTGGACCAGTCATTTATGAGGTCATTTGCTTTTTCAAGAGGAAAGGGATGAGCAACATTGTCAGTCCTTTTCCTGGTTATTTTATTTATACCTTTCCAAGCCAAACTCAAAGGGGTGGACCTATTTAATCCACTAACAAACTGTTCCCATTCCTGTTGCCTAAGTTCTTCCTTTCTATTCCTTGCATTTGTTAGTGCAGCTTGGAACGTTCTGAGCAGGTCTGGGGTTCTACATTCACGGTATGCTTTACCAATCCTCCTAGCTGCATGTGTTAGATTGCGTAGCTGTGTATCATTATAGTATTTACATTGTTTTTTATTGTTATTTATAGTGGAGGGTTTTTGTTTCCTATTCCTGCCCACTTGATCTGTGAGAACACTCTCAATAGTGGTAATTAAATCATCATTAAATTTTTGTGTGCCAATGGGCTCGTAATTCTTATACCATTGATTCAAGTGGTTAATAAAGTTGTCTCTGTGTTCTGGTTTGAGAATAAGTTTCCTCCTTCTGTATTTAGCTCCTTGATTGCTGGAGATGTGATCAAGATTGACAGTTGTTAGTCTTGGGAAGTGATCAGATAGAAGATCATCAACTATGACAGAGTCATGCATCGTATATGATGTATTAAATCCAAGACACAGATCTAGTATGCCATCATATATGTGAGTAGGCTCAGTAGTGCCCACAATTCGAACATTATCATGCTCATTTAGCAATCTCACTAGTTTAGTTCCATTGGTGTTTGTTATAGACCCACCAATATTCTTATGTCTGGCATTAAAATCTCCAAGAATGATGGTAGGTTCACTATTGATGCGATCTGGTAAAGCATCAGGTCGAAGCTGGTTCGCTGGGGCATAGAGATTAAAAATGTTTATGGAAAAATCGCCTGCATATACTTTGACACCATGATACTGCATGTTAACTCGACTCTGCAAGGAAAGGAGTGAATGTGGCAAGCTCTTTCTGACATACATCACACAACAGTTGGTTGACCTTAGGTTATAAGCTGCATATCCAGGCAAGTTTGGTGGAGGTGCTCCATCTTTCAATCTACATTCCTGCAAACAGATGACATCAATATTCTTGGTTGCACTAATATGATGTAAGTCAGGCAACCGCTTCCTGATGGAAGCAATGTTCCATGAAAAGATTTGTAATGTATCCATTGTAGTGAGTTATTACAATCTCTTGCTCATAAGATGGTAAAACTATTATGCTTTGACTACAGTGTGCAGATACTTAAGAGCAAATAGCATAGTTTGTACGTCTTTATCTTCAGGACCTTTATTTTTAAGCATTTTTCGGCATTTTGGCAGCCAGTGATAAGGCAAGTCTTGAAGGCAAGAGTTATGGGCTTCTTTCTCACAAATTGCTGGAAGCTGAACGGAGATTGCTGCACTTTTGACATCATCACCATGCTCAAGAGCATCATCCTGATTACATATATTTATTAAACTTGTCAGGATCTGTTCAAGATGCTCAATTTTTTTCTGGAAAGTTGTTATAATATGAGGAAGGTCTAACGAATCCAATGCCTCTCCGGAGGATGGCACTTCTGGGTTAGTGCTTTCTTTAACACCTATCACCTTAACAGGTACCATGGTTACATTAGTGTTCTCTGTTTCATCATTCATTGCAGGTAGGTCCTGTGCATCTGACTCATCTCCAATTTCCAGGGAGGTTACCTGTGTGGTGTCCGTCTGACTGTTGTAGTTGTGTTTATTGGGAGAAATGACAAACTCATCCCCATATTCAGGTGTAGCCATAGGTATCTGTAGTGGCAGACCAGTAGTTCCATATGTGCTAGCAGGGATGGCTAGCTCCTCCACAGCTGGTGTGTGTGATGGCATTCTGGTATCACCAGAATCCTTTGCAGTGAGGTGGGGTTCTTGCACACTTTGCAGAGGTTCAGTCTCAGATCTGGCTGTGGTAGACTGGATGGCCCCATCCTCAGTTACCATTAAAGGACTGTTATCAGGTTTACATCGAAGGTTGTTTGGGTTCTGACTGCAGTCCTTGTGGGAGACTGTAACCCCAACTTCTTTACAGTTAATACACTTAAATTTTCGGCTGTCAGGGCCTACTGTGCATTCTCTAGTGGAATGTTTCCCAGCACACTTACCACACCAAGAATGTAGTATTCCACAGTCTACTGCAACATGGCCATAGTGCAAGTCTTGAAGGCAAGAGTCATGGGCTTCTTTCTCACAAATTGCTGGAAGTTGAACGGAGATTGCTGCACTTTTGACATCATCACCATGCTCAAGAGCATCATCCTGATTACATATATTTATTAAACTTGCCAGGATCTGTTCAAGATGCTCAATTTTTTTTCTGGAAATTTGTTATAATATGAGGAAGGTCAGGCGAATCCAATGCCTCTCCGGAGGAAGGCACTTCTGGGTTAGTGCTTTCTTTAACACCTATCACCTTAACTGGTACCATGGTTACATTAGTGTTCTCTGTTTCATCATTCATTGCAGGTAGGTCCTGTGCATCTGACTCATCTCCAATTTCCAGAGGGGTTACCTGTGTGGTGTCCGTCTGACTGTTGTAGTTGTGTGTATTGGGAGAAATGACAAACTCATCCCCATATTCAGGTGTAGCCATAGGTATCTGTAGTGGCAGACCAGTAGTTCCATATGTGCTAGCAGGGATGGCTAGCTCCTCCACAGCTGGTGTGTGTGATGGCATTCTGGTATCACCAGAATCATTTGCAGTGAGGTGGGGTTCTTGCACACTTTGCAGAGGTTCAGTCTCAGATCTGGCTGTGGTAGAATGGATGGCCTCATCCTCAGTTACCATTAAAGGACTGTTATCAGGTTTACATCGAAGGTTGTTTGGGTTCTGACTGCAGTCCTTGTGGGAAACTGTAACCCCAACTTCTTTACAGTTAATACACTTAAATTTTTGGCTGTCAGGGCCTACTGTGCATTCTCTAGTGGAATGTTTCCCAGCACACTTACCACACCAAGAATGTAGTATTCCACAGTCTACTGCAACATGGCCATAGTGCTGGCATTTGTAATACCTACGTTTAGGGGGTAGGTACACTTCGATGCTTAGGAAACGTAAACCATGCACCCAAATATTCCGAGGGAGGGGCACAGGACCCACCCAACTGGCAATAATTTGGGATTTTCCTTTAAGTCTTTTAGGCTTGATGATATGCTCACTGAGAGGCAAATGGGATGGGTCCATGCAGAGGGTATCCAAAGATTATGATACCTGGAGAGAGTTTACCTGGAGAGAGTTTCGGGGGTCAACGCCCCCGCGGCCCGGTCTGTGACCAGGCCTCCTGACCCATTTTTTAAAGTGGTGAGTGTCTGATGGAGGTCGGAGAGGCTTAATATCCCCATAAGGTGTACTAAGTAGATCATTGATCAGTTCTGCATTCTGTTCCACAAACACAAAGTTGTGTGTGTTTTTCCTAAATTGGATCCTTGAGTTAGGATGCTTGTTTACAGCTTCCATTAGCCATGCACACTTAGCAGGCAGCGGGGTGTTGTCAGGGAAGTTCAGCTTAACACATTCTTCCTTTGAAGAAAGACTTCTTGCAGCCTCTGTGCACACGTTACTATGTTATACATGTATGCAAGCATAAGTGTGCAGCTGTAGATAGATGAACCAGTACCTAAACAATCTCACTTACACACGCGTTACTATGTATGACAAGTGTTACCAAGTACACCAAGTGTACACTTTATCACTTAGAATACACTTGTGTTGATGTAAATATAGGTGAGAGTGGTACACCGCTGGCCGTAATAAACACACTCAACTTCTCAAGGTCACACACTAGACCCAGCTTCTGGAGAGGTACCAGCGTTTTAATGTGTTTATTATGTGTCAGTGCGTGTCTGCAGTCATTAAATTGGTGTATCAGAAGTTAAACACTACAATCCAGTTGATCAAATAGTCTAAAACAATTTACACAATGTATAACTAGACGTATAATGATTGCAAATTGTTACTATTACAATTTTAACTAGGCGCTAGACCCACTAGATGAGATGGCAAGGAACATAGATGTTAACAGGCTGACTCTTGCTTAACACAGTTGAAAGGTAACCGAATTACTCAAGTAAGAAAGTATTCATGAAACTGAACATTATGCAGCAGTAAGCTTGTTCACAGTAAAAATACAAAGCATAAATTACACACTCACACCACAGATGAACACTGCAATTTGAAATATTACTGGGAATTTAACAGTAAAGTTTCAGTCTGAACGAGAAAATGTATTAGAAAACACAGCAATGACACTAGGACAAGCAATTTAATTATGTAACCGTATTTAATAGTTCAGTTACACTGAGCAGAGCATGTATTACACTGATTTCTCAAATGTAAGGAGTCGCTACACTGAAGCACACTCTGAGCCTTTTAAAGTCTTAATACAGGCTTACAAATGACAATTAACTGTTGGGGAAAGCAGCACTTAACACTTCTAGCACAAGTATGACAGATGAATGTTCACTGTGTACAAGCCAATCACCACAAACTTACTATGTTTATAAGTGAACCTCTGGCATGTCCCACTTAAAATGTCAGTACTGCAATGCTCGTTAAATTGTTCTTAAGCCACTAGAGTAAACACTGGTATGCCAGCAGCACTGTAGAACGTATACATAGACATGCTGGGCCTTAGGACAGCTATAACTGCAGGCTGCCTTAGTTTGTTCTGGCTAGCTTTTAGTGCTGCTTTCAAGCTTGCTTGACTGTGCTTGCTAAGCCCGTGTCAACCACCTGGATATTTGCTTGTAGCAGGCAGGTAGGCACACAGAAGACACATTCGTAAGATGAGTGGAGTGCGGCACAGAGGACACGGGCACTCAAGTACTTATGTGGTCTGGCAAAAAACGCCTCTAGACCATAAGTAAATAGAGGCGAATGGCTGAGTTCCAAATCGAGGAAGGCAAAGGGACAAGGAAGGGATATTCACCTTGATAGACACAGGCAATATGGGTGTAGTGGCCTGCAGGTCACAGTGCAATTTTCAAGGTCATTCACTGGGCCCACAGTCGTCTTGAGAGTTACCAACCCTGTACTACTTGTTAATTACTCCAAACCCACAGCACTTAACACATCTAGCACACGTGTCTTGGAATGACAGACAAATTTTCACTACATAAGAACTAGTTCTCACAACACCGAAGGTATGGCCGGAACACTGTAGAACGTTCACAAAGGCATTCTGGGATTCAGAATGCCTTGGCCTTCACTGGCTGGCTTGGAGCGCTGTTTGGCCTAGATCAGCTAAACTTGCCCTTATCCCATATGTAGATAATGGCGACGAGTTAAGGGATACCGGTGAATAGGAAAGTCGAGGAAGGGACATTCACCTCACTAGACACACGCAGTATGGGTGTAAGTGGCATGCAGGTCTTATAGTGCCATTTTCAAGGTCACTCAGCAGGCCAGACATTCCTCACTCATTTTAAGCCTATGTAGATACTGATGGTAGCACAATGTCCTAAGTAAGCGTAATCCACTCATGCAAATAGTTACAACAAATCTGAAGCACTTGCGGAACTCACATATTTGTGTACCAGCGGAGCAGCAAAATACACCTCTACACTGCACCTTGATAGAGGTGAACTGCTGAGTTTAAAGGCGGAGAGTTGGGGATACAGGAGAACAGCAGGGGTAACTGAGCATGCACATTCGCCTTTCTTCACATAGTCAATGTGGGCGAAAGTCTCAGGCAGGTGATGCAGTGCCTCACTCAAGGTCACTGACTGAGGCAGACTTCTCAGGAGTTACCAAACACTGCAATACTCATACAAATAGTTACTCCAAACTTGCAGAACTTCTAGCACACGTGTCTTGGAGTGAAAGACGAATTTTCAGTGTGTGGACACCTGGGTTACCAACTCACGTAGGACTGCACACTCGTCGTTATTCCTCAGGTTGGTAAAGCGATGAGTTGTGAGCATTTTGCGAGGCACGAGTAGCAGTGGACTAGCAAAATTCGCCTCTACACTGTATGTTGATAGAGGCGAAAGGCTGAGGTCAAATGAAAGGCAGAGGGGAAGCAGAGGCCTGTGAGGGCCTTTGCAAAAAGGAAAACTATTTCCAGTGTTTCACTAGGTATATCCTTAGTCACAGCTCGCACATAACAGTTCTCCCATCACTGAAGCTGTCTTCCAACAGTAGGAGTTTTAATGATGACTTATCAGTCGGGAGAAATGGGTAGGCCTGCGAATTAGTAGGTCCACATCCCCAGCACACGTCTACTCCCCTCAACCACTCAGCCGAGACTGTGGATATGACAGTGGTAGGTATCGAAGGGGGACATTTTTGCGACCTAGGTGTCCCAAATTCCTACTTGTCTAACTGATAAATAATAATTATCTATGTTCATTTATTGTTATGTACATAATTATACATACAGATAAATGCAATTTTCCACATTTAATTTGCCCATTGATCCTTCTTGAACCGGAGGCAATTAGTAAAGTCATTAATTAGTTAATTACTTAATAATTATATGTGAAATGACAGAAGGAGGTGGATGTTAAGTTCACAAATTTACTTAATGTGTAGTGGATTATAATTATTACAATATTAATTTGGATAAGTCAAGTGTAGCTAATTATATTAATGTGTATAATATTAATTTTGCAAAGCCAAAGTGGCTAGGATTTATATTAATGTATTTGTTTAATATTAATTTGATAAGACAATTCTGGCCAAGATTTATATCAGTGTATGTGTAATTGATAAGAAAAGTGTGTCTAAAGATTATATTGTGTATAATAATTTTGCTATGCCAAATTCTGGCAAGGATTTATTAATTTGTATAATATTAATTTTGATGAGCCAAGTTTGTATTAATGTACATTTAAAATTTATATTACAATTTTTTACATGTAATTGCTGAGCTCAAGTAGCTGGGATTTATTCAAAGGTAGGTTGTGTCAGTGTTATTGATTGGGTTGAATTTAATACATTGCATCATGGCTGAAAATGAGGAAATTGATGTAGAAGACAAGCATATGGAATATAGAGTAAAGAAAGCATCAATACAGGCTAGGAAAGTTCATGTAACCAAGACATACAATAAATGCTTGGAATTAATGAATCAAGAAACTGTGAATACTGATGATTTAAAATTGTACTATTTAGATGCTTTAGGTAATAGATATGATTCATACAAATTATATTACAATAAATATGAAGGAGATTTGTTAGTAAACTGTGTAGATGAGACTGAAGTAGATCTCATGATTAATCAGTATTATGAATTAGAGGCAAAGATTCTTTCTTGTAAAAGTCAGGCCTTGAATAAATTAAAATGTGTAAACCAGGCAGTTAATCAGTCTGCTCCAACAAATAATATGTCTTTGCCAAAACTCCCAGAATTGTGTTTGCCTGTGTTTAATCCTGGAGAAAATTGGGAGGAATTTTGGTCAATTTGTAAAGCAGCTGTGCATGACAGGAGTGACCTAGCCTGTGTAACTAAATTATTTTACCTCAAAGGACAGGTAAGAGGAGATGCTCACATACTCATACAAGCCTTTCCCAATGTAGATGACTCTTACAAGGAAGCAGCTGACTTGTTGAAGGTCACTTATGGTAATATAGAACAAAGTAGGTTGGATCTAGTGAATATCATTGTTAATTCAAAATCTCCAGATCACACTTACAAAGGTTTACAGCAGTTTAGAGTTAAACTCAAAACTTTAAGTAATAAATATAATCTGAAGGAATCAGACTGGTTATTGAGTGCCATAGTACAGAATAAATTCAGCTGTAAAACATTTGAATGGATCTCGAACAAGTATCACAAGAGTTATTTTGGTCTGGAGGAAATAAGACTAGGTCTACAAGAATTAATTGTGCAGTTGCAGACCAGCCAACTAACTCATTTTAAAGATGCAACACATAATAACTCTGAGGTATCTGTCAAGTTTCACAAAGGGAAAAATTATCCCAATGGTAATAATCAAAATTCATTTCCTAAAAATAGTTGCATAGATTAGATTTTGCCACCGAAGTGGGTAGTTTATTGTGCACCCGATATCCATCCTGTGGACGGTAGCGCGAGAGCATATGGATACACAAAAGGCCTAGGAACTAGGCCCCAAAGGGTTAACAGGAATACATATGGATTTATATCTACATATCTATAGTTCACTTATCTGTTACAAGCAAATTTGGGAAATTTGCTTAGTATATCTGGTATCTTATTTTCATTAATAAGATATCTTGACATGTCACATAGGTTATTATACTGTCTGTCTCTGTATTCCTCAATAAGTGGACAATTAAGCACATAGTGTTCAAGAGAGTGCCCATATGCCTGATCACATAATTTACATTTAGTTTGATCATCATCTGTGTGTCTCCCAAACTGCCAGAAGTACTTGTAACCAAGCCTAAGCCTGGCCACTACAACATCAGTCAGTCTGTTCACATTGCAAGTTGCTCCATATACATACTTATCTACGTTCATGTTATCATAGTGGGTTATAGATCTACTCAGGCTTCTAACTGCATTCCTATAACAATCATTTTCATTATTTACTTCTCTCCTAATATTATTCCTAATGCTAGACACAGTTATACCAAAGTTATATTCTACATTCTCCTTCTCGATACTCTTCTTGGCTAACATATCAACTTTATCATGAAGGAGTAATCCAATGTGTGATGGGATCCATAGCAATTGTACATTAATTCCTTTGTCCCTAATTTTTGAGTATCTATACCTGGCTTCCCCAATGAGCATGTTGTTGGAGTCATTATATGAGTCAAGAGCCTTCAGTGATGACATAGAATCAGTAATGATGATAGAGTCAAGCTCAGTGTCATAGGTTAGCTTTAGCGCCATTAGGATTGCAAACAATTCAGTTTGCAGTGTAGACGCCCAGTTGTTAATTCTTATGCCTAACTCAACAAATTTATTATCGTTCTTAACTAGGGAGGTGGCAACAAGAGCAGATGCAGCCCTGCCAGAAGACTCCTGTTTAGATCCATCAGTGTATATAACTTGTGATAACTTATTACTACCAGCTAGGTGAGAAATTTCTTCTTGAGCAGTTGCTTTAACAAGTGATTTAAGGAAGGGATTACTAGCAATGAGCTTCTTGGGAGGGACTTGCAGGTATATGATATTAAATGAACACATCTTCCATGGAGGGGTGAAATGCTCTTGTTGTCTACAGTGATACAGTTCATGCAGGTTCTAAAACTTAATATAATTGCATGTTTCTTACAATCCAATTATATCTGTGTGTAAATAACAAAAAGGCACAATACCGTGACTGGTCCAATGGTCCAAGTCGGACCGAAACGTCGTCGTAAGCTTCTCTCTTTTATGTGCGGGTTATTTGTGTATATATCTGTGTGTCTTTACTTCTACTTTGTACCTAGTTCAGCTATCAAAACTTTGGGGGCCCAGTCCCTGGACCCATTACGTACCTCTGTAATCTGTAAATACCTTTGTAACTTGTCATGATTGTGACCAGATTGTTCATTACCTTTGTAAATTGTGAGTTCATTACCTTTGTAAATTGTGAGTTCATTACCTTTGTAAATTGTGAGTTCATTACCTCTGTAACTTGCTCAGCTATCAAAACTTTGGAGTCCAGTCCCTGGACCAATTATGTACCTCTGTAATCTTTTGACTACCGCCCACAGGATGGGTATGGGGTGCATAATAAACATATTAAACTAAACTAAAAACTTTACTTCTAGACATTTAGTAAGATTCACAGTGAGTGTCTGGTTCATTTCTTAACATTCTAATACCGAGTGCAGTGTTAATCTCAACAATCCTATCACTAATACTAGAAATACCAAGCTCCTTTCTCATATTAAGAACTTGTATAGATTTGGGGCAACCAAGAATAATTCCGAGAGCTTTATATTGCATTAACTCCAAGGGTCGGAGAGAACTTTCTCTAGCTAATATCAACATGGGAGCAGCATAATCAATTAAGGACCTAACATAGGCTATGTACATCATTCTCACAATTCTCAGTTAGCACCATAGTTGGGGTTGTAGCCAGCAACAGCTTTGAGAGCATTTAGCCTAGCTTTGCATTTCTTATTTAGTTGTGGTATAGGTAGTGATGATGGCTGCCGTCGCCATCTATTTAGTTAAACATCAACTAAATATCAGGTGCAGCTGTCAGAGGTCGCCATAAGAGTTATTCCTCTTATTAAAATAGTGTTGTTGTTATACAGTGTGTCAGCTGTTCAGTGGAATTACTGTCATTTCTGAGGGAGAGAGTTTCACGGACTGTAAAGTAAAAAATACGCTGAGCGAGGCCATCACAAGGTAATTTTTTCAAGATATTCTCGACTTGACCAGGTTCAGGACGTTGCTGGGCAGATTATTGGTGGACTGAAGAAGCCACTTGTGGTGAAGAAATTTCTTATTAATATCTTGATCAGTGGAAATGTGTCTTGTGCCTTGAGTAGAATATTTGTTGTGTTGAGATGGTGTGTTAGGTGAACTTCAGATTGTTCATGTTTCAGAATTTGTTCCCTCAAAGGAGGCTCCTTGATGCTGGTGAGAGGCTCTTGATCGAAGAAATTGGACCTATGCTCCGATTCCTTGAATAGTCTGAATGTCTTTTATTCCTTCAAGGTGCTGTATGACCCCTAGGGGTTTAGCATTTCCCCACGAATGTAATAATGTTTCAGAATTTGTGATGGCCCATATTTAGTATTTTCTATAAAAATAATATTTCATAATTTGTATATTAGCATAAGACAAAAAATCTGGGACACCTATATAGGTTGAGCATCAGTTCTTCAAATAATATACTCTTTCATTCCTAGATATTTTAATTACCATTAATGCTAACAATTATGGGATTTTTGTTTATCGTAACCCTAGATTTACTGGTCTAGGCTTAAACTATTTGATCTTTGTTCCAAATTTGTTTAAATTTAATGTCATTAGAACTCTAATTAATCAAGGATTCTTACTGACGTCCTGTTTGATAAACTTTGATTTGAAATTGAACAAAATAATTTATTTCAAAATAATGGTTACTCCATGTGTTATTCAGACCATGATAAAGAAATATTTGGGCAAGATGTTTAACCCCCTAAATTCACAATACACATTGCCTAGAGATGTTAAGTATATTAGACTTCCTTACTGTGGACATGTTAGTTTTACCATTAGAAAGAAACTTTCTGGCATTACCTTTGAATTCTAAGAGTTTTTCTACTCCTGGATCCCGGCCATGGGCCAGGCTCGTCTGGCACTTGCTGGTCAGCCTGTTACTGCTGGTGACCCACTGCCCCACATATCCATCACAGCCTGTTTGATCTGACACCTGATGACGATGCTTGTCCAGTTTCTTCTTGAAGACTTCTACACTTGTTTCAGCAGTGTTTCTGATATCTTCTGGTAAGATGTTGAATAGTCTGGGGCCACAGACATTGATAGTGTTCCTTATTGTGCCCCCTTCACACCTGCTTTTTCACTTGGCTTATTTTGTACTTCCTCCAATATCTCTCGCTCCAGTATGTTTTGGCAGTGTGCAGATTTGGTATAAGGCCCCCAAGTACTTTCTAGGTATATACAGTGGACCCCCGGTTCACGATGCTATCAGTATCCGATAAATCCGGTAACCGATGCATTATATGGCAGAGAATTTGCCTCGGTTCCCATTACAAAACCCGGTATGCGATGCGGTTCATACGAGACGTGTCCACGTGTGGCCTGAACTGCCCTGTGTGTGCCAGTGTTTACAAGCCAGCCAGTGTGCGCGCATCTAAGGGTACATTCCATATTATCCATATCAATGTTTTTGGTGCTTGTTTCTGCAAAATAAATCACCATGGGCCCCAAGAAAGCTCCTAGTGCCAACCCTTCGAGTCCAAGGGTGCTAATGACTGTTGAAATGAAGAGATAGTTGCAAAGTACGAAAGTGGAGTGCATGTGTCGGAGCTGGTCAGGTTGTATAGTAAACCCCAATCAACCATCTCTACTATAGTGAGCAGGAAAACGGCAATCAAGGAAGCTGTTCTTGCAAAAGGTGCAACTGTGATTATGAAACAGCGACCGCAAGTGTTGGAAAATGTTGAGAGACTGTTATTGGTGTGGATAAATGAAAAACAGATAGCAGGAGATAGCATCTCTCAAGCGATCATTTGTGAAAAGGCTAGGCAGTTGCATGACGATTTGGTAAAAAAATTGCCTGCAACTAGTGGTGATGTGAGTGAATTTAAGGCCAGTAAAAGTTGGTTTGAAAGATTTAAGAATAGTAGTGGCATACATAGTGTGATTAGGCATGGTGAGGCTGCCAGTTCAGAGCACAAAGTGGCTGAAAAATATGTGCATGAATTCAAGGAGTACATAGAGGCTGAAGGATTAAAACCTGAACAAGTGTTTAATTGTGATGAAACAGGCCTGTTTTGGAAGAAATTGCCAAGCAGGACCTACATTACTCAGGAGGAAAAGGCACTCCCAGGACATAAGCCTATGAAAGACAGGCTTACTCTTCTCATGTGTGCCAATGCTAGTGGTGATTGCAAAGTGAAGCCTTTATTGGTGTATCACTCAGAAACCCCCATAGCATTCAGGCAAAAGAATATACTCAAGGCTAATTTGTGTGTGATGTGGAGGGCAAACAGTAAGGCATGGGTCACTAGGGACTTTTTCTATGACTGGTTACACCATGCATTTGCCCCCAATGTGAAAAATTACCTAATTGAAAAGAAATTAGACCTTAAGTGCCTCCTGGTATTAGACAATGCCCCTGGTCATCCTACAGACTTGGCAGAGCGACTTTCTGGGGACATGAGTTTCATTAAGTTTTTGCCTCCTAATACCACTCCTCTCCTGCAGCCCATGGACCAGCAGGTCATTTCCAACTTCAAGAAATTGTACACAAAAGCTATGTTTGAAAGGTGCTTTGAAGTGACCACAGAAACTCTATTGACTCTAAAGGAGTTTTAGAAGGATCACTTTAATATCCTTAGTTGTGTAAACCTTATAGGTAAGGCTTGGGAGAGAGTGACTAAGAGGACCTTGAACTCTGCCTGGAAAAAACTGTGGCCAGAATGTGTAGACAAAAGGGATTTCGAAGGGTTTGAGGCTAACCCTGAGAAGCCTATGCCAGTTCAGGAATCTATTGTGGCATTGGGGAAGTCCTTGGGGTTGGAGGTTAGCAGGGAGGATGTGGAAGAGTTGATGGAGGAGGACAATGACGAACTAACCACTGATGAGCTGCTAGATCATCTTCAACAGCAAGAGGCCACACCTGAGGAAACTGCTCCGGAGGAGGAGATAGAGAAATTGAAGAAGTTGTCTATTTCAAAGATTAAGGAAATGTGGGCAATGTGGCTTAAAGTGCAAAGCTTTTTTGATGAAAATCACCCACAGACAGCTACTGCAAGCCATGTTGGCAACTTGTACAATGACACTGTTGTGAACCACTTTAGGAAAGTCAAAGGAACGAGAGGTACAGGCCTCTATGGACAGATATGTTGTGCGACACAAGTCCAGTGACTCTCAACCTGGTCCTAGTGGCATTAAATGAAGAAGAGAAGTAACCCCAGAAAAGGACTTGCTACCTCAAGTCCTAATGGAGGGGGATTCCCCTTCTAAATACTAACACCATCCACATTCTCCCCTCCCATCCCATCAATCATCACCAGATCTTCATTAAAGGTAAGTGTCAATTATTCTTTTGTTACATATTATTCTATTGTTATTGTTATTGTAATTTTTCTATTGCATTAAACTTAATATTTCATGTGGTAAGTTTTTTTTTCATACTTTTGGGTGTCTTGCACGGATTAATTTGATTTCCATTATTTCTTATGGGGAAAATTGATTCGCTTTCCGATAATTTCGGCTTACGATGAGCTCTCAGGAATGGATTAATATCGTAAACCGGGGGTCCACTGTATTATCAAGTGTCCTGTGGCTTCGTAGGCAGTGCACTCACTTCATATATTTAGTGTCCATGGTTCAATCTCTGGCTGGGTGGAAACATTGGGCATATTTCCTTACTCCTGCTGTCCCTGTTCACCTAGCAGGAAGTACAGTAAGTAGGTACCTGGGTATTAGTCGACTGGTATGGGTTGCATCCTATGGGACAACCCTGAAGGACTTCCAGTGGAAATAAGACACAGTCCTAAATGATGCATTGACTTTCTTGGGGTAAGGATAGCTAACCCTCTGGGTTAAAATTCAGACATATCTTATCTCTCTCCTCCGCTCTACAGAGTATGTACAGTGGAACCTCGGCTTACGAGTTTAATCCATTCCATGACCTTGCTTGTATTCCGATTTGCTTGTATGTTGAGTCAGTTTTCCTCATTTAAATTAATTGAAATGGCATTAATCCATTCCAGCGGAATTCCAGGCACGACAAAATACGTGTACTTCAGCATTTCACTAATATCAACTCTGTGGCTTGTTTATCTATCACAATTCATCTAATGTGACAGTGGTCACGACAGGTCACGGGTCCTGAGCTGCTTTGGGGATTAGTGTGGAGGGTTACAAAGCCATGGCTTGCTTCTGTTTTAAAAATTGAGGTTGGAGTGTTGAAGGAGGAAGTCCTGCTTCTCCAGGAGGAAATTGGGAGGCTGAAGGTTCACCTCGATGGGTTTGGGAGTGTGAGGTGGCTGGAGTGGTTGAGGGGAATGAGGGTACCAACAGTGAGGTGCAGTCTGTCACTCACTGCGAGGAGGCTGAAGGTGGGGAGGACGAAAAGGCTACCAGCAGTGAGGTGCAGTCCAGCACCAGCACCTTCATTTTTTTTTTTTTAATTTAGCCTATCTTGTCAATTCAGGAAGAAAGAAGATAAGGTCAACAGAGAAGATGTGAAGGTACGAAATCGATTCTGTTCTCTAGGACGAGTGTAATTCAGTGGTTAGGGAGGTTAAAGGTACCACTGACTCTCCTGCTAATCAAGGTAAGAATATTCTGATTGTAGGAGATTTTCAGGAAAGATATATGGACTGTGCTTTTTGTAACAGAGATAGGAAGGTCAGACAGAGGGTGTGCTTCCCAGGAGCTGGTGTTGGTGATGTAGTCAGCAGGTTAGATTTAGATTTAGATTTTTTATTTTGAGAAATTACATGGTTATATAGTGGAATATAATAGTTTGGTGTACATGCCAAAAGCCCCTTTGTATGCTGAGCATTTCGGGCAAACTTAAAGATTAACTTAAGACTAGCAAGGATTAATACATAGTTTATATGGTCATTAGATGAGTTTGAGTGAGTATAGGAAAATTTAATATTTATCAGGTGATGCTACATGATAATGAGACTTCTTACACTATTGAATTAGTTAACCCCTTCAGGGTCCAAGGCCCAAATCTGAAGTGGTGCCCCAGTGTCCGAGAATTTTCAAAAAAAAAAATTTGTTATTTTTTCTTATGAAATGGTTGAGAATCTTTTTGTGAAGGTAATAAAACAAAAAGTACGAAATTTGATGGAAAATTGACGAAATTATGCTCTCGCGAATTTTGATGTGTCAGCGATATTTACGAATTGGCGATTTTGCTGACTTTGACTCCCATTTTAGGCCAATTACATTATTCCAGTCAACCAAATTCTTAGCTATTTCACTAGTATTACTTCTATTCTATCGATTGAGCACAAGAAATCGCCAAGTCAACTGTTTCAACTACAAATTAAAGTGATCGGAAATTGTTAATTTGGCCAATTTAACAAAAAGTTCAAAATATTCCAATTTCAAAATAGGGTCCAGAATAAACAATGTAGGTATTCCTGGAACTAAACTAACATTTCCTCTGTTCATTAGTTATGTTTTGAGGCTTTACAAATAAATTCCATTTTGATTTTTTATTCACATAATGAATTTTTATTCACACCAAAAAATAGAAGATTTACTGTTATGCAATACTGTAATAATTGTATAAATATCATCACCATGTTTGTGAATGCATATTAGACCCACCAGCTGGCGTGTATTAGATGTGTGAGGTCGTTTGTTTACTCTTGAATATCGGCAAAAATTTAACATTTCTGCTACTTTGAGCTCAGTTTCAAGCCATTTCGAGTGCTAAAACCAATCAAAATCATCTATATCTCTGTAATATGTCTTCCATTCTATCAAATGAGACCAAGAAATCGCAAATAAAACTATAAAAAACATACGAAAAAACACTGCAAAGTCGCTGTTTTAATTGAAAAATCATGATTTCAGTTTTTTTTCTCTCATTATACACAGTGTGCTGCAGGATCTGTTTTATGTGGTGCACACATACCACATAGATGTACTCTCTCATATCTAGGCCCAAATGTACCATTCACAGTTTATCAGAGCGAGCTGAGCTCATGACGTAGATCTACGGTTTGGACCCTGAACGTAAAGCCGTAGATCTACGGGACGGACCCTGAAAGGGTTAATAAAGATTACAGTATTACAATGTAGCAATAATATTATGTCAGGTAATGGGAACGATCCCATTATCCGTCTTAGTGCTGGTGGAAATGACATTGGGAAGGGCAGGAGACAGGAGCTGCTGGATAAGTACAGGTCAGGAATAGAAGTAATCATGTCTAAGGGAGGGATCACAGTCATGTGTAGCATTTTGCCTAGAAAGGGAGTGGGCAATGAATGGATGTCTAGGGCAATTGGTATAATTGCTGGTTCGACAGGCACTGCAAGGATCTTGCAGTCCCATTCATTGATAACAGGGACAAATTCTGTGGCAAATGAGATATGTATGGGCTGGAGTGGTTGCATTAGCCAATTTGATTGAGGGGGTCATTGATGGCTTGTCTAGGCCTTTAAACTGATAGATTATAGAGGTATGAGTGCTTGTGGGAAGTAATCAGGCTGCAGTACTAGAGTTGAAAACAGCAGATATTACCAGAATACCCCCAGGGATATGTTTAAAAGGCGATATTCAAAATAGTTGCTAGTAGAGGGAAAGCAATTTTTCAGCAAACAGAGATAGTAGAGGGCAAAGAGTGACGAGTTAGATGTTTTCTAACTGTAGTTTTGAAAGTGATGAATGTGTCTGCAGTTCTAGAGTTTTCAGGTAGGGTGTTCCAGATTTTAGGTCCTTTGAAATACATTGAATTTTTGTAAAGGTTTAGTCGAACACAGGGAATGTCATAGAGATGTTTGTGTCTGGTGTTATGCCTGTGGATCCTGTCACAACTATCAAGAAAGCATTTTAGGTCAAGGTTAATATTGAAATTTAAGGTCCTGTAGATATAGATTGCACAGTAGTAAGTGTGGATGTTCTGAACAGGGAGTAAGTTTAGATCTATGAAGAGTGGGGGGGGGGGGGTGTTGCCAGGGATGGGATTTAGTGATTATTCTTACTGCGGCTTTTTGTTGGGTTATTATTGGCTTAAGGTGTGTTGCTGCAGTTGAACCCCAAGCACAGATAGCATAGGTGAGGTATGGATATATAAGTGAATGGTATAGTGTGAGAAGGGCAGTTTGCGGTACGTAGTATCGTATCTTGGAGAGGATCCCCACCGTTTTTGATCCTTTTTTTGTTATGTGCTGGATATGGGTGCTGAAATTTAGGTTGTCGAGGTATAGGCCAAGGAATTTGCCCTCATTATGTCTGGCAATTAGTGTGTTGTCGATCTTAATGTTAAGTTGCGCAACACCTGCTCTGCTACCAAACATAATATACACCTACCATCCGACTTATGACCTGCTCGACTTACGACCACTCGACTTACGACCGTGTTTTTTATGCCAAATTTCTGGGAAATAAACAACTATTTGTGTTGTACACAGCGTTTATCCTAAACCTTACAGTATAAAATACAGTACTAACAACATAAAAAGTAAAGTAAAACATGAAATACCAAAATAAAACAATAAAATAAAGTCATTACAAAAATGTTTTGTTGATATTCAGTAGTAAGGTTCGACTTACGACCATTTCGACTTACGACCGGTTTCTCGGAACCGACTTCGGTCGTAAGTCGGATGGTAGGTGTAGTAGGTTTTGCCAGTATTAAGTGTAAGTTTATTGGCTGTCATCCAAGTCTATATTTTGAGCAGCTATTCGTTAACAATGGTGTTGAGGGTGGCAAGATTAGGGTGGGAGATGACATAAGTCGTGTCGTCAGCAAAGAAGTTTGAGATGTTTGTGTGGGGTATCCGGTATATGGCACCGATTGTTATAGGTGTCTTGAGGTTCTTTTACAGTAAAATTAGCAAAAATGTATTCCCCATATTCATCACTAAAGCAATTAGTGCTAATACAAGATAGTTGGTTAGAGTAATAGATTGCAGTACCACCTCCACTTTGGCATGGTCTGCAGTTGTGGATCGCTGTGTATCCTGGTAGTGGGTAGATATCAATTGTCCTGCTTAAGCCAGGTCTCAGTAAGAATAATGCAGGAGAAGGGTGTCTTTAGTGACTCAAGGAGTGCCAGGAGGTCATCATAGTGTTTGCTTAAGGACCTGATGTTGTAGTTAAGAACTGATAGACTTTGAGCAGTGTTCAGGATAGTGCTGGCTTGTGATGCTGTGTAATAAAGGCAGTTACTTTCCAATAAGTTTTGGTTGTGTGTTAGATTATGGAGGTTTAGATCAGGGTCAACGTGATCATTCATCTTTTAGGTTTAAATAGTGGTTGTTTATATCCTGTATTATGTGGTGAGTTCTAATACTGATTTCTGTAGTGGTGGGAGGTTTGGTTAGATATACCGCTAAAGCACTTTGGTCATATAGAGTATAGTCACTAATAAACATGATGAAATTGATATTGTCTATGTGTTGTGCTAGAATGAGCTAAAGTACAACTAGGTATAAACTAATACTATAAAAAATAAACAAATTACAAGTGGCACCAGACTCACTCTTGTAATTGCACTAAGGTCTAATATAATGAATTTAGTGTTGTCTATGTATTGAGCTAGAATGAGCTAAAGTACAACTAGGTATAAATTTATAATATAAAAATACAAATTAAAATGGTACTTGCAATTGCACTAGGGTCTGATATAGGTTGTTAACAAGATCAAGAGTATAACTAGATTTAAATTGACAAAATAAAATTCACAAATTAAAGTACCAAAAGAATAATAAGTAAAAAATAACAATGGCAATGACTTGGTTATAATATGATAGTAAGATGGTAGACAGGTACACAGGTACAAAGGATAATATAAAGGTTGGAGTTGAATATACAAACTTGAAAATTTGGCAACAAAATGTTATGAAAAGTATAAAATAATGATTAATGTACAAAAGTAAAATTGACTGGTAGTAAATATGGTGTTTAATAAAATTTTAGTAAGTAATAATTATTACAAAAAAAGATTAATTAGCAAAAAAAAAGTGAAAAAATAATACTTATTTCAAGTATTAAATTTTAAGAACAGTTATTTGGATTCAATATTGCACTGGTAGTTATACTATGTCTGCTCGAAATGCCTAGCCATGCTAGGTGTCCAAGTGGCCCCCTCTGTAATTAGTATTTTATAACATGTAAACCACACAATACCCAAAACCTGTAAACCCCACATTGTAACCCTTATAGAGAATAAACTTGAATTGAATTGAATTGTAGAAGAAATGTTGATGGTGGAGAAGAGATGCTGGCAGAGGTTGATAATGGAGAAGAGATGCTGGGCATGGCATCTGACTGACTTGATTGACTGACTTGATTGACTGACTTGATTGACTGACTTGATTGACTGACTTGATTGACTGACTTGATTGACTGACTTGATTGACTGACTTGATTGACTGACTTGATTGACTGACTTGATTGACTGACTTGATTGACTGACTTGATTGACTGACTTGATTGACTGACTTGATTGACTGACTTGATTGACTGACTTGATTGACTGACTTGATTGACTGACTTGATTGACTGACTTGATTGACTGACTTGATTGACTGACTTGATTGACTGACTTGATTGACTGACTTGATTGACTGACTTGATTGACTGACTTGATTGACTGACTTGATTGACTGACTTGATTGACTGACTTGATTGACTGACTTGATTGACTGACTTGATTGACTGACTTGACTGACTGACTTGACTGACTGACTTGACTGACTGACTTGACTGACTGACTTGACTGACTGACTTGACTGACTGACTTGACTGACTGACTTGACTGACTGACTTGACTGACTGACTTGACTGACTGACTTGACTGACTGACTTGACTGACTGACTTGACTGACTGACTTGACTGACTGACTTGACTGACTGACTTGACTGACTGACTTGACGGACTGACTTGACGGACTGACTTGACGGACTGACTTGACGGACTGACTTGACGGACTGACTTGACGGACTGACTTGACGGACTGACTTGACGGACTGACTTGACGGACTGACTTGACTGACTGACTTGACTGACTGACTTGACTGACTGACTTGACTGTCGGACTGACTTGACTGTCGGACTGACTTGACTGTCGGACTGACTTGACTGTCGGACTGACTTGACTGTCGGACTGACTTGACTGTCGGACTGACTTGACTGTCGGACTGACTTGACTGTCGGACTGACTTGACTGTCGGACTGACTTGACTGTCGGACTGACTTGACTGTCGGACTGACTTGACTGTCGGACTGACTTGACTGTCGGACTGACTTGACTGTCGGACTGACTTGACTGTCGGACTGACTTGACTGTCGGACTGACTTGACTGTCGGACTGACTTGACTGTCGGACTGACTTGACTGTCGGACTGACTTGACTGTCGGACTGACTTGACTGTCGGACTGACTTGACTGTCGGACTGACTTGACTGTCTTACTGACTTGACTGTCGGACTGACTTGACTGTCGGACTGACTTGACTGTCGGACTGACTTGACTGTCGGACTGACTTGACTGTCGGACTGACTTGACTGTCGGACTGACTTGACTGACTGACTTGACTGAATGACTGAACGACTTGGACTTTTTTACTGAAGAGAACCCTGAAATGGTGTCTTGAGCAGCTGATGCCTTACCGTCAGTTGTATAATATACTGCAGGGTAAAATAGAACAGAACTCCATTACAGAATTTATGCACACTCCAGTACAACTATCGACTTCAGTAGGACCCCTGGTTTTCAATTAATCCATTCCAGAGAGAGTAACTAAATCCGAATCTGACTAATTCCGAATTAATTTTACCCCATAAGAAATAATGGAAATCCAGTTAGTCCGTTCCCGACACCCAAGAGTACAGTGGAACCTCAAAAATCGAACGTTTCGCATATCGAACCTTTAGAAAATAGGACCATTTTTTCGGACAAACCGTGTCCCTATTATCGAACGTGCCCCTATTTTCGGACCGCCGGGTACGGGACCTATTTGCCGCCTGCTCTGTCCTTGTCCCCGCGCAGGCACCGTGAGCAGTCTAGCTTTGTTTATGCTTAAGTGAACACTAACCTGCGTTCTCATTCACGCATTTTACGATTATTTCGTTGTGTTTAGTGCTTATGGGACTGTGAAATGGGCTGCCATGGGCCCAAAGAAACTTGCTAGTGGTACCCCTGTGGTAAAGAAAGTGAGAAACACCATAGATGTGAAGAAGGAAATAATACAGAAGTATGAGAGTGGTGTGAGACTTGTTGAGCTTACCAGGATGTATGGGAAAAACAAGTCGACCATCGGTTCTATCTTGTCAAAGAAAGAACAAATTAAGGAAGCTGATGTTGCGAAAGGTGTTAATCTGCTAACCAAAAAAAGACCACAAATAGTTGAAGAGGTTGAGAAGTTGCTGGTGTGGATCAAGGATAGAGATTGCAGGTGATAGTGTTTCAGACGCAAGCTGAAACAAGCCATCTTTGCAACAAGTTCATTGACAGAACCATGTCCCATTTTAGGGAAATGTTAAAGAGGCGCCAGAAACAGAGGACTGTGGACAGTTATTTTGTGAGACAGGGGTCCAGTGACTCTCAAGCTAGTCCTAGTGACATTAAAAGACAGAGAAGGGAAGTAACCCCAGAGAGGGCTTTACCTGAAGTCCTCATGGAGGGGGATTCTCCTTCCAAACACTAACCCCAACTCCCTCTCTCCTCCTCCATATCTTCCAGATGCCATCACCAATCTTCCATAAAGGTAAGTAAAAATGTTATTTTATATGTACGTATTACTATACATATTTAAAAACTATAGTATTTGTTGTATGTAAAACTGTAATTATTCTCTATAAAATGTATTTTTTGTGTGAATATTTTTGGGTTTCTGGAACGGATTAATTGTATTTCCATTATTTCTTATGGGAAATATTGCTTCGAATTTCAGACTTTTTGAATTTAGAACTAGCTCCTGGAACGGATTAAGTTCGATTTTTGAGGTTCCACTGTATTAAAAAAAAAAAAAAATTACGTGAAATATACATTTCCCTACACAGAAAACAATGAGACATGCAGAATAAAACATTACTAAAATGACACTTACCTTTATTGAAGACTTACTGATGAGTGATGAGACAAGAGGGGAGAGGATGGAGGTGTCCTATTGTTAGGAAGGGAAATCCCACTCCATAAGGACTTCACGTACCAAGTCCTTTTCCAGGGTTACATCCCTTCTTTGTTTTTTAATGCCACTAGGACCAGCTTGAGTCTCTGGACCCCTGTCGCTCAAAAAAGTGTTCCAGAGAGGTCTGTTTCTGGCATTTCTTTAAAACTTCCCTAAAATGGGACACAACATTGTCATTGTACATGTTCCCAACATGGCCTGCAACAGCTTTGTCAGGGTGATGTCCATCCATAAATGTTTGCACCTTTGTTCACATTGTACAAGTGTCCTTAATCTTTGAAGAAGGCACCTTCCTCTATCTCTCTTCCTCCTTCTCTGAAGCAAATTCCTGTTGCTGTTGCAGATGAAGGTCTTACAGCTCTGTAGTGGTTAGCTCTTCGTGGCCCTTCCACATCCTCCAAACTCACATCCAACCCCATGGAATTCCCCAGTGCCGCAATAGATTCGACAACTGGCATAGGCTCCTCAGGGTCAGCCCCAAAATCTTCAAAATCCCTCTCTTGTACACATTATGGCCACAGTTTTCTCCAAGCAGAGTTCCTGCAAGTCACTCCCTCTCAAGCCTTACCTATGAGGTTTATGCAACTGAGGATACTGAAGTAATCTTTCCAGAATTCTGTTAGGGTCAGCTCAATGTCTGAGGTCACTTCAAAGCACTTTTGAAACA
Organism: Cherax quadricarinatus; assembly: GCF_038502225.1. Taxonomy (NCBI): domain Eukaryota; kingdom Metazoa; phylum Arthropoda; class Malacostraca; order Decapoda; family Parastacidae; genus Cherax; species Cherax quadricarinatus. The sequence continues at coordinate 18,776,628 of NC_091318.1, forward strand.
CTGGTGTACAGTTTTTTGAAATTTGAAATGACCTACTGGTCCATGAGCTGGAGGAGAGGAGTGGTATTACGGAGCAAGAACTTCACTTTGATGAAATGAAACTCCTGCACCATTTGCTCTTCCAAGTCTGGAGGATGAGCAGGAGCATTGTCCATTACCAGGAGGCACTTGAGTTCGAATTTATTTTCCAGGAGGTATTTTTTCACACACACTCCAAACACATCATCGTAAGACACAGTCGCTTCTCACCTCAAGAAGTGTTCCTTCGATCCCCGTCGGGGAGGGGAACCTATAGTCATTGTACCAGCGCCTGACTTACTCCTTCATGATGCTTGCAAACCGTGTAAGGATCAAACCCAACAGTGGAGTAATAAATGACTCTACTAAACTTGCCCTTGCTGCTGCTGTAAAGACTTGCCTACAAGTTAAATTTACAGCCATCCACTCGACGAAAGACTCATTCATCGTCGTCTGTACTGATGATTATGAAGCCACAAAGCTGATCGCCGACACTTCTATGAAAACCCTCAGAGACCGACAGTTCACCATCTCCCCTTCACCTTTTTTGCTGGCGAAACGTTCCGTTTTCGTCAAATGGCTGGACAAATTCGTCACTTCTTTATCGACTGAGGATCTCAAGACCTCTATCGAGGCACAAAATACCTGGGCGTCGATTGAACTTATCACCAAAATCCCCAACGCCTCTACAATGATCAAGCTAACCTTCTCCAACATCGAGATGGCTACTAGAGCACTGTCTGACGGCCTAGCTATCTCCTACTATCATATCCATCCAAGTCACATAGAACCCGAACGTTTCGCCCACATCTCGCCATGCTGGACCTGCTACTCCTATCACCACTCAACGCCTGACTTTCCTCTGAAAAGGAAGAAGTACTGCACAAACTGCGGTAAAGACGGCCATGACTTAAGGAATGTTCTACTACCACTACCTCTCCTACCTGCCTCAACTGCAAGGGTACTCACCACACCCTTGCAGCAAAATGCCCTCTACGTAAAGAAGTCCTGTCTAAGAAAATCATTGAAGAAACCAAGAAGAACAACCCTAAATCACCAACATACGCCGCCATTGCAAAAATTCAATCAGATACCACCGAACTCCTTCAAGCTACACAACAATCGTCTCCACCCAGCCAGTCCCTCTCTGCTCTTCCTGACGCTGCTCCATCCAAGGTGCTATACTGTATGATGTATGCACACCTTACTAATGCTGCAAACCCTGGCTCATTCAACACAACAATCAATGAACTGTTTCGCCTAAACAACATGCCAAACTTCAACTTTCCAGACTCGCCACCATCACAAGACCTCCTCAAGCTAATTCCAGACATTGTTAACTTCACCTCAACCCCTGGTCCTACTCGTATCTCTGACCAAGACTCTACTCCAGAACCAACACCACCGTCTACTGCCACCTCTCACCACCCACCACCAGCCCAACAAATCACGACCGACCAACACTCCCTGCCTCCTCTCAACACAGTCACAGAAGACGAAATAGTACCAGAACATTATGAACAACCCTCGGACAACGACGAAGTAGTAGTCGAAGAAGAAACCACAGGCAACCGTTACCTAAGCCAAGCCTTTAATGGGTCTCTAACTTTCTACACCACCCCCAACCTCCCAACCGAAATGAGCGCAGCTGATATGCTCCACTTAATGAAAGAAGGAGCTGTTAAGTACACCTGCACCAAACCTCACCAAATTTCTTTTGAAAACGCACTATCTTAACTCGTGGCGAATCTGAACTGCTCCAACCTCAGAATGCAACTATTCCACATGTCCAAGAAAGACTTCAAAAGACTCAAGAGTGGCTCCATCACCAGTGAAGTGTAGCCAAACACACAACACCCTTCCCAACACCTGACGTCCGAACCAGCTCTTCACCTCAGCCTGAAGCATATCAGTCGGCGAGCACTGTCTGCAGTCTGCTCTCTCCTCTATGTCCTCAACATGCCCTCTCTACACTGCCTCGCAGTGCCACGCAGCTGGGTTTAGCCCTGGCTCTTTCATCTACAACTCAAGACCTTCCTCTCACGACTGTTCATCGTCTGTCCACACTTCCCCACTCGCCCACCGGAGTCGCAACAGAAGAGCCTGCTATGTGTGTTCTCAATGTCTGTCCCACGATCGACTTAGCTGCTGGGTTAAGCCCTGGCTCTATTTCTACAACTAAGAACACTCCTCTCCAGCACTATTCTTCGTCTGTCCTGTCTTCCCCGCTCATCCCATTTGGGATCTTACCTGAACTTGCGTTCGTTCGTTCGTACACTGGGGCCAAACATGTCATGGAACTAATCTAGGAAAATGTCCCTCGTGACCCATGCCTTACTGTTTGCCTTCCACATCACACACAATTTACTCTTCATGACACTGTTTTTCTTGAGCACTCTGGGATTTTCAGAGTGATATACCAGTAAAAGCTTCACTTTGAAATTACTACAAAACATGAGAGCTAGCCTGTCTTTCATAGGCGTGTGTCCTGGGAGTGCCTTTTCTTCCTGAGTAATGTAGGTCCTCTTTGCCATTTTCTTCCAAAAGAGGCCTGTGTCGTCACAATTGAACACTTGTTGGGGTTTGAATTTTTCAGCCTTTATGTACCCCTTGAAGTCCTGAACATATTTTTCAGCCGCTTTTTGTCAGAAATGGCAGCCTCGCCATTCCTTATCACACTGTGTATGCCATTACAATTCTTAAATCTCTCAAACCAGCCTTTGCTGGCCTTAAATTCACCAATATCAGCACTAGTTCCAGGCATTTTCTTTACGAGATTGTCATGCAACTGCCTTGCCTCTTCACGTATTATTGACTGCATAACACTATCTCCGCATCTCCTAGTATTTGCGATCTCTGTTTTGTAAGCATATTTGCACCTTTCACAACAACAGCTTCCTTGATTTAATTTTTCTTGGCCAGGACAAAAGTGATGGTTGTATGGGGTTTGTTATACAACCTCGCTGGCTCTGTGACATGCACTCCACTTTCATATTTTGCAATGAACTCTTTCTTGAATTCTATAATGTTTTTCACCCTCTTTACCAAAGGGCTGGCATTAGAAGCTTTCTGTGGGCCCATGGTGGCTTATTTAGCAGTTACGAACACTAAAAAGAATGGAATAACACAAAATTGATCATATGAACGTGTGGGATCGTCCTCACTGGCTGGTAAACAATGGCACACTGGCTGTACATGGAGTGTCCGGGCCGCTCAGGCCGCGTGGACATGTTTGGGATGAATGGCTTATTCTGAGTTCAGTGACTATCACGCAGCCAATATTTTGACGAAAAAATGTTACTTATTCCTAATATTACTTATTCCGATGACAATATAATCTGGGGGTCCACTGTACCAGAACCTCTACCATCCACCTCAGCCCAGTAGGGCCACAGCATAACTCTCCACTCTCTTCACAATCATCCACAAACACCAGCACCCACAATTTAAGTTAAGAAATACTATTACACCTACCATCCGACTTACGACCTGCTCGACTTATGACCACTCGACTTAGGACCGTGTTTTTTATGCCAAATTTCTGGGAAATAAACAACTATTTTTGTTGTACACAGTGTTTATCCTAAACCTTACAGTATAAAATACAGTACTAACAGCATAAAAAGTAAAGTAAAACATGAAATACCAAAATAAAGCACTAAAATAGTCATTACAAAAATGTTTTGTTGATATTCAGTAGTAAAGTTCGACTTACGACCATTTCGACTTACGACCGGTTTCTTGGAACCGAACTCGGGCGTAAGTTGGATGGTAGGTGTACTTCTTTTGCAGTTATAGTCTTAAGCAGTAAAAACAACATAATACATCACGACAATGAACTACAATTATATACAGTGGTACCTCGAGTTATGAACTTTATTCGTTCCAGAAGGTTGTTCGAGTGCCGATACCAAATGAATTTGTTCCCATAAGGAATAATGTAAATTAGATTAGTCTGTTTCAGACCCCCAAAACTACACTTAGAAAAATACACTTACATAATTGTTTGAGTTGGGAGCTGTTCGAAACTCGAGGTGAATTTTTTGCTCGTATCCAGAAACAAAAAATCGACTGAGCGACTGCTTGTATCCTAAAAAACTCGTATGGTGGGGCACTTGTCAGCCGAGGTTCTACTGTATGTATTTAAAACTTTAAGGCATTCCCAGTCTTTTAAATGCTTTATTTGCTCAGTGCAGGCCATAAACAATCTTTGTATCTGTTCCAGCTCTGATATTTTTCCTGCCCTAAATGGGGATGTCAGTACTGAGCAGCATTCCAAATGAGAGAGCAGAAATTATTTTAACCCTTTTAGGGTTTCGGCCGTACTAGTACGGCTTATGCACCAGGGTTTTTGACGTACTAGTGTATGTCTAAATTCTAGGGCCCTCAAATCTAGTGAGAGAAAGCTGGTAGGCCTACATATGAAAGAATGGGTCTATGTGGTCAGTGTGCATGGTATAAAAAAAATCCTGCAGCACACAGTGCATAATGAGAGAAAAAAAACTTTAACCGTGTTTTTGGATTAAAACAGCAACTTTGCACTGTATTTTCGTATGGTATTTATTGTTGGATTCTAGTTTTCCTGGTCTCATTTTATAGAATGGAAGACATATTACAGAAATTGAGATGATTTTGACTGGTTTTGCAAAGAAAAGTACCTTGAAATTGAGCTCAAAGTAGCAGAAATGTTTGATTTTTACCAAAGTTCAAAAGTAAACAAATCATGCTATGCGTCCAATACATGTCAACTGGTGAGTCTGATATTCTTTCACAAATGCGCTGATATTATTTATACCATTTCTACACTAATGCAGTAGTCTGCGTAACAGTAAATATTCTATTTTTTGTGAGATTAAAAATTCAAAGTGGAAAGCAAAAGAATATAAGAGGGGTATGGGGGCATGACTAATGAACAGAGGAAATGTTATTTTAGTGCCAGGAATGTCTTGTTTATTCTGGACCCTATTTGGAAATTGGCATCTTTTGAAATTTGTGTGAAACTGGCAAAATTGCGAAATTCTGACCACTGTACATGTATTGGATAGTTGAAATCGGTAAATGGGTGATTTCTTGTACTCATTCGATAGAAAAAATGGAGTTCTAGCAAAATAGTTATGATTTTTGTTGACAAGTACACTGGAATTAGCCGAAAATAGGGCTCAAAGTGGGCAAAATCGCCAATGCGTAAACATCGTCGAGACCGCTAACTTCGCGAGAGCATAATTCCATTAGTTTTCCATCAAATTTCATACTTTTGGTGTCATTATGATTGAGAAAAGATTCGCTATCTTTTCATAAGAAAAAATATTTTTTTTTTTTTTTTTTAAATTTGGCCGACCCTGAGAACAAGTCTCTAAGAGGGCCTGTTGACCCTGAAAGGGTTAAACTGTTCAAACATAGATGTAAGTTTTCACACCCAGCTCTCCAAATAACTTGACTCATGAAATCGTAATGACGCAATTGCAAATATTTTGGATTTTTTTTTTTTTAAATGAAGAGGGTATTATTCTACATGTTATAAGATATGCACAACTTGTCAGACACTGCAACATCATGGAATTTTGGTTCAGAGGACATCTACAAGACCTTCTTCACGGCTGCTACAACTAACCCATCCCTTTGGGCAGGACCTACTTCCACTGGGGAATCCCGCCTACCAGTGACTATGCCCTCGTCTGCTACACGTCCTTATCCACTGATGCCTATATAACTGCCAGTCTTCTTGCCTTTGCTCCAGATTCTCTACCACCACGATGCTGTAAACACTAACTCCAAGGCTGAGGGACTGATTACCTCATCTTTTGTATATAGTTCTACTGCCTTCTAATTATGTCCTAGAATCTGTATTGATAAAGCGACTGGATGGCGAAACGTGTACAATAAAGATATCCAGATGTTGCACATGTGTTTTAACTTTCACGTTATAAGATAAAAAAAAATTAGGGTCAGTACTTACCGAGATATAAGCCCGTGAAGTTGGCTCTGAATGCTCAGGTGACAGCAACATCAGGTGCTGCCACTTGCAGGAACATTAAAGATTTATCCTTTTTTTTTTCTCTCATTTCTTTTGTAATTTTCGTAATTTTTATGTTATGATAATTATGTTTTGTTACATATCTTTTGATTTCATAGCCAATTGTTGTTGAGACACAAATGTTTGGTACTGAATTAGTAATCATACTGTCACAAACACACTTGTTCACACTGATAGATGAATTTGTACACCTGGTTCAATCACATACTATTACAATATCTACATATATATACAAGGTATTTACAGGTCCCCTTTATGTTTCTAGAACTCCTCCATTGTATGATACTCCATGAAGCATGGATTCATACAGAGTGCCACCCCACACTGCTGACATGAATCTTGTGTCTTTTTGCACTTGGGGTTGCCTTGTAGTTTTAGCACACAAAACACACTTTCTGAGAATACTCTTCTTTGGGGTAGATGGTATCGGTATCAGACAGTGACAGTTAGGGATTATTTGGTTTGGTACCATCGCCCTGTGGTTGTGATGAGGGGACAGGTCACTGTTGAGGGACAGATACGGGTGTGATACCATACTTTTTACTTTTTTACCATCTGCTTTATGACACTGAGGGTGAATTCTGCATAGAGTTGTCGCTTCCTAGTCTTTATTTCATACATGTTGTGAACAACGTCCCCAGAAATGCCCAGCATCCGCCTGGTATCGTCGAGTGTATTTTTCCCTGTGTAGATAATGACATCCAACACAGTACCAGTCTGTCACACACAACGAAGAGTTTTATACCAAAGCAATTGTTTGCTTGGTGCATATTGTTTGAATGACAGTCTTCCCTTGAACAGAATCAACGACTCGTCAAAAACGTTGTTCTTGAATGGAAAAAATTAGGTACTGAATTTTTGCTTCAGATACATAAACAAATGGTTTTTAATACTTGACGTGCTGTTGGAGTGTGAGCAAAGTAACATTTATGAAGGGGTTCAGGGAAACCGGCAGGCCGGACTTGAGTCCTGGAGATGGGAAGTACAGTGCCTGCACTCTGAAGGAGGGGTGTTAATGTTGCAGTTTAAAAACTGTAGTGTAAAGCACCCTTCTGGCAAGACAGTGATGGAGTGAATGATTGTGAAAGTTTTTCTTTTTCGGGCCACCCTGCCTTGGTGGGAATTGGCCAGTGTGATAATAAAATAAATACATAAACACTTCCTGGATTTTGTATAGGAGGCCATTTCTGTTGGGCGTATTCCTGTCTGAGAAGTGCAACATTCGTAACAACAGAGTGAATCTGTTGCAGGGAAGGAGTTCACAAGAGACTGGAGTATTGATGAAGTAGTCTGTGGACCAGTAGTGTGCTATATTGTGCTTATATGTATGTGGCATAAGCATGACAGTGCCAAGGAATAAATACATTTCAGCCACAGTTGTATCTTTCCACCTGTGCAGGCTGTAACGATTCTGCAACCTCTGTGTTGTCCATTGTATAGTAGTAGTAACTGTTGGTCTGGGTGACAGTCAAGTTCATTATAGGCTCATTAAAGTATAATTGAAAATACTGTAGTCTAACTCTGTAGACTCATTTGTGATGGGACATGGGCACGATGACACTTCCACTGGCATCAAAATTGTAAGGATGTGGCATGAATGGTGTACTTTTTGTCCAGTTCCATTCACAGTCTGGTGGTGCAGGGTGGACCTGTGGCATAGGGCATGGGGAAGCAGGAGGAGGGACAGGAGTGGAGGCAGCACATGGTTGAGAGGGTGCTGGGTGGCCCTTTGTCTGCCCACCCACTGCACCATGAGGTCCAGGCACCATGCCACCCACCTCTTCTTCCTCCATCCCAGCATATTCTCCTTCATGAACAGTATCACTATCAGTGACTGGGGTTTTGGATCATGACCTCCCACAACCCTTGCAGACTGCATGTGGCACACTACCTGAACGTAGGCGCCACCACCTAAAAGTACATTTTGCTGGGGAATAATGAATATTACTTTCACTCGACGAATCCTCTAAAGGCATAAAATCGATCTTGTCATCACTTGTATCACTTTCATTATTGTCACCACCAAAACCGTGGGAAAATGATAATTTCCTCTTGCTTAGTTACCTTTGGGTAGTAACACTAGCCACCCCAGAGGTGCTGGGCTGAGGGGTCTGGTATGGCCACACTGTCCACACTGGCCATACCAGAGGTGATGGACTGAGGGTCATCTGGGTTATCATCAACATTTTCACTAATTCCTTAATCATGAGTGGCCATATCAGTGTCAAATCCACTAAACTCATGTTTTGTATCATGGGGGTTTGCCATGATGTTGACCCAAGATGAAGCTGAAACTAACTGGTGGTACTATGCGGTACTGCAGTGTCCCCAATTTTTTTCATGCTGCGCACACTGAGTGCACAGACCCATTCTATCATGTCTAGGCTGTTCAAGCCTTTCGTGCCAAATTTGAAAGCAGGCAAAATAAAACTTAGATCTATGTTTGGAGTGCTAGCAGTACAAACATAGATCTGTGTTTAAGATTAAGATGTTTATTTTGACATGATACATTAACTTAAGATTAGGAAGGCAATAATAGTTCATATGGTCATTAGATGAGTTACAGTGAGTACAAGAGAATTGAATATTCTATTAGGCAATGCTACATGGCTTTGATAAGTCTAGCAGAGAATTATTACACTATTGAATTAGTTTATAAAGATTACAGTATTACAGTGGAACAATTTAAAACAGTTTAACCCTTTGACTGTCGCGGCCGTATATATATGTCTTACGAGGTACCGTGTTTGACGTATATATACTCATAAATTCTAGCGGCTTCAAATCAAGCAGGAGAAAGCTGGTAGGCCCACATGTGAGAGAATGGGTCTGTGTGGTCAGTGTGCACCATATAAAAAAATCCTGGAGCACGCAGTGCATAATGAGAAAAAAAAAAACTCCGACTGTTTTTTTTAATTAAAATGCCGACTTTGTGGTCTATTTTCGTATAGTATTTATGATTGTATTCTCGTTTTCTTGGTCTCATTTGATAGAATGGAAAACATATTATAGAAATAGAGGTGATTTTGATTGATTTTACTATAAAAAGAACCTAGAAATGGAGCTCAAAGTAGGGGAAATGTTTGATTTTTGCCAATGTTCAAAAGTAAACAAATGATGCCATTGTCCAATAAATGTCCAACTAGCCATTCTAATATGTAGTCATGAATGGGTTGATGTTATTTATACAATTATTACAGTATTGCAGTAGTCTGCATAATAGTAAGTCTTCTATTTTTTGTTTGAATAAAAATTCAAAATAGAAAGCAAGAGTAATATCAGAGGGGCCTGGAGACATGACTGATGAGCAAAAAAATTTTATTTTAGAGCCAGGAATGTCTGCATTGTTCATTCTGGACCTTATTTTGAAATTGTCATATTTTTTAGTTTTCGTGAAATTGTCCAAATTGCAAATTTCTGACCACATTATTAGGTAGTTGAAATCGGTAAATGGGCAGTTTCTTGTACTCAATCGATAGAAAAAATGGAGTTCTAAAGAAATAGCTATGAGTTTGGGCGACTGGAACAATGGAATTAGCCGAAAATAGGGCTCAAAGTGGGCGAAATCGCCGATTTATAAACAGCGCCAAGGTCGCTAACTTCGTAAGAGCATAATTCCATCAGTTTTCCATCAAATTTCGTTTTTTTTGGTGTCATTACAATCGGGAAAAGATTCTCTATCGTTTCATAAGAAAAAATAATTTTTTTTTTTAAATTTTGCGACACCAGGAGACACCTCAGGATTGGGGGTTGCGACAGTCAAAGGGTTAAGGGTTAAGTGTCATCATTGGCACTATTTCCCTTGTTTTGAAAGTTCATTATTGTTTGAACTTTACCTTCTGAATTTTTTAAAATTTGTTTTTACTATTTTACTGTTGATTCATTCTTTAAAGACATACTCCCTACATGTTTATGCTCAAATATTGTATATAGCTATAAATGTCCTAACAGTTTATTATGGTGTATTGATAGTTCTTCACAAAACTTCCAAATTAAAATATGCGAGCACAGAGGTGTCTCACAGAACTGGTCTTCCTTTGACTTGCTGTCTCACTCCGAAATTCGCGAACATTCACTTGCCTTATATCTTGATTCTTGACTCTTTATTCAGGGAAGTGGAGCTGCCCTCTCCTTACTCTGATCAGGTCTAATTATGTACCTCCCATTTTCCAGGCACTGTATAGCCCCTACAGGTATAGTGCTTTCCCATGATAATTCTAACATTATTTGTAATGTCTTCACCAGATGGCTGAGAGTAAGAGTAGCGGGGAAGAGCCTCAGGAGACTGCAGCATCCACAGAGGCTACCAACACATCTGATACAACTGATACTGAGAGAGAGTGGGCACAGGCTGCTCAGGCTGAGTTCACAAAGGGCAACTATGTTTCTGCTCTGACACACTTGAACCAGTTGCAAGCCACTAGACCAAAGGATGCTAAGGTAAATAATTAATTTGGAATATTTTAGAAATTTCTAACTTAGTGTGGGTTTTGCAGACACTCTCTCTTTCTCTGCTTGACCAACATGGCTGGAAGCAGGTGGTTGTGTACTACTTTGAGCAAGTTTTTGGGATTCCCAGAATGCACCCCAAAGCAGCCATGTGCTTTTGGTCCTATGAAACTCCAGGCTACAGGTATATTGTGATTTGAAGGCAAGCTTTTGGCATCATTAATTATTAGTGAATACAACTGTAATGGGAAGTAACATGGCCTACCAATTTAATTTTGTCTCTACCTTTGTAAATAATGTTAATATTGAAGAGTATACAGTGGAACCTCGGGTTACGAATTTAATCTGTTCCTTGGAGTTCTTTGTATCCTGATTTGTTCGTATGCTGGGTCAATTTTCCTCATTTAAATTAATTGAAATGCAATTAACCCTTTGACTGTTTTCGACGTATAAATACGTCTTACGAGCCAATGTTTCTGACGTATATATACTCAATAATTCTAGCGGCTTCAAATCAAGTGGGAGAAAGCTGGTAGGCCCACATGTGAGAGAATGGGTCTGTGTGGTCAGTGTGCACCACATAAAAAAAATCCTGCAGCACACATTGCGTAATGAGAAAAAAAAAACTCTGATCGTTTTTTTGGAATAAAACGCCGACTTTGAGGTGTATTTTCGTATAGTATTTATCGTTGTATTCGCGTTTTCATGGTCTTAAGTGATAAAATGGAAAACATATTACAGAAATAGAGATGATTTTCATTACTTTTACGATGAAAACGACCTTGAAACTGAGCTCAAAGTAGCAGAAATGTTCGATTTTTACCAATGTTCAAGAGTAAATAAATCACACCACACGTCCAATACACGTCAACTGGGGAGTCTAATATTCTTTCACTAGTGCACTGATATTATTTATACCATTTTTACAATAATGCAGTCGTCTGCATAACAGTAAATTTTGTATTTTTTTGTATGAATAAAAAATCAAAATAGAAAGCAATAATAATATAAGAGGGGCCTAGAGATGTGACTAATGAACAGAGCATATGTTATTTTAGTGCCACGAATGTCTACCTTGTTTATTCTGGACCCTATTTTGAAATTGGCATCTTTTTTATTTTGCGTGAAATTGGCCAAATTGCCAATTTCTGACCACCATATTGGGTAGTCCAAATTAGTAAATGGGAGGTTTCTTGTACTCAGCTGATAGATAAAATGGAGTTCTAAAGAAATAGCTATGAGTTTGGTCAACTGGAACAATGGAATTGGCTGAAAATAGGGCTCAAAGTCGGCGAAATCGCCGATACGGATATGTCGCCGAGACCGCTAACTTCGCGGGAGCATAATTCCACGAGTTTTCGACCAAATTTCGAACTTTTGGTGTCATTACCATCGGGAAAAGATTCTCTATCATTTCATAAGAAAAAATAATTTTTTTTTTTCAAAAATTGAGCGACATAGAATGACAGTTTCAGAGAGGGGCCTGAAACAGGCAAAGGGTTAATTCGTTCCAGCTGAATTCCTGCTCTCAGGAGGCATGACAAAATAACCCTAATATCAACTCTACGGCTTATTTATCTGTCACAATTCATCTAATATGACACAATAAATATAAATAATATAGAAACCCGATATACACTCTTGAATGAATAAAATATGTCATTACATGGATGGTGGAGGGAGGAGGATTGTGGTCGGGAGCCGTTGTGCTTTCTCGCTATGAAGACGTCAGAGGTGTTATTTTAAGAGAAAACTGAGTTTGTGAGGCTAACTGAATTAGACTGGTGTACATATGACATTTACATACCTTGGAGAAGAAATGCAGAGTGGCATAGCCTGTCAGGAGTTCACACTTTTCTTAACCCTTTCGGGGTTTCTGACGTAATAGTACGACTTACACACCAGGGTTATTGACATACTAGAACGCCTAAATTCTAGCATCTTCAGATCTAGTGAGAGAAAGCTGGTAGGCCTACATATGAAAGAATGGGTCTGTGTGGTCAGTGTGCACGGTATAAAAAAAATCCTGTGGCACACAGTGCATAATGAGTAAAAAAAAATCCGACCATGTTTTTGGTTTAAAACAGCGACTTTGCAGTGTATTTTTGTATGGTATTTATGGTTGTATTCTAGTTATCCTGGTCTCATTTTATAGAATGGAAGACATATTACAGAAATTGAGATGATTTTGATTGGTTTCATAATGAAAAGTACCTTGAAATTGAGCAAATCATGCCAGGCGTCCAATACACATCAACTGGCGAGTCTAATATTCTTTCACAAGTGCACTGATATTATTTATACCATTTCTACACTAATGCAGTAGTCTGCATAACAGTAAATCTTCTATTTTTTTGTGAGAAAAATTCAAAGTGGAAAGCAAAAAAATGTAAGGGGCGTGGGGACGTGACTAATGAACAGAGGAAATGTTATTTTAGTGCCAGGAATGTCTTGTTTATTCTGGACCCTATTTGGAAATTGGCATCTTTTGAAATTTGTGTGAAATTGGCAAAATTGCCAATTTCTGACCACTTTATTGGATAGTTGAAATCGGTAAATGGGTGGTTTCTTGTACTCTTTCGATAGAAAAAATGGAGTTCTAGCAAAATAGATATGATTTTTGTCAACTAGTACACTGAAATTGGCCGAAAAAAAGGGATCAAAGTAGGCGAAATCGCCGATATGTAAACATCGTCAAGACCACTAACTTCGCGAGAGCTTAATTCCATAAGTTTTCCATCAAATTTCATACTTTTGGTGTCATTATGATCGGGAAAAGATTCTCTATCATTTCATAAGATTATTATTATTATTTTTTTTTTTTTTTTTTTTTTTTTAACTTTGACCCTGAGAACGAGTTTAGGAGAGGGCCTCTCGACCCTGAAAGGGTTAGAAACGGCTTTGTACGATTTTTGTGTTTATCTCGCTACACTACGTATCTCCAGTGAGCTGTTTCTCCGTCAACCATGTCAACAGCAGCTTTACCATCTTTTAATTGACAGAGGTCCACTTCTTAGAAATTACTGTAATGCCCTTTGCTGGTGCTATAACCTTTATAGACTCCTGCTTTAGTATTGTACATATAGTAGATTATTATTATTATTATAATCATGGGAAAGCGCTAAACCCATAGGTACATATAGTAGAGGGGCTACACTTGAACTCAACTCGCCAAGTCCTCAACCCTCGTACCTAGTCTGTGCTTATTAATCATTTCTTGCTTTAATTCCATGAAAATCATCCTCTTTCTTCTCTGCACTGTCCTTTGCACTTGCTTCCTTAGGACCCATGGTTAGAAGAAGGAAATCTGGCAAATTAACTGCGTGAAACGTAAGGAAATCTCGAGAATTCCTTGCACCGCGAGGGTAGCTCCATAAGCACATTTGCACTGGTGACCATTGTGGTGGTGTTGTCAAACTAAATTATACGCAGTATGTACATAGTATTATTATAGTTATTATTGTACTATTACGTATCATTATATTATATATTATTATTTTATTATTATATAGTATTTTATTATCATTATTAGTAGTACAGTGGACCCCTGACCAACGGCGGCATCGACTAACGCCAAATTCGTCTAATGGCACTCTTTGGCGTAAAAATATTGGCTTTACCAATGGCGAAAAACTTATCTAACGGCTTTCGTCCTGAATGTGTCCATGCGGCCAGAGCTTGGCCTGAGCACGCCCAGCCACTCCAAGACTGTGTGCCAATGTTTACAAGCCATTTCGGTCGTTTCCATGTGTACCTGCGATATATTTTGTATTCCAGTGTTTTTAGTGCTTGTAACAGCTAAATAAGCCACCACGGGCCCCAATAAAGCTTCTGGTGCTAACCCTGTGGTAAAAGGGTGAGAAATACTATCGAAATACTATTGTACCACGGTCAGCTGCTGCTGCACCACCGTCAGCTATTGCTGCACCACCGTCAGCTGCTGCTGCACCATGGTCAGCTGTACTACTTGAAGATGTGGAGAGACTGTTGTTGGTGTGGCTGATCGAGAATACCGAGAAACAATTAACCCCAGATGGGTAGCCACCCAGGATAACCCAAGAAAGTCAATGCGTCATCGAGGACTGTCTAACTTATTTCTATTGGGGTCCTTAATAATCCCTTCAGAGGGCAAGGCAGACCAAAATGCGAATTTGAAAGCGATTTCGTATGAGGGGATAGAGCTGCTCGATTTAAGGTCAATGAGGCCATATAAATGGAGTTGTAAAAGTTATGTGTCAAGCAACTGCAGACATGCTAAGCCCGAGTAAACTCGGTCCTGCCCGTTAAGGGTATAACAATTTAAAATGTTGCAAGGTTGCAACTGTTAAAAATAAAAAAAAAAAATTTAAATTTATTATACAAGTAGACAATATAAAAAACATAAATGGAACTTGTTTCTGAACAATTTGTAAGCATTAAAAAAAATAGAAATAGGAACTACTTATCAACAATGACACATTGCAATGGGATACAACTTACAAATGAAATATTCCTGAGTTCCCTGAGAAAGAACAATCATTTTACATCACTAATTTCTGCAATGAAACTTTATGAAACAATTTCTATCCTTCTTGATGCATAGATTTACTTTGCATGTGGCACAGGAAAATGAGGATGTGACATGATTATTCTTTTTGCTGCAATACTTGCATGTAAGCAAGTATCTTCTTGTTCAATTTCTGCTTTTTGGATGGTGGCATAGCTTCCTCCTCATCTGTGACACCTCTGCATCTTGTGGCAAGTATTCATCACCACTGTCCACCAATTCCAGGTCATCTGGGTCTTGATCTGAGTCATTTTCGTCCCAAATACAGACAAATTTTGACTTATCCTTGGAGGACTCGCCATAGAACAATTTCTGATTGATCTGGAAGGACAATAAAAAGGTTCTGTACACACCCAGATCATTACTGAATTCATATATACACTACCAAATTTTATATAAATATTTATATACTGAAACTTGAAAACATCACCTAAACGGGCAGGGCCGAGTGTACTTGGTTCTCTTTTGTTGCACTTTTTTCATATGCATGGTGCACTCTTATTATGCTTCACAACGTCTTTATATATATATACACCTATCATCCGACTTACGACCTGCTCGACTTACGACCACTCGACTTGCGACCGTGTTTTTTATGCCAAATTTCTGGGAAATAAACAGCTATTTGTGTTGTACACAGTGTTTATCCTAAACCTTACAGTATAAAATACAGTACTAGCAACATAAAAAGTAAAGTAAAACATGAAATGCCAAAATAAAACACTAAAATAGTCATTACAAAAATGTTTTGTTGATATTCAGTAGTAAAGTTCGACTTACAACCATTTCGACTTACAACCGGTTTCTCGGAACCGAACTCGGTTGTAAGTCAGATGGTAGGTGTATATCAAAATATAGCTAAACTATTCATTTATGCACTAGACACACAAATGAATACTTATGACATTGTAGAGGGTGAAATGCAAGAGTATATGAGGAGCACTCGACGAAAAACATGAGTCTGGGCGACGCCAAGCTAGAAATGTTTACATTTTGCTCTCTCGACCAATGGGAAGCAAGGAGACGCCATTCCTTTAGCTGGAGCGATTCAGGGAAGGCTTGTGATTGGTCAGAAATAGAGAATGGGAACCCAGATGCGCTGGGGGAGTAGGAGGACACTCGCAAAAACCACGCTGTCAGGACTGACTAAAGGGCTGGAACAGCAACAGACCACAGCTGAGGAAAATGGTTCAGAGGAGGAGGAAGAGAGGGGAGAATGTACCTTCTTTAGTGATTAAGGACATTTGTGCAAGGTGGAGGGAGGTGCAAACTTTTGTTGAAAAATGTCAACCTGACCAAGCTCAAACAAGCCATATCTGCAACATGTTCAGTGACAAAACCTTGACCCACTTCAGGCAAATCTTAGAGATGCCAGAAACAGAGCTCTCTGGAAAGTTTCTTGGTGCAACAGGGGTGCAGTGACTCAAGCTGGTCCTAGTGGCAGTAAAAGACAAAGAAGGTATGTAACCCTCCATAACCTGAAGCCCTTATGGAGGGGGATTCCCCTTCCAAACAATAATCAGTCCTCCCTCTCTCCTACTTCCTGTCTTCCATAAGCCAACAAGAGTCTTCAATAAAGGTATGTAATAGTGATTTAAATGTTCATTTATTTATTTTATTTAGTTCTCATTGTTTTGTGAATGTAAAACTATAGTTAACCTTTAAAACATGTATTTTTTTTGTTAATATTTTTGGGTGTCTGGAATGGATTTTGTATTTACATTAATTCTTGTGGAAAATATTTCAGTTTTCAGCCATTTCGGATTTAGGCTGACCTGGAATGGATTACAGCCAATAACTGAGGGTCCACTGTATATAAAATCTATAAATATATTAGTTTTTTAATTTGGATCTTGTCAACCTCTGTCTACTGGTTCAGCTTCCAGATAAACCATTTGATGGTTAGGCTTAGCAATGCTTTTCTGTAGAAACTCCTACTTTTTTCTCCCTCCTTTCTTTTAATTTTTTGGCAGTTTCTATATACGTACAATGTTCATTTATGTTTCAGGTGTTGATGAATAAGGCTGTAATTGAGTATTACAAGAGTGATCTCAAGAAAACTGAAATATTTCGTAAGCAGTTGGTAGATATTTGCTCGCAGGTGAGTGGTTATGTACTTGCTACTTCTGTTCTCATAATAAGTCTCATTTAAAAGTAGATAAAACTACTGAAGAACTGATTTAATTAGAAATAAATGTACATTCATTTATGTTGTATGTTACAAATAATTCTCTCAATATTCTTTGTAGTGTGGCTTCAAAATTGATGAGGTAGACTCCACAGATGAAGTTGACCGAAGTGTAATACACCTTAACCACTGCATTGTCCTCTACCACCTCCACCAGTATCGGGCTGCACTTTCACTCTTGGAGAAAATGTACACAAGTCTAGAGTCCTTAGGTAGGCTTTTATCTAAGATATATGTTCAAACTTGCCTTGGAATTACTATTATTATGAGGACTTTCATAAACACAATTGATACATAGTTTCTTCTTTTTTACATTTAGCAGTTTATACAGTAGGGGTTACCAGCCCCTTCTCCCGGCACTGTAGTCGCCTCTTAAGACACGCATGGCTTATGGAGGGAGGATTCTTCTTCTCTTCCCA
This sequence comes from Cherax quadricarinatus, assembly GCF_038502225.1. Classification (NCBI taxonomy): domain Eukaryota; kingdom Metazoa; phylum Arthropoda; class Malacostraca; order Decapoda; family Parastacidae; genus Cherax; species Cherax quadricarinatus. Next base: position 18,794,282 of record NC_091318.1, read on the forward strand.
GTAATGATTATTATTATTATTATTTTACTTTTATTGTTATTTTGTCATTATTCTGTGATGTGATGTGAAAGTAAGATGTAATAGATAAGCATATAAAAAACTGCTCTTCTTACAGTGTAATGTTCTTTCCCACAGAAGAGAGTGTGGGGATAGGAGTATGTCTGGTGATGGCTGAGTGTCACCTTGGGGCACACCACCCTGAGAAGGCCCTTACTGTTATTGCTCACACAGAAACTACCTTCTTGCCCCAGCCTCTCCCTCACACACCATCTCACAAGCAACCACCACCACAAGAAAAGGAAAACAAGTAAGAAGTTTAATTTCTCCCTCTGATGTTTGATAATTCACATTCCAGAGGATCTGCTAGTTGATCTAAATCAATAGGGTATCCCTTGTAAGGGTGGGAGGTTCCTTGATATGAGTGAGGGGCTCTTTATCTAGGGAATGAAATCTGACCCTTACTTTCTTTGGATCATACCTGATTGCCTCCCATTCCCCAGGTGCTGTATGACCCTCTTTGGGTTTAATGCTTCCAGCATGTGTAATAAAAATGATAATGCATCAACTTTGTAATGTACATTTTTTTTTTTTTGGTCTGCATTTGGTATTTGCCCATGATTAGTGATTATTACACTTTTTTTTATTACACATTCAGTTATATTTGATGATTACCATACAGCTATGATTGGTGATTACCATGGCACATTGTCATGGCTGATGATTACTGTGCTACACATTAAGCTATCATTGATGATTGCCAGATATAAAGTTATCTTTGATGGTTACCATACACTCAGCTCTGATTAGTGATTACAAAACACACAATGCAATTGTAATCACTGATATCATTTGTATTACAGTGATTGCCATAAGGCTATTTAATTTGTACTGTTGAGTGAACTTAGTAATATATAAATGCTCTGGCACTAAAATAAAATTGAACAAGTTGATGAAACACATTAAAGGAATGAAGAGCTAACTTTCAATTGATATTTAACTTCTTACAAAAAAGGTTTAAGTTTGAATTTTTTTATTAGCCGTATTTTTTTTTTATTTATTTATTTATTTTTTTTTTTTAACAAGTCGGCCGTCTCCCACCGAGGTAGGGTGACCCAAAAAGAAAGAAAATCCCCAAAAAGAAAATTCTTTCATCATCATTCAACACTTTCAACTCACTCACACATAATCACTGTTTTTGCAGAGGTGCTCAGGATACAAGAGTTTAGAAGTCTTCTTCTTTCAACATACCAGCCATATCCCACTGAGACGGGGTGGCCCAAAAGGAAAACCGAAAGTTTCGCCGTTTAAATTTAGTAATATATACAGAAGAGGAGGTTACTAGTCCCTTGCTCCCGGCATTTTTGTCGCCTCTTACAACACACATGGCTTACGGAGGAAGAATTCTGTTCCACTTCCCCATGGAGATAAGAGGAAATAGACAAGAACAAGAACTAGAAAGAAAAATAGAAGAAAACCCAGAGGGGTGTGTGTATATATATGATTGTACATGTTTGTGTAGTGTGACCTAAGTGTAAGTAGAAGTAGCAAGATGTACCTGAAATCTTGCATGTGTATGAGACAGAAAAAAGACACCAGCAATCTTACCATCGTGTAAAACAATTACAAGTTTCCATTTTACGCTCACTTGGCAGGACGGTAGTACCTCTCTGGGCGGCTGCTGTCTACCAACCCACTACCTAAAAGTTTAGAAGTACGTATATACGTATAAAGATACACAACATATCCCTCCAAACTGCCAGTATCCTAAACCCCTCCTTTAAAGTGCAGGCATTGTACTTCCCATTTCCAGGACTCAAGTCCGGCTATATAAAATAACCAGTTTCCCTGAATCCCTTCACTAAATATTACCCTGCTCACACTCCAACAGCTTGTCAGGTCCCAAATACCATTCGTCTCCATTCACTCTTATCTAACACGCTCACGCCCCTCGCCCACAAAACCTCCTTTACCCCCTCCCTCCAACCTTTTCAAGGATGACCCCTACCCCGCCTTCCTTCCTCTACAGATTTATACGCTCTCCATATCATTCTACTCTGATCCATTCTCTCTTAATGACCATTAGTTGTAATGTAGGTACAAATATGAATCAGATCCTGGATTTTTTTTTTTATAGTAGTATATTAACCATTTCACTGTCCAGTCCCACAAAAGTAATATTGCTCCCAGTGTCCACGTTTAAGAAAAAAAAATTCTTCTGAAATCATAGAAAATCCTTTCTGAAAGTGACATCAAAAGTACAAAGTTTGATGGAAAACTTATGGAATTATGCAGACATCAAGTTAGGGGTCTGGTCACAGTTTATACATTGGCTATTTCACCCACTTTGAGGTCTATTTTAACTCGATTCCAATTTTCCTTTCGACCAAGCTTTTAGTTATTTTGTTAGTATGCCATTGGTTCTATTGATGAAGCACAAAAACTGCCCATTCAGCTATTAGAACTACCCTATAAAGTGCACAGTAGTCAATGATTTGGCCATTTTTACACAAACTAAAACAAATTTCAAATTAAAATAGTCCAGAATAAACAATGTAGCTATTCTTGACACTAAAAAGTTTCCTCTGTTCATCATGTCGCTAGGCTACTCCTTCATTGCATTTGCCTCTCAGTTTGAATTCATCATCAAATAAAAAGATTTATCCTATTTCTCGGATAATAAAATACAGTCGGGAATGATTAGACATGGTTTATGGCATCCCAGTAATTAACTTAGACCTATTAAAAACACATAAAACAGACTGGGGGACTGTAGGGGGGGGGGCTATATCCATCCTCAGAAAAATTGGTAAAAAAAAAAATATTTCTGCTACTTTGAGCTTAATTTCAAGCTACTTCTGATTCTGAAACAAACCAAAATCATGTCTATTTTAGTAGTATAACTTTCATTCTATCAAATGATACCAAGAAACAGCCAATAAAGCCATAAAAATCATCCTAGAAAACTTCTCAAATTTGCTATTTTATACCAAACACATGATCAAAATTTTGCTTTTCCCATCATGCACTGCATAGGGCAGGATTTTTTTTTTATACTGTGCATACTTAATGCACAGACCCATTCTCTTATATCTAGGCCAATATTTACCACTTGCAGCTTATCTGAGGGAGCTGATCTCAAAACACACTTCTACATGAGCAACCCTGGCATCAATTACCTAGACCTATGTGACATCCACATAGTTGGGTTTGTGGTATGAACAGAATTTGTTGGAAATTTGAATATTCAAATCTCTACGAATACAGCCTTCTTAAAATCTAAGTTATAATGTATTATTATTAGTAATAGTAGTAATAGTATTATTTATTTTTTTATATATATACTGGAGAAATTATATTGACTGAGTTTGCAAATAGTGTTCATGTAGAACAACTCCTAGTTTTACACAGCCTTTTAGACAGACTTTACCAAGATTAAGGTTACAAGATATTATTGTATATGGTTGTTGTCTTTATCTAACAGTTAATTATTACAGAATAAATTTAAGATGTCTCCATTGGGAAGTAGAAAAGAATTCTTCCTCCGTAAGCTATGCATGTCGTAAGAGGTGATGAAAATGCCAGGAGCAAGGGGCTAGTAACCCCTTCTCCTATATAAATTACTAAATTTAAATAGAAAAAAACTTTGTTTTTTCTTTTTTGATCATCCTGCCTCGGTGGGATATGGCTGGTTTGTTAAAAAAAAAATTAGGATGTGCTGTACAGTAGGGAGCATTGAAATTTTGGTCAAAGCTGCACTCTTCAGGCGTTGTTCCTTATATGCATCTTAGATTCAGTCCCAAATATGAAGTTGATTGATTGAGGTTTTACCTACAGCATTTGCGATTAAAACTTTGGAATATGTCTGTATTACTGAGTAGCACATTACTGTATTACTGAGTATCTATGTACTCTGCAGTATTTATAAACAGTAAGTAACTTTCTCTCTTTTCAGATACTCTGATTACTTATATACTTTATTACTGAGATGGCTACAATATCAACAAGGAAAGCCACAGAATGTGCATTGTTTGGCCATGCTATTGTTCTTCCAGTGAACAAACTTCCATCCAAAGGCAATATGTTAAGGAACTGCTGGCAATATAAATGTGATGGAGAGTTTACTGATGTTTCAGTGATTATCAAGATATCAGCTAAGGGTTGTTCTGAACTGGGGGAGAAGTCAATTGGAGACAGACTATTCCTATTCTCAGCCAGAAAACTATTGAGGAAAGATTGAGAAAATTGTACAGTAGAGGACTGAGAAAATTGTACAGTAGAGGAATAGAATTTAATAAGAACAAAATTGTCTCCAAAAAAGCTACATTTCAGGAAGAAATGAATGAGTTGTTTGATATATGTAGTTGTTTCTGTTCTGCTGCCTCCTGTCAAGATGATGGGTGCAAAATAAAGAAGTGTGACAGATACCACCTGGCCTGTAATTGCGATGTGAAAGTTCCTAAACGTAAGGTACAGTTCCTCCTTGACCAGAGAGGTGATAAAAAGATGAAAATTGGCTGTGTTGACATGACAGTAACGAGGATGTGGAATAGAGTAACAGTAAAAGAGGAGCAGGATGCAGCCAGAGCCAGGAAGCAGCTGGAAGAAAGAGAGTGAACCGGCAGCTGGAGAAGTTTCTGATTCTGCCGATAATTAAGATGATGCCAGAGATAGCCCTTCTGTCATTATTGATGCTGACTGTCTTGAGTGGTCTGACTGGCAGCTCACAGCAGAACAGAACAAGACTCTCCACATTGGCAACCACATGTGACCTATACTTGATCAGTGATTATGCTGGAGCTGCCATTGCTACTGCCACCTTAATGGACTATGGCATTATCACCAAGGATGACTTAAGTCAAGTTATTGAACCACAGAAGTTACGAGATGCCAGAAAGTACTGAGAGCTCTGATGAGGATGGAGAAGATTCTGCTGATGCTGTTGATGAGGACTTGTTAATCTACACTGATGATTAGGATGTCAGTGAAGATGAAGAGAATGACAATGTGGCTCCTGTTGTCAACTCAAGAAAAGTAGTGATTCCCAAACTAAAGTGGCAAGCAAAGAACTATCATTCCATAATTGACTGGAAGACTGAACTCAAAACTGAGCCTCCTTTCATTGCTTCTCTATCAGATCAACAGGTTCTGAAAATTGAGACTCCACTGGAGGTGCCCAAGTGGCCATACAACACCCAAGCTGTTGAGAGAGGGATAAAATTGATGACTGAAGCTTGCACTGAAGTGACTGGACAGAAAGCAAGAGATGGATATATCAGGCAAAGAATATTTACCAGGAAAGGGATGCCCAAGTTCTGCACCAAGAAAAATTTAACTTATAAATTGTAATAGTTTAAAATTAAATAGTTGATGATTGATATAACCCATTGTTGCAAACCCAGAAACAAAGGGAGGTGGTTGACTGACCACTTGGGTGCTGCTATGGTTGTTACCTGGCAGTACCCTGTGTGACGTCAGCACACCCAATGTAGGGGGCTGCTTGACAGCCTCAGTGTCAGAAAGAGAGCATTCTCCACAGAGAGTGTTCACCATCGCTCACTGAGCCTTACGGCCTCAAAAAGGGTGTATTCGCCACCGAGCATGTTCACCACTGCTTGAAAGTCCACTAAGCTCACCTGATGGCCTCAGGCAGAGACAGTGTGTTCACCATGTGTGTTCACCACTTTGACACACACCGGTTGGACGTGATTTCCTGCAGATTATCCCACGATGTTGTGAGAGACTGTGAAGACACGGTCGAGTTAGTGTCGTGTGAAGACACGGTCGAGTTAGTGTCGTGTGAAGACACGGTCGAGTTAGTGTCGTGTGAAGACACGGTCGAGTTAGTGTCGTGTGAAGACACGGTCGAGTTAGTGTCGTGTGAAGACACGGTCGAGTTAGTGTCGTGTGAAGACACGGTCAAGTTAGTGTCGTGTGAAGACACGGTCGAGTTAGTGTCGTGTGAAGACACGGTCGAGTTAGTGTCGTGTGAAGACACGGTCGAGTTAGTGTCGTGTGAAGACACGGTCGAGTTAGTGTCGTGTGAAGACACGGTCGAGTTAGTGTCGTGTGAAGACACGGTCGAGTTAGTGTCGTGTGAAGACACGGTCGAGTTAGTGTCGTGTGAAGACACGGTCGAGTTAGTGTCGTGTGAAGACACGGTCGAGTTAGTGTCGTGTGAAGACACGGTCGAGTTAGTGTCGTGTGAAGACACGGTCGAGTTAGTGTCGTGTGAAGACACGGTCGAGTTAGTGTCGTGTGAAGACACGGTCGAGTTAGTGTCGTGTGAAGACACGGTCGAGTTAGTGTCGTGTGAAGACACGGTCGAGTTAGTGTCGTGTGAAGACACGGTCGAGTTAGTGTCGTGTGAAGACACGGTCGAGTTAGTGTCGTGTGAAGACACGGTCGAGTTAGTGTCGTGTGAAGACACGGTCGAGTTAGTGTCGTGTGAAGACACGGTCGAGTTAGTGTCGTGTGAAGACACGGTCGAGTTAGTGTCGTGTGAAGACACGGTCGAGTTAGTGTCGTGTGAAGACACGGTCGAGTTAGTGTCGTGTGAAGACACGGTCGAGTTAGTGTCGTGTGAAGACACGGTCGAGTTAGTGTCGTGTGAAGACACGGTCGAGTTAGTGTCGTGTGAAGACACGGTCGAGTTAGTGTCGTGTGAAGACACGGTCGAGTTAGTGTCGTGTGAAGACACGGTCGAGTTAGTGTCGTGTGAAGACACGGTCGAGTTAGTGTCGTGTGAAGACACGGTCGAGTTAGTGTCGTGTGAAGACACGGTCGAGTTAGTGTCGTGTGAAGACACGGTCGAGTTAGTGTCATGACAGAGAACAGGGTGTCGAGTGACAGAGGAAGCATGTTATGACGCAGAGAACAAGGTGTCTTGTGACACGGAGAGCAGGAGCGTCATAACACAGAGACAAGGGTGTCTTATGACAGAGTAGCAGGAGTGTCATGAGACTTAGGGAAAGGTAGTGTCTTGTGACATGGGGTAGGTAAAGTCATGACTACATTGTTAGTGTGATGTGATATTAATGCCAAAGAATATACTCTTATTTTATTATGTTTGTGTAAATTAAAAATACTCTTTTATGCTAAACAATGATTTTACTAGTAAAGATTATAAAGTATTGTATGTGTTTTTGTACTCCGGACTATGTTGCATGTTACAGGCTTGGTAATGGGCGAGTTTATTAATTATACTATAGGCCTATTAATTTAGCTTCCCCCAGAAGCTTCATTGCCAAATTTGTAATATTGTAATACCTATGTACATTTGATTATACAGTCTTCACAACCAAACATTATATAAACTGTATACACTTGATTTTTATCCTGACAACCAATAAATTATAACTAATTTATTTATTTATGTCTTTGCAGATGGTACATTGAGATTTTGTATTTACAATAATGCAAAGAGAGCCTCTATTATGCCTAGACATTATGGTGTATAATTTGATGAAAAGTTGATCACGCTGCTGCAGGGTAACATGAAATGGTCTGAAATTTTGCACAGAAGTTTGTTGTGACCATACAAATAATGCCTGAAAAGTGCAGCTTGCATCTCTAAAATTTGTATTTTTTCAATGCTCGCTACTGTAGTTTATTTTTTTCTTATAACAAACAATACAGTGGACCCCTGGCATACGATGGCATCAGCATACGTTAAATCCGGCATACGATACATTTTAACGCAAAAATTTTGCCTCGCCTCGCGTTAAAAAACTCGCCTCACGCGATTCGTCCGAGACGAGCCCCACGTCTGGCCTCAGTGCCAGTGTTCACAAGCCAGCCAGTGTGGCCGCATCTACGCATACAATCGGTACATTTCACATTATCCCAGTGTTTTTAGTGCTTGTAACTACAAAATAAGTCACCATGGACCCCAAGAAAGCTTCTAGTGCCATCCCTGTGGTAAAAAGGGTGAGAATTAGTATGGAATTGAAAAGAGAGATTAAGGAAATGTGTGCAAAGTGGCTTTATGGATGAAAATCACCCTCACACAGCTATTGCAAGCCATGCTGGTGATTATTACAATGACAATGTTGTAAACCACTTTAGACAAATCATAAAGGAACGAGAGGTACAGGCCTCTATGGACAGATATGTTGTGCGACAAGTCCAGTGACTCTCAAGCTGGTCCTAGTGGCATTAAAAGAAGGGAAGTAACCCCGGAAAAGGACTTGATACCTCAAGTCCTAATGGAAGGGGATTCCCCTTCTAAACAATAAGTTCGACACTCTCCCTTCCTCCTCCCATCCCATCAATCATCACCGGATCATCATTAAGGGTAAGTGTCATGTATTCTATTGTAAGCAGAGTACTACTTACTGTGCATGTCTTCTTCAGTTTGTGTGCATTAAACTTAATATTTCATGCGGTAAAACTTTTTTTTTTTTTTTCATTCTTTCGGGTGTCTTGCACGGATTAATTTGATTTCCATTATTTCTTAAGGGGAAAATTAATTCGCCTTACGATAATTTCGGCATACGATGAGCTCTCAGGAATGGATTAATATCGTATGCCGGGGGTCCACTGTAATGTTTTTTCTTTAGATCATTAATGGGTGCATAATTATACAGTAATATAATAGTCATGACAATTAATATTTGTATTCTTTAACAGGTCTCCTGAAAAAAGTAGTGTATCTGGAGGTACTGGCAGCAGTAGTAGTAGCAGTAGCAGCAGCAGTAGCAGCAGCAGCTGTAGCACAAGCAATACTACAGACGAAATCCGATGCAGTGCCACCCAAGAGCAGCTGAGAGGAAAGCTACAGCAGTTAAGAGTCCGAGCAATGCTGATGATGAGAGCTCTTAGGGTAGCCAAAAAGGAACTGAAAACAATTGTTACACATGCAGTCACAGCCGGAAATTCTCTTGTAAGGCAAAATGCTTTTAAATGCCCTCTGAAACATGTAGTATATTTGTAAATACAGCACAATAGGTCTCTCACATATGATGATATTGCATTTCTGTGGAACATGTACAGTACTTGTAAATACAGCACAATAGGTGTATCACATACAACAATATTGCATTCCTAAAAATTGTTCAAGTGTCACTTGTTTGGAGCTCTGAATGTATGTCTAAGATGTTTCTGAGGTGTGGGAGCCGAGTGTGTGTGGAGTTAGCACAATTGCTCCCCTTTCCCCTCCTTTCCCTTAATATCAGGGAGGGGCTGATGATCCAAGAAACTGAATTTCTCTGCCCCTCGGTGGATTGAATCTGAATGCCTCTCATTCCCTAGGCACTACGCGACTCCCACAGGTTTAGTGCTTCAGCCTGATAAGATGATAACTGACATAGGGTTTGTTTTGATTACTGCAATGAGTCTTTTTATATACCAGTATATGGAAAAGAATTTCTCAGGTCTTCTTTGTTTCCTTTAGTTTCACTATGCAGTGGAAACTCGGTATATGACCAGCTCCCTACTCAACCAAACAAATATGACCTGCCGGAACTTCACTGTAAATTATTTTGTGGTTCTTCACATTTTTTTTTTTTGTATTGTATAAATAAGTCACCATGGGGCCTAGGACAATTAGTGATAACAGCCAACCAAACAGAAAATTGGTTGGGAAGAACTTGTTCGATACTCAAACGGAGCGGCACTTGAGGAAGTGCTCAAACTTAAATATTCGACTTCTTTATTTATCAACCGATTACGTTCATTTTTAGTGTACTATTAGAAGCTTATATCGACCATGCTTTGCTGAAGTTTCAAAAATATCGGCCAAAAAGGAAATGAAATATGCAAAATTTACGAAAAATTACATTTGGCAGCGAGCCTGTACTCAGTGGTACTTGGAAAAGTGGTTTTAACACTTGCTGCTGATAGAACACTACTAATTCCATTAAGTTCTGTGTACCGGTTCTAAAATAAACCTTATCTTCATGCTAAAAAAAAATAGTTTCATAACTTTTTTGACATTTTGGAAGATGTCGGTCTTGTTGTCCACACAAATCTAAAAATATTTGGGATACTTCAGAAAGGAGATCGGTCACTTGTATAGCAATCATTCTTCTATGTTTGTTGTGAAAATCAAGTCAGTCCCTTCATAAATAAGGATGGAGTGACCCTAAATAGGTAAATAACTTACTTCCGAGATACAGTGGACCCTCGCCTAACGCTATTAATCCGTTCCTGAGAGCTCAACGTTAGGTGAATTAATTTTCCCCATAAGAAATAATGGATCAAATTAATCCATTCCTGACACCCCAAAGTATGAACAAAAAAAAATTTTTACCACATGAAATATTAATTTTAATACACACAAACTGAAGAAGACATGCACAGTTACATGACTTACCTTTATTGAAGATCTGGTGATGATTGATGGGATGGGAGGAGGGGAGAGTGTTGATGGTGTTAGTGTTTAGAGGGGGAATCCCCTTCCATTAGGACTTGAGGTGGCAAGTCCTCCGGAGTTACTTCCCTTCTTCTTTTAATGCCACTAGGACCAGCTTGAGAGTCACTGGACCTCTCTCGCACAACATATCTGTCCATAGAGGCCTGTACCTCCCATTCCTTTATGATATTCCTAAGTGTTTCACAACATTGTCAGTGTACAGGTTGCCAACACGGCTTGCAATAGCTGTGTGAGGGTGATTTTCATCAGAAAAGGTTTGCACTTTAAGCCACATTGCACACATTTCCTTAATCTTTGAAGTAGGCAACTTCCTCAATTTCTCTATCCCCTCCTCCAAAGCAGTTTCCTCAGGTGTGGCCTCTTGCTGTTGAAGATGATCTAGCAGTTCATCAGTGGTTAGTTCTTCATTGTCCTCCTCCACCAACTCTTCCACATCCTCCCCACTAACCTCCAACTCCAAGGACTTCCCCAATGCCACAATGGATTCCTCAACTGGCATAGGATTCCCAGGGTTAGCCTCAAACCCTTCAAAATCCCTTTTGTCTACACATTCTGGCCACAGTTTCTTCCAAGCAGAGTTCAAGGTCTTCTTAGTCACTTCCTCCCAAGCCTTACCTACAAGGTTTACACAATTGAGGATGCTAAAGTGATCTCTCCAAAACTCTCTTAGAGTCAGTTGAGTTTCTGAGGTCACTACAAAGCACCTTTCAAACATAGCTTTTGTGTACAGTTTCTTGAAGTTGGAAATGACCTGCTGGTCCATGGGCTGTAGGAGAGGAGTGGTATTAGGAGGCAAAAACTTGACCTTAATGAAGCTCATTTCCGCAGAAAGTCGCTCTGCCACATCTGAAGGATTACCAGGAACATTGTCTAATACCAGGAGGCACTTAAGTTCTAATTTCTTTTCAATTAGGTAATTTTTCACTGTGGGGGCAAATGCATGGTGTAACCAGTCATAGTCCCTAGTGACCCATGCCTTACTGTTTGCCCTCCACAGCACACAAATTAGCCTTGAGGACATTGTTTTTCCTGAACACTCTGGGAGTTTCAGAGTGATACACCAATAAAGGCTTCACTTTGCAATCATCACTAGCATTGGCACACATCAACAGAGTAAGCCTGTCTTTCATAGGCTTATGTCCTGGGAGTGCCTTTTCCCCCTGAGTAATGCACGTCCTGTTTGGCGTTTTCTTCCAAAACAGGCCTGTTTCGCCAGAATTAAACACTTGTTCAGGTTTCAGTCCTTCACTGTCTATGTACTCCTTGAGTTCCTGCACATATTTTTCAGCCGCTTTGTGGTCCGAACTGGCAGCCTCACCATGCCTTATCACACTATGTATGCCACTACGATTCTTAAATCTATCAAACCAACCTTTGCTGGCCTTAAATTCACTCACATCATCACTAGTTGCAGGCATTTTTCTAATTAAATCGTCATGCAACTTCCTAGCCTTTTCACATATGATCGCTTGAGAGATGCTATCTCCTGCTATCTGTTTTTCGTTTATCCACATCAATTACAGTCTCTCAACATCTTCTATCACTTGCGATCTCTGTTTCGAAAACAAAGTTGCACTTTTGGCAAGAACAGCTTCCTTGATTGCCGTTTTCTTGGCCACAATAGTAGCGATGGTTGAATGGGGTTTTGTGTACAACCTGGCCAGCTCGGAGACACGCACTCCACTTTCATACTTAGCAATGATCTCTTTCTTCATATCCATAGTAATTCTCACTCTTTTTGCTGTAGGGTTGGCACTAGAAGCTTTCTTGGGGCCCATGGTGACTTATTTTGCAGGTGTAATCACTAAAAATGCTGTGATAACATGAAATGTTCCGATTGTATGCTTGGAAGCGACCACGGTGGCTGGCTTGTAAACACTGGCACCCACGGAACAAGTGAGGCAGGCTCAGGCCACACGTGGACACGTCTCGAATGAACTGCGTTGAGCGAGTTTTTTAGCGCTAGCCGAGGCAAAATTTTTGCGTTAAAATGTATCGCTAGGCGGATTTAACATTATGCGATGCTTTCGTTAGGCGAGGTTCCACTGTATAGGCCGAAGCGCGTGGCACCCCAGGTGCCTGGGGAATTTTTTTTTTTTTTCAAAAAAAATTTGCTTTCTTTTACACTTTTTCCGTAACCTACGAGTGTTTATTACAATTAACCATTGTAAATCTCCGTTTTTCTCTCATAGTGATGAGAGAATGGGTTTTTCACCTTCATGGGATATATCCCTAGATTTTTTTCGCATCTTGGCCATCATATTATGCTATATATTATTTTTTCTGGTGTACTTTTTATGTTTCTATGCTATTATTATATTGCCTCATGTCATATTAGATCAATTGTGATAGGTAAATAAGCCTTATAATTGATATTAGCGTGGGTATGGAATATTTTGTTCGCTGGTGGTGTTGGCCATCTTGGGCACTATTCCCAGGGGAGGTTCCCAATTGGTTCCTTGACCATATTAGCTCTGCCATGATCTCACATAGTGAATTTGTATTATATTAGACAAAAAGATATAAGAAAACGATAAAAATAACACAAGGGGGGGGGGCAATGCCGCGTCAGTGCTTGTTATGCAAGGCGCTGTCACCATGCTTGTTATAAATGACTATAATTCCTTTTAGAAACATCGTTATATAAGGATGATAATTATACCAGAGTGTAGCCAGAAAGTTCAGCTATTTTTTGGTAACGACTCAATTTTCGTATTTTTTTTCTATTTTTTTTTTTTTACTCCGCATGGTGAAGGGTTACGACCCCTTTGAACTGCCTTCTGGAATGAATAAAGGTCACATACCAAGGTTCCACTGTATTTGTTCAAGTGGTGTAATTGTTTTGATTTCTTTTAATTGGATTGGCAAGTGTTCAAGAAAATGTTTGTGCTGTTTATTATAGGAGGGACCCGCTTTACACACTTCGCTATTACAGAAGTTTTCGGTTACACCCATTCTTCATTTATTCAGACTTCCTATAATAAATATATTCACCACTCACTATAAGCCAAGGACTAAAATATTTTAAGGTAAGTTATGCGTGTAGTGTATATGCATTTTTTAGACCTAGCTCAATTGCTCACTTAATATATGATAGAATAAACTTGTTATCAGGCTTGTATATGCATTGGAAAGTGAAAAGGGGCTGTTCCACTTTACAGTGATTTTTGCTTTATAGCAGTAGCCCAGAACCTAACTTGATGTATAAGTGGGGTCTGCCTGTATCTTTTCATAGTTGTTTTTTTGTCAGTGGACCTCAGTGCCTTTATTTAACCATAAGTTGTTTACTCTTTTCTTTGTAATTTATTGGTCTTGAACAATGTGAATTATAGAGATTAGATACTTTATTCAACATGTTAACATATTTTCTAGGTAGGAGGTTGATAGACAGCAACTGCCCAGGGAGGTACTACCATCCTACCAGTTCCGTGTAAAATGAAAGCCTGTAATTGTTTTACATGATGGTAGGATTGCTGGTATCTTTTTTTTTTATATTTTTGTATTTTTTATGTTTTGTACAGTACAATGCATTGAGGTATCTGTGGAGACAAGAAAATGTAATCCATAGAAGCAAAGAAGGGAATGTAAGAGAGTATAGTGATACCAACACTTTTATGTAGGTGTGAAGCATGAGTTGTAAATGCTACAGTGAAGAGGAGGCTGGAGGTGGTGAAGATGTCGTATCTAAGGGCAACGTGTGGTGTAAATATTATGCAGAGGATTTGTAGTGTGGAAATTTGGAGGAGGAGGTGTGGAGTTACAAAAAGTATTACATTTTCAGAGGGCTGAGGAGGGGCTTTTGAGATGGTTTGGTCAGTTAGAAAGGATGGAGCAAAATAGGATGACTTGGGGGGTGTATAAATATGTAGTGGAGGGGAGGAGGGGTAGGTGTTGTCCTAGGAAATGATGGGGGAGGGAGTAAAAGAGGGACATAGACATGCAACAGGCTTATGTGAGAGTGTTATAGGAGTGAATGGAGAGGAATGGTTTTTGGGACCTGACAAGCTGTTGGAGTGTGAGCAGAGTAATATTTTGTGAAGGGTTTCAGGGAAACTGGTTAGCCAGATCTGAGTCCTGGAAATGGGAAGTACAATGCCTGCACTCTAAAGGAGGGGTTTAGGATATTGGCTGTTTGGAGTGACATCTACACTGTCATATCTAGGCACCTCTGCAAAGACAATGATTATGTGTGAATGATGGTGAAAGTATTTATTTTTTTTGAGTCACCTTGCCTCGGTGGGAGATGGCCGACGTGTTGCAAAGAAAAAACTACATTAATCAAAATGTTATGACCATGGCTTATATAATCCATGGTCATTTGTAAAGACATAATTTGCTTCAGTAGTATATATGTTTTAAATTTAGTTAAAAATATTCTCCATTTACCCTTGGTACCATTTTACCCAAATTTCTAATAGATTAACCAAATACTGAATAATTTAAATTTTGTTATTTTGCAGAATGTAACTCTCATTAGTCTGAAGAGTCAGTTAGAATATCTTCGGGGTAATTTTCGCAAGGCAATTAAAGTGCTCAATCAGTGTGCAGCAATACCACCACCTAGCCTGTAAGTATGCCTTTTAGGTAATCTTTCATTTGTAAAAAAAAAAAAAAAAAAATATGCCCAGACCAGTTCTATAATGTACATGACACTGCTTATACACAGATTTTTTATTGATTACAAACTGGTAATCTGTAAACTGTAAATCTATTATTGAGACATTGGTGAAGAGCTCTTGATCCAAGGTATTGGGACTGTTATGCCATTCCCCATGTGCTATGTGACCTTTACTGGTTTTAGTGCTTCACTGTTATTATAATACAGTGGACCCCCGTTTAACGATATTTTTTCATTCCAGAAGTACGTTCAGGTGCCAGTACTGACCGAATTTGTTCCCATAAGGAATATTGTGAAGTAGATTAGTCCATTTCAGACCCCCAAACATACACGTACAAACGCACTTACATAAATACACTTACATAATTGGTCGCATTGGGAGGTGATCGTTAAGCGGGGGTCCACTGTATTAATAAAGAATAAAAAAGCATAATACTGTGACTGGAACAGTACACAAACATCCTGCAAATAAGATTTTTTTTTTTTAACAATTTGGTTGTTTCCCACCAAGGCAGGGTGACACAAAAAGAAAGAAAAAAACTTTCATCATTCAACACTTTCACCATAACTCATACATAATCACTGTCTTTGCAGAGGCACTCAGATACGACAGCTTAGACGTCAGTCCAAATTGCCAATATCCTAAACCCCTCCTTTAAAGTGCAGGCATTGTACTTTCCATTTCCAGGACTGAGGTCTGGCTAACCGGTTACTCTGAATCGTTTCACAAAATGTTGCCCTTCTCAAACTCCAACAGCTCGTCAGGTTCCAAAAACCATTCATCTCCATTCACTCGTATCTAACGTGCTTACCTACACTTGCTGGAAGTCCAAGCCCCTTGCCCACAAAACCTCTCTTTATCCCCTCCCTCCAACCTTTTTGGGGACAACCCCTACCCCACCTTGCTTCCCAAATAGATTTATATGTTCTCAAAGTCATTCTACTTTGTTCCATTTTCTTTAAATGACCAAACCACCTCAACAGCCTAACTAATACTTTTAGTAACTCCACACCTTCTCCTAATTTCCACACTACGAATTCTCTGTATAACATTTACACCACACATTGCCCTTAGACACGACATCTCCACTGCCTCTAGCCACCTCTTCGCTGCAGCATTTACAACCTATACTTCACACCCATAAAAGAGTGTTGGTACCACTATACTCTTGTACATTCCCTTCTTTGCATCCATGGATAACATTCTTTGTCTCCATTGATGCCTCAGTGCACCACTCACCTTTTTTCCCTTCATCAATTCTACGGTTTACTTCATCCTTCATAAATCCATCCACTGACAAGTCAACTCCCAAATATCTGAAAACATTCACTTCTTCCATACTCCCTCCCTCCATTGTGATATCCAGTTTTTCTTATGTAAATCATTGATACACTCATGACCTTACTCTTTTATCTATATTCACTTTCAACTTTCTACCTTTACAAACCTTCCCAAACTTGTCCACTAACCTTTACAACTTTTCTTTAGAATCCTCCAAAAGCATAGTATCATCAGCAAAAAGTAACTGTGTCAACTCCCATTTTGTATTTGGTTCCCCATAATTTAATCCCACCCCTCTCACCAACACCCTAGCATTTACTTCTTTTACAATCCCATCTAAAAATATGTTAAACAACCATGGTGACATTACACATCCCTGTCTAAGACCTACTTTTACTGAGAAGTAATCTCCCTCTCTCCTACACACCACCTAACCTGAGCCTCAATATCCTCATAAAAGCTCTTTACACCTTTAGTAACTTAATACCTATTCCATACACTTGCAACATCTGCCACATTGCTCCCCTATCCATTCTATCATATGACTTTTCTAAATCCATAAATGCAAAGAAAACTTCCCTACCTTTATCTACATACTGTTCACATATATGCTTCATTGTAAACACCTGATCTGCACATCCACTACCCATTCTAAGGCCTCCTTGCTCATCTGTAATCCTGCTCTCTCTCTCTCTTACCTCTAATTCTTTCAGTAATAACACTTTAACTGGTATACTCAGTAAACTTCTTTTTTGTTCTTTCAACAAACTGGCTGTATCTCACCGAAACAGGGTGGCTCAAAGAGAAAAACAAAAGTTTCTCTTTTTTAACTTTAGTAATGTATACAGGAGAAGGAGTTACTAGCCCATGCTCCCCGCATTTTAATCAACTCTTAAGAGATGCATGG
Source organism: Cherax quadricarinatus (assembly GCF_038502225.1). Taxonomy (NCBI): domain Eukaryota; kingdom Metazoa; phylum Arthropoda; class Malacostraca; order Decapoda; family Parastacidae; genus Cherax; species Cherax quadricarinatus. Next base: position 18,811,461 of record NC_091318.1, read on the forward strand.
GTTACGGAGGAAGAATTCTGTTCCACTTCCCCATGGAGACTCGGTAAACTTCTTCCCCTATTATTTTTACAGTATCTTTTGTCCCCCTTCCTCTTAAAGAAAGGAATTGTACATGCTCTCTGCCAATCACTAGGTACCTTCCCCTCTTTCATATATTTATTAAACAAAAATGCCAACTACTCCAACACTATATCCCCTCCTGCTTTTAACATTTCTGTCATGATCCCATCAGTTGCAGCTACTTTACCCCCTTTCATTCTATGTAATGCCTCGCGCATCTCCCCCACACTCACATCCTGCTCTTCACTTCTAAAAGATGTTATACCTCCTTGGCCAGTGCATGAAATTGCTGCCTCCCTTCATCAACATTTAAAAGTTCCTCAAAATATTCCCACTATCTACCCAATACCTCCAGCTCCCCATCTACTAACTCCCCTACTCTGTTTTTAACTAACAAATCCATTCGTTCCCTAGGCTTTCTTAACTTGGTGATCTCACTCAAATTTTTTTTCTTATTCTCAACAAAATTTCTTGATGGTGCCTCTTCCATTCTCATTTGCTCTCCTTTTGCTCTCTCTCCCCACTCTCTTCACCTTTCTTTTACTCTCCATATACTCTGCTTTTATATCACTTGTGCTTCATAAAAGCCTCTCATAAGCTACCTTTTTCTCTTGTACTGCACCCTTTACCTCATCATTTCACCAATCACTCCTCTTTCCTCCTGAACCCTCCCTCCTATAGCCACACATTCTAATACTGCATTTTTAAAGCTATTCCATTCCTCATCAACTTCCCCCAACCCCCTTGCCCTCCCCCACTACCCATACTTGCACTAGCCCACCTTTCTGCCAAAAGTTGCTTGTATCTCGCCCTAACTTCCTCCTCCCTGAGTTTATAAATTTTCACCTTTCTCTTACTGTTACCATTTTCATTTTGTCCCATCTACCTCTTATTCTAACTGTAGCTACAACTAGATAATGATCCGATATATCTTTTGCCCCCTCTATAAACATGTACATCCTGAAGCCTACCCATCAACCTTTTATCCACCAATACATTATCTAAGATGTGTTGTGTGAATATTGTGTGAATATTCAGTAACTAGTATGTATTGTCATTGTAAATCTTCTCTTTTGTATATGAACATGTTTGTTTATAAAGATACAAGATAAAGGTAAAGATTTATTTCTTTGTAAAGGTTATGATGTGTAATTACAATTTTGGTTTGATAAGTACAAAGAAAGCCACTATCATGCCAGGGCATTTTGGGCAGACTAATCCTAATACATAGAAACTACTTAAAACTAGGCAGATAATAGTACATAGTAACTACTTAAAACTAGACAAGATAGTAGAGGTTAACTGTATTACAATTTTATTTAATCTTAATAGGTAGTAGGTTGCTAGACAGCAACCATTCGGGGAGGTAGTACCATCCTACCAAGTGAGTGTAAAAAAGAAGCCTGTACGTATTTCTTTTACATGATGGTAGGATTGCTGGTGTCTCTCTTCTGTCTCATAAAAATGCAAGATTTAAGGTATATCTTGGTACTTCTTTTTACACTTGGGTCACACTACACATACACGTACACGTTTATGTATACACAGTTATCTGAGTTTTCTTTGATTTTATCTTAATAGTTTTTGTTCTTATTGCTTTTCCTTTCATATCCATGGGGAAGTGAAATAAGAATCTTTCCTCCATAAGCCATGCCCGTTGTAAAAGTCAATGAATTTGAATTTAAAATGCCGGGACCAATGGGCTAGTAACCCCTTTTCCCATATATCTTACTAAAAAGAAAAAGAAGAAAACCGTCAAAGTGGGATGTTTGAATGTCTGTGGATGTTGTATGAATGATAAGAAAGAGATGATTGTGGATGTTATGAATGAGAAGAAGGTGGATGTCCTGGCTTTAACCCTTTGAGGGTCGACAGGCCCTCTCCGAGACTCGTTCTCAGGGTCGGCCAAATTTAAAAAAAAAAAAAATTTTTTTTTCTTATGAAAAGATAGAGAATCTTTTCCCGATCATAATGACACCAAAATTATGAAATTTGATGGAAAATTTACAGAATTATGCTCTCGCAAAGTTAGCGGTCTCGGCGATGTTTACGCATCGGCGGTTTTGCCCACTTCGAGCCCCATTTTCAGCCAATTCCACTGCACTAGTCATCAAAAAACATGAATATTTCGCTAGAACTCCATTTTTTCTATCGAATGAGTGCAAGAAACCACCCATTTACCAATTTAAACTATCCAGTACAGTGGTCAGAATTTAGCAATTTTGCCAATTTCACACAAATTTCAAAAGATGCCAATTTCCGAATAGGTTCCAGAATAAACAAGAAAGACATTCCTGGCACTAAAATGACATTTTCTTTGTTCATTAGTCACGTCTCAAGGCCCCTTTTACATTCTTTTGCTTTCCACTTTGAATTTTTATTCTCACAAAAAATAGAAGATTTACTGTTATGCAGACTACTGCATTAGTGTAAAAAATGGTATAAATAATATTGGTGCACTTGCAAAAGAATATTAGACTCACCAGTTGACGTGTATTGGACGCTTGGCATGATTTGTTTACTTTTGAACTTTGGTAAAAATCGAACATTTCTGCTACTTTGAGCTCAATTTCAAGGTACTTTTCATTGTAAAACCAGTCAAAATCATCTCAATTTCAGTAATATGTCTTCCATTCTATAAAATGAGACCAAGAAAACTAGAATACAGCAATAAATACCATATGAAAATACAGTGCAAAGTCGCTGTTTTATTCCAAAAAAACGGTTAAAGTTTTTTTTTCTCATTATGCACTGTGTGCTGCAGGATTTTTTTTATACTGTACACACTGACTACATAGACCCATTCTTTCATATGTAGGCCTACCAGCTTTCTCCCACTAGATTTGAGGGTGCTAGAATTTAGGCGTACTAGTACGTCAAAAACCCTGGGTCGTAAGCCGTACTAGTATGGCCGAAATCCTCGAAGGGTTAAGTGAAACAAAGCTGAAGGGGGTGGGAGACTTTCAGTGGGGAGAAATTAATGGGATTAGGTCAGGAGTTTCTAATAGTTAGAGCTAAAGGAATAGTAGCAATAATGTTGAAGGATAAGTTATGGCAGGAAAATAGGGAATATAAATGCATAAATTCAAGGATTACATGGAGTAAAATAAGGATTGGATGTGAAAAGTGGGTTTTAGTAAGTGTTTATGCACCTGGAGAAGAGAGAAGTATGGAGTACAGAGAGGGATTTTGGGAAATATTGAGTGAGTTTGGGGAGTTTTGAACCAAGTGAGAGAGTTCTTGTGGTTGGGGATGTCAATACTAAAGTAGGTAAAAATGTTGTTGAGGGAGTAGTAGGTAAATTTGGGGTACCAGGGATAGATGAAAATGGGGAGCCTTTAATTGAGCCATGTGTAGAAAGAGGTTTGGTAATAAGTAATACATATTTTATGAAAATGAGGATAAATAAGTATACAAGATATGATAGAGCATGGAATGAAAGTAGTTTGTTAGATTATGTATTGGTGGATAAAAGGTTGATGGGTAGGCTTTAGGATGTACATGTTATAGAGGGGCAACAGATGTATCAGATCATTATTTAGTTATAGCTACAGTTAGAGTAAGAAGTAGATGAGACAAAAGGAAAATGGCAACAACAAGTAAGTTAGAGGTGAAAGTGTATAAACTAAGGGAGAAGGAAGTTAGGGTGAAATACGTATAATCAACTATTGACAGAATGGTGGGCTAGTGCAAGAATGAGTAGTGGGGGGGGGTGAAGATGTTTGGAATAGTTTTAAAAATGCAGTATTAGAATGTGGGACTGAAGTTTGTGGCTATAGGAGGGTAGGTGCAGGAGGAAATAGGAGTGATTGGTGGAATGATGAAGTAAAGGGTGTGGTAAAAGAGAAAAAGTTAGCTTATGAAAGGTTTTTACAAAGCAGAAGTGTTATAAGAAGAGTAGAGTATACAGAGAGTAAAAGAAAGGTGAAGAGAGTGGTGAGAGAGTGCAAAAGGAGAGCAGATGATAGAGTGGGAGAGGCACTGTCAAAAAATTTTAATGAAAATAAGAAAAAAATTTGGAGCGAGTTAACCCTTTCAGGGTTTCGGATGTATTAGTACGGCTTACGTACCAGGGTTTTTGACGTACTAGTATGCCTAAATTCTAGCGCCCTCAAATCTAGTGAGAGAAAGCTAGTAGGCCTACATATGAAAGAATGGGTCTATGTGGTCAGTGTGTGCAGTATAAAAAAAATCCTGCAGCACACAGTGTGTAATGAGAAAAAAAGAACTTTGACCGTGTTTTTGGATTAAAAACAGCAACTTTGCACTGTATTTTCGTATGGTATTTATTGTTGTATTCTAGTTTTCCTGGTCTCATTTTATAGAATGGAAGACGTATTACAGAAATTGTGATGATTTTGACTGGTTTTACAAAGAAAAGTACCTTGAAATTGAGCTCAAAGTAGCAGAAATGTTCGATTTTTACCAAAGTTCAAAAGTAAACAAATCATGCTAAGCATCCAATACACGTCAACTGGTGAGTCTAATATTCTTTCACAAGTGCACTGATATTATTTATACCATTTCTACACTAATGCAGTAGTATGCATAACAGTAAATCTTCTATTTTTTGTGAGAGTGGAAAGCAAAAAATGTAAGAGGGGCATGGGGACGTGACTAATGAACAGAGGAAATGTTATTTTAGTGCCAGGAATGTCTTGTTTAATCTGGACCCTGTTTGGAAATTGGCATCTTTTGAAATTTGTGTGAAATTGGCAAAATTGCTAAATTCTGACCACTGTATTGGATAGTTGAAATTGGTAAATGGGTGGTTTCTTGTACTCATTTGATAGAAAAAATTGAGTTCTAGCGAAATGGATTTGATTTTTGTCGACTAGTACACTGGAATTGGCTGAAAATAGGGCTCAAAGTGGGCAAAGTCGCTGATGCGATTTTGCCCACTTTGAGCCCACATTGTCGAGACCGCTTACTTCGCGAGAGCATGATTCCTTAAGTTTTCCATCAAATTAAATACTTTTGGTGTCATTATGATCGGGAAATGATTCTCTTTTCATAAGAAAAAGCAATTTTTTTTTTTAAATTTGGGAGACCCTGAGAACAAGCCTGGGAGAGGGCCTGCAGACCCTGAAAGGGTTAAGCAAGTTAAGAAAGCCTAGGGAACAAGTGGATTTGTAAGTTAAAAACAGAGTAGGAGAGATAGTAGATGGGGAGATGGAGGTATTGGATAGATGGCGAGAATACTTTGAGGAACTTCTAAATGTCAACGAAGAAAGGGAGGCGGTAATTTCATGCACTGGCCAGGGAGGTATACCATCTTTTAGGAGTGAAGAAGAGCAGGATGTAAGTGTGGGGGAGGTGAGTGAGGCATTACGTAGAATGAAAGGGGGTAAAGCAGCTGGAACTGACAGGACCATGACAGAAATGTTAAAAGCAGGGGAGGATATAATGTTGGAGTGGTTGGTATTTTTTTTTAATAAATGTATGAAAGAGGGGAAGGTACTTAGGGATTGGCAGAGAGCATGTATAGTCCCTTTATATAAAGGGAAGGGGGACAAAAGAGATTGTAAAAATTATAGAGGAATTAGTTTACTGAGTATACCAGGAAAAGTGTACAGTAGGGTGATTATTGAAAGAATTAGAGGTAAGACAGAATGTAGGATTGTGGATGAGCAAGGAGATTTTAAAGTGGGTAGGGGATGTGTAGATCAGGTGTTTACATTGAAGCATATATGTGAACAGTATCTAGATAACGGTAGGGAAGTTTTTATTGCATTTATGGATTTAGAAAAGGCATATGATAGTGGATAGGGTAGCAATGTGGCAGACGTTGGAAGTATATGGAATAGGTGGTAAGTTACTAAATGCTGTAAAGAGTTTTTATGAGAACAGTGAGGCTCAGGTTAGGGTGTGTAGAAGAGAGGGAGACTACTTCCCAGTAAAAGTAGGTCTTAGACAAGGATGTGTAATGTCACCATGGTTGTTTAATATATTTATAGATGGGGTTGTAAAAGAAGTAAATGCTAGGGTGTTCGGGAGAGGGGTGGGATTAAATTATGGGGAATCGATTACAAAATGGGAAGTGAGTTACTTTTTGCTGATGATACTGTGCTTATGAGTGATTCTAAAGGAAAATTGCAGAGGTTAGTGGACGAATTTAGGAGTGTGTGTAAAGGTAGAAAGTTGTAAGTGAACATAGAAAAGAGTAAGGTATCAAATGATTTAGATAAAAAAAAATTGGATATCAAATTGGGGAGGAGGAGTATGGAAGAAGTGAATGTTTTCAGATATTTGGAAGTTGACGTATCAGTGGATGGATTTATGAAGGATGAGGTTAATCATAGAATTGATGAGGGAAAAAAGGCAAGTGGTGCGTTGAGGTATATGTGGAGACAAAGAACGTTATCTATGGAGGCAAAGAAGGGAATGTATGAAAGTATAGTGGTACCAACACTCTTATATGGGTGTGAAGCTTGGGTTGTAAATGCTACAGCGAGGAGGCAGTTGGATTCAGTGGAGATGTCCTATCTAAGGGTTGTATGTGGTGTAAATATTATGCAGAAAATTCGGAGTGTGGAAATTAGGAGAAAGTGTGGAGTTAATAAAAGTATTAGTCAGAAGGCTGATGAGGGGTTGTTGAGGTGGTTTGGTCATTTAGAGAGAATGGATCAAAGTAGAATGACATGGAGAGCGTATAAATCTGTAGGGGAAGGAAGGCTGGGTCGGGGTCGTCCTCAAAAGGGTTGGAGGGAGGGGGTAAAGGAGGTTGTGTGGGCGAGGGGCTTGGGTTTCCAGCAAGCGTGCGTGAGCGTGTTAGATAGGAGTGAATAGAGACGAATGGTATTTGGGACCTGACGTGCTGTTGGAGTGTGAGCAGGGTAATATTTAGTAAAGGGATTCAGGGAAACCGGTTATTTTATATAGCCGGACTTGAGTCCTGGAAATGGGAAGTACAATGCCTGCATTTTAAAGGAGGTGTTTTGGGATATTGGCAGTTTGGAGGGATGTGTTGTGTATCTTTATACGTATGTACGTACTTCTAAACTGCTGTATTCTGAGCACCTCTGCAAAAAGTGATTATGTGTGAGTGAGGTGCAAGTGTTGAATGATGATGAAAGTATTTTGTTTTTGGGGATTTTTTCTTTCTTTTTGGGTCACCCTGCCTCGGTGGGAGACAGCCGACTTGCTAAAAAAAAAAAATACTATTTCTCTCCATGGGGAAGTGGAACAGAATTCTTCCTCTTTAAGCCATGCATGTCATAAGAGGTGACTAAAATGCCAGGAGCAAGGGGCTAGTAACCCCTTTCCTGTTTACATTACTGAAGTTAAAAAGGAAAGCTTTTGTTTTTCTTTATGGGCCGCCCTACTTCGGTGGGATACAGCCAGTTTGTTGAAAGAAGAAGAGAAGAAATACTATTTTCTTTCTATTATTTTCTGTTGAATTAGTGTAATGAGTGTTTATTAAGCATATCATAATATGGCAAACTTATATGAAGATAATATTCTACCTGTAATTTTGTTTCTTGTCCCTTTTCTAGAACTTATGGTCCTAGTTTAGGTGTGATGTATTACAACAACTTAGGTGTAATACATCTTGGTCTGGGCAAGCCCACTGTAGCCTGCCTGTACCTGCAGAAGGCACTTCAAGAAACACAAGTGGCTGAAGACCCAAGCTCAACACAATCAGGTACTGCATCATATGTGCATACAAAATTAATAGCATCAATTATAACAAAAAGATTAGGTGATGAAAGATTGAATATCAGATTGGAGGGAGAGAGTATGGAGGAGGTGAACGTATTCAGATATTTGGGAGTGGACGTGTCAGCGGATGGGTCTATGAAAGATGAGGTGAATCATAGAATTGATGAGGGAAAAAGAGTGAGTGGTGCACTTAGGAGTCTGTGGAGACAGAGAACTTTGTCCTTGGAGGCAAAGAGGGGAATGTATGAGAGTATAGTTTTACCAACGCTCTTATATGGGTGTGAAGCATGGGTGATGAATGTTGCAGCGAGGAGAAGGCTGGAGGCAGTGGAGATGTCATGTCTGAGGGCAATGTGTGGTGTGAATATAATGCAGAGAATTCGTAGTTTGGAAGTTAGGAGGAGGTGCGGGATTACCAAAACTGTTGTCCAGAGGGCTGAGGAAGGGTTGTTGAGGTGGTTCGGACATGTAGAGAGAATGGAGCGAAACAGAATAACTTCAAGAGTGTATCAGTCTGTAGTGGAAGGAAGGCGGGGTAGGGGTCGGCCTAGAAAGGGTTGGAGGGAGGGGGTAAAGGAGGTTTTGTGTGCGAGGGGCTTGGACTTCCAGCAGGCATGCGTGAGCGTGTTTGATAGGAGTGAATGGAGACAAATGGTTTTTAATACTTGACGTGCTGTTGGAGTGTGAGCAAAGTAACATTTATGAAGGGATTCAGGGAAACCGGCAGGCCGGACTTGAGTCCTGGAGATGGGAAGTACAGTGCCTGCACTCTGAAGGAGGGGTGTTAATGTTGCAGTTTAAAAACTGTAGTGTAAAGCACCCTTCTGGCAAGACAGTGATGGAGTGAATGATGGTGAAAGTTTTTCTTTTTCGGGCCACCCTGCCTTGGTGGGAATCGGCCAATGTGATAATAAATAAATAATAATAATTATTACAATAGTGTTAACAACAGAGTAATTACTGTTGTGTATAAAAGAATCTCAGTACAGTTTAATAGACTAATAGAAGCAGTATTGTTCATTGTACAGGAATGTTTGTATTCTTTATGTATTAGCTCTTAACCCTTAAACGGTCCAAACGTATATACATGTTCTCTCGCATAGCACCCCAGATTTTTTGAGAAAAAAAAAATTGTTTTTTTTTTTAATAGGAAAAAAGAGCATATGGTACCCAGGTGTCCCCAGTTTTTTCATATGGCGCACAGTGAGTGCGCACACCCATTCTCTTATGTTTAGGTGACTCAGGCTTATCGTGCCAATGTTGAATGAATGACAAAGGAAACGTATACATGTATATAAGTTTGGGGCGCTATGCGAGAGAACGTATATATACGTTTGAACCGTTTAAGGGTTAAGAGTGAATGTAACTGACCTGAGATATACTCCGTGTTAGTGAGTGAACTTGTTAACAGCAGAGAAAAATTCTCCCTATTAATAATGAATAATGGTGTGTAGTTAAGCTTAAATAATGGAAATTTAGGATAATTGTAGCATGTTGGATGTAGAATGAATAGAGATTTATTTGAAATATTAATATTAGCCATTAATATAGCCCATTTTGTATTGCAGTTCTATATTTTCTCCAAATATGATGGCAACATATACAGCCTTTCCTCAGCGACGTACTCATTTACCAATGCCTCAGACTTACAACAGGCTCTCTGACCTGTATGCATTCCTAAATAATGTATAGTACAGCTGATGTCCTCTGTTCTATTTATTGCAATATACAGTACAATACTTTATAAACATTTAAAAATATACCAGAAATGTTATAAATGGTGCAAAGGTGACATTAAAACAATATCAAAAATGGTTAACACAAACCCACTACCATTATAGTATGCTCCTCACTTAGTGACAGATTTGTTTACCAACGTGGTCTTAGGAGCGGAACTCCATTGTTAAGTGAGGAGTGGCTATATATATATTCTCAACACGTCGACCATCTCTCACTGAGGCAAGAATAGCTTCAGTTAAAATATATCATGTTGGCTTTATGAAGAGATGATGTACAGTTGACTTTTGATTAACAAGATAGGTATGTTCCTGAAAATGGCATATACTAATAAGAAATTGTGTAAAATGAGCTGAAGAATGTGGTAAAAGTAGTCACATTTCTTGATGGTGATGGTGACTGCATGGGTGGCATTGTCAGTGGCTCAGTGTGAGTTGTGTGTGTGTGGTGGTGGGGATGCTATGTGACTGGGTGAGTGAGTGTGTAGTTGGCGGTGTAGGTGTTAATGAGGGTGATGGGTGGCTACATGACTGTGTGATCATCTTACTAGGGTGTGTAGGTCATTAAGGCATTAATAAGGTGTGTGCATGAGGCTCTAGGCTTGGGACTTTGGGCTTGAAGATGTGTGGGAGTTTTGTGGGGTGAATGGTTTGGGTGGAGGCCATGTGGACTTTGGAGAAATGGTGTAGATGTAGGCATGTGGCTGTGGGGGGGAAATGGTATGGGCAGGTTATGTGGGTATTGGGATAGTGTTGAAGGTGTTTGACTGGGTAAGTTGTGTGGGTGAAGGTTATTGGATATGCAGTAAGAAATGGTTGGAGGTGAGTGATATGACAGAGGTGTGTAGCTGAGGCATGGTATTAGACACAAACAAGTGGACCACTGAGGCAAAAGAGGTTGTGTACCTTAAGTAGGCCTCCCAATAAGACATTAGATTCTTCTGTACCCTCACAATGAAACTTAAGGGAAAGAACCTGACACGTGTGACATTTTCTCCTACACATACTCTGCTGTGTAAACTATTTTGGTGTTTTCACTGAAAGTATACAGCAATTTTACAACAGAGTTACTGCAGAAGTGTTAACAGATTGTATGCTAACCAATGGTTTTCTGTACTGTATAGTATTTAGATAAATATTGAAGAGGTACTATTTTCACAAGTTCATATACTTTAATATTTAGACCAGAATCATGCTTTTTAAAGTACTGATGAATCTCTCCCCAAAACAGGTGATACGTTATCTAGTCGTCCCCTCTATCAGCTCAGCAGCAATGTTCAGCCAGAACTTTATTACAATCTTGGAGTAACTCTTCTACATATGAACAAACCTGACAAAGCTTTTGATTTTCTGCTTGAAGTTCTACAAGTGTATTCCATGAACCCACGTCTCTGGCTCAGGCTTGCAGAGTGCTGTATAGCTGTTCACAAATCTGTAAGTAGCTTCTGTAAAACATTCACAACAGTTTACTCTTGCTTCAGGAGTTATTTTATTTCACATTGCAAATTCTATTGTCAAAACTTTATATAATAAAAATTCATTTAGTTTCTAATTATTTTACAGTGGAGGTACCCTGTTAGCAGTTCCTAATTAGGGAGGAGCTCCCCCTTAGAAGGCATAAGTAATTTTCATTGTGGGGGACAAACCCAGAGCAAAAAATAAAGAATGGCCTTAGCATGTGTTTACATGTCTTTATTTGGATTTTCAGTGGAGAAAGATCTAGCTCATTGCAGATACAGTGGAACATCTACTTACAAGTTTAATCCTTTCTGTGACGTTGCTCGCATCTCGATTTGCTCGTTTGTTGAGTCAGTTTTCCTCATTTAAATTAATTGAAATGGAATTAATCCATTCCAGTGGAATTCCAGGCACGACAGAATACTACTTCAATATTTCCCTAATATCAACTCTACGGCTTATTTATCTATCAAATGTCATCTAATATGACATAATAAACAATATAAATAACAGAAACCTGATATATACTCTAGAATGAATAAAATATGTCATTACGTATGTGACTACGTAGTGGTGCCAACAGCATATGAGAGTTTGGAGACAGGACAAAATACTCCTTCAATATTTTGCAAATATCAGCTCTACAGCTGATTTATCTGTAAAAATTCATCTAATATGACATAATAAACAATATATATAACATGGAAACCTGATGTATACTCTAGAATGAATAAAGTATGTCATTATGTGACAGGTGGAGGCAGCCATAACCGCTTCCACATTGTTGTGGTATTCACTGCCATCTAGTGACAGCCTTTCGAAGCCATTTATTATTATAATTGTTATTATAGTACATTAATATTATACTTGGATTATTATTATATGTAGTATTATTATGTATACTATTATTATTATACATATCATTATTATTTATTAGTATGTACATAGTCTTATAATAATTTATATTATGTATACATGTATTATATAATTATTGTATTATACGTATTCTTCTTATTATTCTTATTTATTAGTATGTATGTATTCTAGTAATAATACTCTTGCTTACCATTAGGAATTTTTATTCACACAAAAAATAAAAGATTTACTGTAATGCAGACTACTGCATTATTGTAATAATTGTATAAATAATGTCAACCCATTCATGACTGCATATTGGAATGGCCAGTTGGACAGGTATAGGATGGTGACGTCATTTATTTACTCTTGAACATCGCCAAAGAATCGAAATTTCTGCTAATTTTAACTCAATTTCAAGGTACTTTCTGTCGTGAAACCAATCAAAATCATATCTATTTCTGTAATATATCTTCCATTCTGTCAAATGAGACCAAGAAAAGGAGAATACAACCATAAAAACCATACAAAAATATACTGCTAAGGGGTGGCTAAAGGCTGAGAAGTGAACTCTGTTATTTATGGTCCAATTTCTTTCCATCATACATTGCTTAAGTTTCAATAAGATATTACAACAAACAACTGAGATCCAATTCCCTAGATCAAGAGCAAGAGCCCCTCAGCAACGTCAAGGAACCTTCCCTGAAGCCCTCTCGCATCTTGAAATTTCGCTTGCATCTGGAAGCAAAAAATCGACTGAGCAACTGCTCGTATCTTGAACTCGCATGTTGGGGTACTCATAAGTAGAGGTTCCACTGTAGTTCAGATTGTTGTAAGGGTTAACTTCATTAATTGAGATGTGAAATTCCATTAAAAGTGACTAAATTTAGGTAAACCTCACTAAAACACCAAGAGCACCTATGTTGTTCTTGGTGCAACTGTGTTGCTCTTTGTGTTTTAGTGACATTCATTGAATAAAGATATTGCAGGATGGGTTGGCAGTCTGTCACTTCTTGTCTGTTGGATGAAAGAAGATAGAAATTTAAAAACAGTGATGAAGAGAAAGAGATAAGGAAGGAAAATTGCAAAAGAAAAATAATTTGTTTATTAAAGAGCCTTGCAAGCATATTGTATTGTAAGTCATCATATTTTAGTTTTTTTTTCATTTTAACACTTCAGCCATTTCCCTCCAAGGCAGGGTGACCAAAAAAAAAAAAAAACAAAAAAAAACAAAAAAAAAAAAACTTCCATCATTTGACATTTCACCATCATTCATACATAATCACTGCCTTTGCAGAGGCACTCAGATACAACAGTTTAGATGTCACTCCAAACAGCCAATGTCCCAAACCCCTCCTTTAAAGTGTAGACATTATACTTCAGACTTCCAGGACTCAAGTCTGGCTAGCCAGTTTCCCTGAATCCCTTCACAAAATATTACCCTGTTCATGCTTCAATAGCTTCAGGTCCCCCAAAAAATTAGTCTCCATTCACTCTTGTCTAATATACTTGTGCATGCTCACTGGAAGTCCAAGCCCCTTGCCCACAAAACTTCCCTTACCCCCTCCCTCCAACCTTTCCTAGGATGACACCTACCCCGCCTTCCTTCCCCTACATATTTAAAAGCTCTCCAAGTCATTCTACTTTGTTCTATTCTCTCTAAATGACCAAACCACCTCAACATTCCCTCTTCAGCCCTCTGACTAATACTTTTAGTAACTCTACACCTCCTCCTTATTTCCACACTACGAATTCTCTGCATAATATTAATACCACACATTGCCCTTAGACATGACATCACCATAACCTCCAGCCTCCTTGCTGCAGCATTTACAACCCATGCTTTACACCCATACAAGAGTGTTGGTACCACTATACTCTGGTACATTCCCTTCTTTGTCTCCATGGATAACATTTTTTGTCTCTACAGATACCTCAGAGTACCACTCGCTTTTTTTCCTTGATCAGTTCTGTGGTTAACCTCATCCTTCATAAACCCATCTGCTGACAGGTCAACTCCCAAATATCTGAACACATTCACCTATTCAATACTCCCTCCCTCCAAATGTGATATCCAATTTTTCTTTATCTAAATCATTTGATACCCTCATCACCTTACTCTTATCTATGTTCTTTCAACTTTCATAGGGTCTTGGTGAAGATATTGCTTCCAAGAAGTCCATAGTGCAGGGTACAGTAGGCGTTGGCATTCACAGGAAGATATGCCTCGCTACATGCGTTAGCGACCACAACAAAAAACAGTAAGCTTTGGATTAAGTTTTGTTTATTGAATTAAAACATAATTTTAAATTGCTTTTTTTTTTCTTTATCTATTGTCATTGGCTTGGTTTCATGATCTTGTTTCTTGTTGTGTAATCATCTGTTGGTCCTAGTCTAAAAGATGAAATAAACTTAGGCAGTCTCCATTCTCCTTAGTGTCCATCATGGGCTTGCATGTATTTGTCTAACCTACTTGTAAATTGATTAAAGAAAATCTCTTCAATTTCAATAATTGGCATGAGAATTGTGTAAATGTTGTAAACACTGAATGTACAGTGTGTATATGCTAGTGACTGAACATATTAAGCAAGATTACGTTACACCCATATTTTTTTTTTAATCAACCTTTACAGCTATGATCCACAGTCAGAATCTGATGCTGCATTTCCTGAGCCCACGCTAGAGTTTGCCAGGCTGTGTCTTCGAAATGCTCTTACTCTTTTACCAGAAAATGTGTCCACTGCATCTCTCACAGATGAGCAAGAAGCTTCAGGTATTAAGCAGAGGTGATCTGTAGTGAGATTTTTATTTGAGGGTACGGTTCCCAACTTAGGGCATAATGCTTTCCCAAAAATTGTTTGTAAGATGAGTGTATGGAATCTGGAACCTATCGGAGATAAGTTCCCAAGCAATAATATTTCATTTTTAATTTCATTTATATTTAATTGAGAATATTTAACAAATTTTTTGCATTCAGTACTGTTCCTGTTTACTTGCAAAAGAAAAATGATCACATGTTGGCAACACTTGCATTAATGCACATTGCAGCATTTATGTTTTCCAGTTTATTTATATCAATGATTTTTTTAATGTCTACCACACTGTTTCTTGTGATATTAAGTGTATTTCAAGGTGTTTAATTACTGTGCTCAAAACATGGGAAAAGCATAGTATGCCATAGCTGAAATTACATTATTCACAATAAATTTGTTCAAATAATTGTTTTTCTTGTTTCTATTGATTTTATCCTCTAACACCATGTATGTACAAAGAAACTTAGATATTACAATTGTTTCAAGGTGTGTTTCTCTTCAAAACATGGAAATAAGTGGATGTACAATGTTTGACTTTTTTTTGGGGGTTATTCTAGGATAAAAGTGCATAGTGTGCTTCTAAACTCAATTTTGCTGTTAGTACAGTGGAACCCCAAATTTCAGCCGTAATCCATTCCAGAAGATCAGCCGAAATCTGAAAAGGCCGAGAACTGAAGTAATATTTCCCATAAGAATTACTGTAAATGCAATTAATCCATTCCAGATACCCAAAAATATTAACAAAAAAATTTAATTTTTTTAAAGATTAACTATAGTTTTACATGCACAAAACAATGAGAACTAAATAAAATGACTAATGAAATGGATAAATGAACATATAACATCACATTTACCTTTATTGAAGATTCTTGTTGGCCTATAGAAGACAGGGAGGAGGAGAGAGGGAGAACTGATTATTGTTTGGAAGGGGAATCCCCTTCCATAAGGACTTCAGGTATCAAGTCCCTTTCCAAGGTTACTTCCCTTCTTTGTCTTTTAAGCTGGCCCTAGTGCCAGTAAAAGTCACTGCACCCCTGTCGCACAAAAAAAATTGTCCAGAGAGGTCTGTTTCTGGTGTCTCTAAGATTTGCCTGAAACAGGACAAGGTTTTGTCACTGAACATGTTGCAGATATGGCTTGTTTCAGCTTGGTCAGGGTGATATTTCTCCACAAAACTTTGCACCTCCCTCTACTTTGCACAAATGTCCTTAATTGCTGAAGAAGGCACCGTCTTCCCTCTCTCCCCCTCCTCCTCTGAATCAATTTCCTCAGCTGTGGTCTGTTGCTGTTGCAGATGAAGGTCTTGCAGCTCTTCAGTGGTTAGCTCTTGTGCCCATGGTGGCTTATTTTGCAGTTGCACTCAATAAACAACCACAAAAAAAATGGATTATAACAAAATGTTTGGATGAATGCACAGTGTGTTGCTCACTCACCGAGAGACACAGCCAGACTGACTCACGTATGCGGTATGGTGGGCGGACGCGTCTAATACAGCCGATTTCCGAGTTGCCGGCTGAAATCCAGGATAGAATTTCGGACAAAAAAGTGGCTGAAATCCGATTTGGCCGATATCTGCGCCGGCCAATATCTAGGGATCCACTGTATAATGAAACTAATAAATTTGGAGCAAATAAGGCATCCTCCTTCCAGTCCTTCACCCTGTTTGACAGCAGGGAAGCTGGTGGTGGCACAACAGGTCATGGTGTTTACATGTGCTGTTGAGGCACTGCTACCCATGATGCAACATGTGGACCTGCCTGGTCCACAATGTTTTTCCCAGGCATGAGTTGGTGGTAGTAGACACACAGTTAAAGCAATGGCAGGTAGCACATCTGAAGGCACAAAAGTTGTGTGTACTGGTACGTCATGTACAGTATAAGGGTTGAAATCTATTTCATGCAGTGATAAACTCGTATGATCAGAAATAATAAATGAACCTCAAAGTGGGCAAAATTGTTGAGTAAAGTTCTCCCCAGCCTCCAAATTTGTGCCTGCATAATTCCATAAATATTGCATAAAATTCTGGTGTCTTTACCTTTAGAAAGAGATTCCCTACCATTTTAGACGATAAAATTATATTTTAATTTAAAAAGAAAATGCCAACACAGACTGGGTGATGTTGACAGTCTAAGAATTCAGTAGATTGACACCTGCAAACTTCTTGATATAGTATTTGCCATTAGAACTGTCATCTGTTTTTGGAACTTCTTTTAGTGAAAATGATCATTACACTTCCAATATTTTCTTGCAAAGTTTTTACCTCTACATCTTTGCAAGGATGTGTGTGTGGGGATATTTTGCATTGTCAACATTCGATGTTACTTGATAAGAAGCTACATGCAATATTTTTCTAAGCCATTGTTTTATTAACTGAAGCCATAAAAAACAAGAAATTTTACATGCTCAATTTATACGCGATTCTTCATATTCTTTTTCGGGATTATTTCAGTTGATTTTTTTTCATTCACAAAGTTTCTTATCAAATGTAAGGTTTACCTGATGAACAGATAATGAATAAATATTGGGTAGTCAGAGCTTGCACTTAATAGGATTTTTTTCTTTTATTTATCTACTGTAATATTTGTATCAGTGTACAACATTTCTTTGTGAACCTTTTATACTTTATTAGTTAATTGAAATTTTCTTGGCAGGTGTGATGCCTGAGCTCTATCCTGCAGGGCCCTCTTCTCCCTTGAGAGGGACAGAGGTGGTGAGTCTGAGAGTGTCTGCACTAGCATGTAGTGCATATGTCAGTCTCTGCCTCTCAGACTACTCCACAGCACTGAGACATGCAGAAACACTACTAGTAGCTCACCCAAAAATACCTGGAGTTTACAAGTAAGTTTTTAATCTCAGTTTTTTTAAGTCTAGTGAGTGCTGCTATTTTTTCATTGCACAATTGATTTTTCTACTTTCTATTGTTGACCTGTATATTTTTATAAATCTCTTATCCTTTTAAAGTTTTACTTCTCATTTTATGGAAATAGTAATTTTTTTTTTTTTAACTGATGTGAGTAACTCAGTTGTCCTAGTTTTTTTTTTTAACATGCTGGTCGTCTCCCACCCAGGCAGATATTTAAAGTGTTCTTATAACAGTAATTAAAATATCTGTATTCATTTTACAATAAATTCTCATAGGGTGTGTAAAGGTAGAAAGTTGAAAGTGACCATAGATAAGAGTAAGGTGATGAGGGTATCAAATGATATAGATAAAGAAAAATTGGGTATCACATTGGAGAGAGGGAGTATGGAAGAACTGAATGCTTTCAGATATTTGAGAGTTGACTTCTCAGTGGATGGGTTTATAAAGGATGAGGTTAACCATAGAATTGATGAAAGAAAAAAGGTGAGTGGTGCGTTGAGGTATCTGTGGAGACAAAAAAGTTATCCATTGAGGCAAAGAAGGGAATGTACAAAAGTATAGTGGTACCAACACTCTTATATGGGTGTGAAGCTTGGGTTGTGAATGCTGCAACGAGGAGGCGGTGGAGATGTCCTGTCTAAGGGCAATGTGTGGCGTAAATATTATGCAGAGAATTCGAAGTGTGGAGTTACTAAAAGTATTAGTCAGAGGGCTGAAGAGGAGTTGTTGAGGTGGTTTGGTCATTTAGAGAATGGATCGAAGTAGAATGACTTGGAGAGCATATAAATCTGTAGGGGAAGGAAGGCAGGGTAGGGGTGGTCCTCGAAAAGGTTGGAGGGAGGGGGTAAAGGAGGTTTTGTAGACAAGGGGCTTGGACTTCCAGCAAGCATATGTGAGCGTGTTAGATAGGAATGAATGGAGAAGAATGGTTTTTGGGACCTGATGAGCTGTTGGAATGTGAGCAGGGTAATATTTAGTGAAGGGATTCAGGGAAACCAGTTATTTTTAAATAGCTGGACTTGAGTACTGGAAATGGGAAGTACAATGCCTGCACTTTAAAGGAAGGGTTTGGAATATTGGCAGTTTGGAGGGGTATGTTATATATGCTTCTAAACTGTTGTATCTGGGTGCCTCTGCAAAGACAGTGATTATGTGTGAGTGAGGTGAAAGTGCTGAATGATGATCAAAGTGTTTTCTTTTTTGGGGATTTTCTTTCTTTTTGGGTCACACTGCCTCGGTGGGAGACAGCCAACTTGATAAAAAAAAAAAATAACCTAATGCAGATGTTGAATTATAAATATTTAATAGATGTATAACCTATTGTATAGTTAGTGCAAACTATGTTTTGTACGCTTAGTGTTAAGTAATCAGCAGTGTATTAAGCTTAGACTGCCGATAATGCCAAGGCATGATAGTGGCTCTCTTTGCAGTACAAATCATTGTAAACCCTCACTGTAAACTACCTATGAATTTTTTTTTTTTTTTTTTCTTCAACAAGTCAGCCGTCTCCCACCGAGGCAGGGTGACCCAAAAAAGAAAGAAAATCCCCAAAAAGAAAATACTTTCATCATCATTCAACACTTTCACCACACTCACACATTATCACTGTTTTTGCAGAGGTGCTCAGAATACAACAGTTTAGAAGCGTACACATATAAAGATACACAACATATCCCTCCAAACTGCCAATATCCCAAACCCCTCCTTTAAAGTGCAGGCATTGTACTTCCCATTTCCAGGACTCAAGTCCGACTATATGAAAATAACCGGTTTCCCTGAATCCCTTCACTAAATATTACCCTGCTCGCACTCCAACAGATCATCAGGTCCCAAGTACCATTCGTCTCCATTCACTCCTATCACGCTCACGCACGCTTGCTGGAAGTCCAAGCCCCTTGCCTACAAAACCTCCTTTACCCCCTCTCTCCAACCCTTTCGAGGACGACCCCTACCCCGCCTTCCTTCCCCTATAGATTTATACGCTTTCCATGTCATTCTACTTTGATCCATTCTCTCTAAATGACCAAACCACCTCAACAACCCCTCTTCTGCCCTCTGACTAATACTTTTATTAACTCCACACCTTTTCCTAATTTCCACACTCCGAAATTTTCTGCATAATATTTACACCACACATTGCCCTTAAACAGGACATCTCCACTGCCTCCAACCGTCTCCTCGCTGCTGCATTTACCACCCAAGCTTCACACCTATATAAGAGTGTTGGTACTACTATACTTTCATACATTCCCTTCTTTGCCTCCATAGATAACGTTTTTTGACTCCACATATACCTCAACGCACCACTCACCTTTTTTCCCTCATCAATTCTATGATTAACCTCATCCTTCATAAATCCATCCGCCGACACGTCAACTCCCAAGTATCTGAAAACATTCACTTCTTCCATACTCCTCCTCCCCAATTTGATATCCAATTTTTCTTTATCAAAATCATTTGATACCCTCATCACCTTACTCTTTTCTATGTTCACTTTCAACTTTCTACCTTTACACACATTCCCAAACTCATCCACTAATCTTTGCAATTTTTCTTTAGAATCTCCCTTAAGCACAGTATCATCAGCAAAAAGTAACTGTGTCAATTCCCATTTTGAATTTGATTCCCCAAAATTTAATCCCACCCCTCTCCCAAACACCCTAGCATTTACTTCCTTTACCCCCATCTATAAATATATTAAACAACCATGGTGACATTACACATCCCTGTCTAAGACCTACTTTTACCGGGAAGTAGTCTCCCTCTCTTCTACACACTCTAACCTGAGCCTCACTATCCTCATAAAAACTCTTTACAGCATTTAATAACTTACCATCTATTCCATATACTTACAACATCTGCCACATTGCTTCTCTATCCACTCTATCATATGCCTTTTCTAAATCCATAAATGCAATAAAAACTTCCCTACCTTTATCTAAATACTGTTCACATATATGCTTCAATGTAAACACTTAATCTACACACCCCCTACCCACTGTGAAACCTCCTTGCTCATCCGCAATCCTACATTCCGTCTTACCTCTAATTCTTTCAATTATAACCCTACTGTACACTTTTCCTGGTATACTCAGTAAACTTATTCCTCTATAATTTTTACAATCTCTTTTGTCCCCTTTCCCTTTATATAAAGGGACTATACATGCTCTCTGCCAATCCCTAGGTACCTTCCCCTCTTTCATACATTTATTAAACAAAAGTACCAACCAGTCCAACACTATATCCCCCCTTGGTTTTACCATTTCTGTCATGATCCCATCAGTTCCAGCTGCTTTACCCCCTTTCATTCTACGTAATGCCTCACGTACCTCCCCCACACTTACATTCTGCTCTTCTTCACTCCTAAAAGATGGTATACCTCCCTGACCAGTGCATGAAATTACTGCCTCTTTCTTCCTTAACATTTAAAAGTTCCTCAAAATATTCTCGCCATCTACCTAATACCTCCATCTTCCCATCTACTAACTCCCCTACTCTGTTTTTAACTGACAAATCCATACTTTCCCTAGGCTTTCTTAACTTGTTTAACTCACTCCAAAATTTTTTCTTATTTTCATTAAAATTTCTTGACAGTGCCTCTCCCACTCTATCATCTGCTCTCCTTTTGCACTCTCTCACCACTCTCTTCACCTTTCTTTCACTCTCCATATACTCTGCTCTTCTTATAACACTTCTGCTTTGTAAAAACCTCTCATAAGCTACCTTTTTCTCTTTTATCACACCCTTTACTTCATCATTCCACCAATCACTCCTCTTTCCTCCTGCCCCCACCCTCCTATAACCACAAACTTCTGCCCCACATTCTAATACTGCATTTTTAAAACTATTCCAACCCTCTTCAACCCCCCCACTACTCATCTTTGCACTAGCCCACCTTTCTGCCAATAGTCGCTTATATCTCACCCGAACTTCCTCCTCCCTTAGTTTATACACTTTCACCTCCCTCTTACTTGTTGTTGCCACCTTCCTCTTTTCCCATCTACCTCTTACTCTAACTGTAGCTACAACTAAATAATGATCTGATATATCAGTTGCCCCTCTATAAACATGTACATCCTGGAGCCTACCCATCAACCTTTTATCCACCAATACATAATCTAACAAACTACTTTCATTACGTGCTACATCATACCTTGTATATTTATTTATCCTCTTTTTCATAAAATATGTACTACTTATTACCAAATCTCTTTCTACACATAGCTCAATTAAAGGCTCCAGATTTACATTTACCCCTGGCACCCCAGATTTACCTACTACTCCCTCTATAACATTTTTACCCACTTTAGCATTGAAATCCCCAACCACCATTACTCTCACACTTGATTCAAAACTCCCCACTTCCTAAAATATGTCAACCACATTGTAAACTTGCAAGGAAATAAAGTAATTAACCCCTAAATGGTCCATATATACATTCTCTCCCCCAGTGCCCCAAATATTTTGAAAAATAAAAAGATAAATTTTTTTTCATTGAAATAAAGAGAAAATTTTTCTAAGTGTTATAGGATTAAAAAAAAAAATAGGGTCAGTACTTACTGAGATATGAGGCTGCAAAGTTGGCACTTAATGCTCACCTGACGACAACATCGAGTCCTGTCGCTTTAGGAAGTGTTGCCGATATACCATTTTTTCTCATTTCTATATTATTTTATATGATTTTTGTGTTCTGATATTTACAATTTATTGTAGTTCTTGGCATTTCATAACCAATCTTTGTTCTGACACTAATATTAGGTACTGAAATTGCACTCAAATTGTCACAAACACATTGACAGGTGGACATTTACACCTACATTGGTCATTTACTATTGTCTGCAAATATATACAAAGTATTTATAGGTCCCAGCAATGTTTTGGATACACGAGAGTATAGAAGAAGGAGGAAGGAGGAGGAGGAAGAAGGAAGAAGGAAGAAGGAAGAAGGAAGAAGGAAGAAGGAAGAAGGAAGGAGTTCCTTTGAAGCAATGTGACAGGCATCCGGGAGGGCAATGATAAGATGAGATATGGGATGACATTTGGTGGGCGTGAGTGAGGGTGCAGAGATAAGGGATGACATTTGATGAGCTCGTATCTGTCTTTGATTATCTGTCTCTCTGTCTTGTCTCTGTCTCCTTGTCTCTTTCCATCTCTCTGCTTGTCTCTCTTTCTGTCTCAGAGAGAGCCACTCTGAACCAACAGGTATTCTTATGCATTATATCTACAAGCACAGTACAGCACTTCAGATTTTTTAGGTAATTTACACTATGTATAATTGTATTTGTGTGTACCTGTGAGACAGATAAAAAGAGAGAGACAGAGACAGATAGAGACGGACAGAGACAGAAACGGACAGAGGTAGACACATAAACACAGACAGACAGACATAGACAGAGATACAGACAGAGATAGATAGACAGACCCTGAACTTGGGGTTAACATCACTTTCCTCTTAAAAGGGGATTGTTAATATGACATTACATCAGTGAATCCTTGGTGTTTGCTGCACTGATTGCTCAAGCTGGCACTCAGTTTAACTGGCGCTCCCACAAAGTACTAAGTGGTCCCAGATTTTTTTTAACCCCTTGACTGTTGCAACCCCAAATCCTGAGGTGTCTCCTGGTGTCGCCAAATTTCTGAAAAAAAAACAAAAATTATTGTTTCTTATGAAATGATAGAGAACCTTTTCCCGATTGTAATGAACCAATCTTGGGCGGAAAACATTATATACTGAGTCAAAAAAGGAGAATTAGTGTGCACTGCGTAGCAGAGTTTACTGCCAGAGGGGAATCATAGGCCTGTGTCCCGTGTGGAAAAAAATAATAATAATTGAACTTTTCATGTCAGAGGAAAGAAAGTCTCCCTGATAACATTGAGTATACATAGTGTATAGTGTATACTACAGTGGCTCCCTAGTATATTGATGATAAAGGCTAAAGTGTCATTTGAAAACAGGTGAATTTGTAAATGAAGTGATAAGCCTATAGAGGAAGGTGCCAGAAGTCGCCAGAAACTTACCACAGGTCAGCTGTTTTTAATAATCTTCCTGGCCTGCTAGTGTACTCGCATATAATCTAGTGATACCAGTGAATAGCAGAATACAGTGTTGTAGTAGCAACTAACCAGTATTATAATGGTACTTAGTGGAGTGGAGTGACTTTCATTAGTTTCTTTTCTTGAAATACGAGACGTTACTGTGAATTTCATATAACCTGTAGTTACCAGCGGTCGCAATATACACAACGAGAAGCAATTATTACTACAGAAAAAGCGTCCTTCCTCCAAAATTTGCACCAGTCAACTATAGTGATAATATAGCATTTATTGTGGTGGAGACGAAAAAAAAAAAAAAATAGAAAAGCCAGATACAGCGATTGATAAACAAGGAGGTGACCGTTCGTCATTGTAGGAGCTGCCAGATATCACCGGCTCTTCAACACGCAAGTTATACTTTTGTATCAGTCAAATCACATATTACTCGGGTAGATAATTTCCAGTAGATCCTTCATGTGTTAGCTCAAATCACCGACCAGTATGTTTTAAATAAGTGACCCACTGATCAGAGCAGATCGACTGGTCCGGACCCTTGACTGGTCCGAACCCTTGACTGGTCCGAACCCGGGACTGGTTTCAAACAGTTTCGTTGGACAATAAAGCAGACTGTAAACGGATGGGGTTGTAGGCGCCCTTATAAACACAAACATTAAAAATCAGGAACGTGACGGTAAGCTGTCCAATATACAAAAAGAGTTAGAAACAGAAATACAAATAGCTAGAGCTTCATTTAAGGTTATTAATATAATATTCAAGAGGTTGCTAGTAGAATTGCAGTAAATCAACCATTCAAATCATTATGAAGCTGTGTGTAGTCTGTGGTCAGTCAAACAAACGGGCTTCCACATGGATAAATTGTCATTTTTGTGGAAATTGGTGTCACGCCCCTTGTGCAGATATCCCAGAACTAGCTACAAGCAGTATTAAAACAGAGAAGTGTTTCTGGGTATGCCCAAATGAGGAAAATCTGTGGACTAAAATCACAAGGGTATTAAAAGAGGACAACATCAAAGCTGCTTTCATAGAAAACCTGGAAGCTTTCTACAACAGATGGGAACATAAAAAGTCTGGGCTGAATGGTACTGCCCTTGATACTGGCCATGTAGTCACAAACTGTAATGCTGGAGGTGATGTCCTGGGAGACAGTAATAGTAAAGCTGGAGGTGCTGTCCTGGGAGACAGTAATGGTGAAGCTGGAGGTGCTGTCCTGGGAGACAGAAATGGTGAAGCTGGAGATACTGTCCTGGGAGACAGTAATGGTGAAGCTGGAGATTTTGTCCAGGTAGTCGGGAATTATACGCAGGAAGGAATACATATAAATGACCTCATAGGGGACAGGAGCCATAGTAGGGAAACAAGTGTAGTCAAAGATAAGATAAAACCAATATTGCAAACTAGAAATACCGCAGGAAATAGCAAACAAGAGGACTCCAATAGCAATAGTGAGGATAAATTACCAAAAACAACTGGTGGGAGCTCCATTGTTGGTGCTAGGGAGGATAGAAGTAAGACAGGGAAACATGCACCAACAGGGAATACAGTCACAGAAACCCAAGGCAAGCGGAAACCAAGCCTGTGCACATACTATGCACTTGGTATCTGCTGGCATGGGAAATCTGGAAAAACAGATGGGACGTGCAACTATGACCACCCTAGAAAATGCCATGCCCATATGACAACAGGAAAATGCAAACTCCCTTCCTGTAAGCTTTTTCACCCTGAAATGTGTACCTCTTCAGTACAGGAAAGACTGTGCTATAACTTAAATTGCCAGGCATACCATCTAAAGGGGACGAAAAGATACAAAACATCCAGGCCATGGGAAAACCTGGGTAGCCACAGCCACTCAAGAGGGAGAGGTTTTTTAGTGCCAGGAAGGAAAAAAAACTGGCAGGAAATGGCAGAAATCGTACACCAAATCCAGTCATTCCTGGAGTGGAACCACAGTCGATGGCCTCCACTCCAAACCAACAGATACAGATACTAATGCCGGAAAAAAAATCCCCCCCCAGTACCAACAATACCACCAGTCCGATAACATTCTTCTTTGCAAATATACAGGGTCTAAAGCCAGCAACAAACAACAAAATACCTTTCATCCGTGGACTGCTTGCAGAGGCAAAGGCAATGTTCGCGGCTTTCACTGAGACCCACATAAAGGATCACTTGGACAATGAAATATGGATCCCAGGTTACAACCTATACAGATGTGACAGAGTGAACAGGCAAAAGGGGGGGGTTGGCCTGTACATTGCAGAGTCACTTGTTTGCACAGAACTGCTTAATGCCTCAAATGACGTAGTGGAAGTTTTAGCAGTAAAGGTCGAGAACCAAAACCTAGTCATTGTGGTAGTCTACAAGCCTCCGGATGCAACATCCCAGCAATTCCAGGAACAGCTGTTAAAAATTGACCACTGTCTGGAAAATCTTCCAGCTCCTGCACCCAACATCTTGCTCCTGGGGGATTTCAACTTAAGGCACCTAAAATGGAGGAATATAGCAAATAATATTGTTGCAGTAATAACACCAGGAGGCAGCTCTGATGAAAACTCTCACTCACACGAGCTTTTAAATCTCTGCACAAAATTCAATTTAAACCAGCAAATAATAGAGCCTACTAGACTGGAGAATACACTAGACCTCATATTCACTAACAATGATGATCTGATAAGAAATGTCACCATATCAAAAACAATATACTCAGATCACAACATAATTGAGGTTCAGACATGTATGCGAGGAGCCCCAGACCGACAAAATGAGACTAGTCACGAGGGAGCATTCACCAAATTCAACTTCAATAACAAAAACATAAAGTGGGACCAAGTAAACCAAGTCCTAACCGATATAAGCTGGGAAGATATACTAAGCAACACAGACCCAAACTTATGCCTAGAACAGATTAACTCGGTGGCACTCGATGTATGCACAAGGCTTATTCCTCTAAGAAAAAGGAGGAGTAGATGTAAAATAGAAAGAGACAGGCGCTCCCTTTACAGGCGACGGAAAAGAATAACAGAGCGGCTAAAAGAGGTCAATATATCTGAAATGCGCAGGGAGACACTGGTCAGAGAAATAGCAAGCATCGAACTTAAGCTAAAAGAATCCTTTAGGAGTCAGGAATCGCGGGAAGAACTAAAAGCTATAAATGAAATCGAAAGAAACCCAAAGTATTTCTTCTCCTATGCCAAATCAAAATCGAGAACAACGCCCAGTATTGGGCCCCTACTTAAACAAGATGGGTCCTACACAGATGACAGCAAGGAAATGAGTGAGCTACTCAAGTCCCAATATGACTCAGTTTTTAGCAAGCCGCTAACCAGACTGAGAGTCGAAGATCAAAATGAATTTTTTATGAGAGAGCCACAAAATTTGATTAACACAAGCCTATCCGATGTTATCCTGACGCCAAATGACTTCGAACAGGTGATAAATGACATGCCCATGCACTCTGCCCCAGGGCCAGACTCTGTGTTCATCAAGAACTGCAAGAAGCCCCTATCACGAGCCTTTTCCATCCTATGGAGAGGGAGCATGGACACGGGGGTCGTCCCTCAGTTACTAAAAACAACAGACATAGCCCCACTCCACAAAGGGGGCAGTAAAGCAACAGCAAAGAACTACAGACCAATAGCACTAACATCCCATATCATAAAAATCTTTGAAAGGGTCCTAAGAAGCAAGATCACCACCCATCTAGAAACCCATCAGTTACACAACCCAGGGCAACATGGGTTTAGAACAGGTCGCTCCTGTCTGTCTCAACTACTGGATCACTACGACAAGGTCCTAAATGCACTAGAAGACAAAAAGAATGCAGATGTAATATATACAGACTTTGCAAAAGCCTTCGACAAGTGTGACCATGGCGTAATAGCGCACAAAATGCGCACTAAAGGAATAACAGGAAAAGTCGGTCGATGGATCTATAATTTCCTCACTAACAGAACACAGAGAGTAGTCGTCAACAGAGTAAAGTCCGAGGCAGCTACGGTGAAAAGCTTTGTTCCACAAGGCACAGTACTAGCTCCCATCTTGTTCCTCATCCTCATATCTGACATAGACAAGGATGTCAGCCACAGCACCGTGTCTTCCTTTGCAGATGACACCCGAATCTGCATGACAGTGTCTTCCATTGCAGACACTGCAAGGCTCCAGGCGGACATCAACCAAATCTTTCAGTGGGCTGCAGAAAACAATATGAAGTTCAACGATGAGAAATTTCAATTACTCAGATATGGTAAACATGAGGAAATTAAATCTTCATCAGAGTACAAAACAAATTCTGGCCACAAAATAGTGAAACACCAACGTCAAAGACCTGGGAGTGATTATGTCGGAGGATCTCACCTTCAAGGACCATAACATTGTATCAATCACATCTGCTAGAAAAATGACAGGATGGATAATGAGAACCTTCAAAACTAGGGAGGCCAAGCCCATGATGACACTCTTCAGGTCACTTGTTCTATCTAGGCTGGAATATTGCTGCACTCTAGCAGCACCTTTCAAGGCAGGTGAAATTGCCGACCTAGAAAATGTACAGAGAACTTTCACGGCGCGCATAACGGAGATAAAACACCTCAATTACTGGGAGCGCTTGAGGTTTCTAAACCTGTATTCCCTGGAACGCAGGAGGGAGAGATACATGATTATATACACCTGGAAAATCCTAGAGGGACTAGTACCGAACTTGCACACGAAAATCACTCACTACAAAAGCAAAAGACTTGGCAGACGATGCACCATCCCCCCAATGAAAAGCAGGGGTGTCACTAGCACGTTAAGAGACCATACAATAAGTGTCAGGGGCCCGAGACTGTTCAACTGCCTCCCAGCACACATAAGGGGGATTACCAACAGACCCCTGGCAGTCTTCAAGCTGGCACTGGACAAGCACCTAAAGTCAGTTCCTGATCAGCCGGGCTGTGGCTCGTACGTTGGTTTGCGTGCAGCCAGCAGCAACAGCCTGGTTGATCAGGCGCTGATCCACCAGGAGGCCTGGTCACAGACCGGGCCGCGGGGGCGTTGACCCCCGAAACTCGCTCCAGGTAAACTCCAGGTAAAAGAACGAAATTTGATGGAAAGCTGACAGAATTACGCTCTTGCAAAGTTAGCGACCTCAGTGATATTTACGAATCGGCGATTTCAACCACTTTGAGTCCTATTTTCGGCTAATTCCATTGTTCTATTCGACCAAACTCATAGCTATTTCTTTAGAACTCCATTTTTTCTATCGATTGAGTACAAGAAACTGCCCATTTACCGATATCAACTACCCAATAGCGTGGTCAGAAATTTGCAATTTGGCCAATTTCACAAAAATTAAAAAATACGACAATTTCAAAATAGGGTCCAGAATGAACAATGCAGACATTCCTGGCTCTAAAATAACATTTTCTTTGCCATGTCTCCAGGCCCCTCTGATATTACTCTTGCTTTCTATTTTGAATTTTTATTCAAACAAAAAATAGAAGATTTACTGTTATGCAGACTACTGCAATATTGTAATAATTGTATAAATAATGTCAACCCATTCATTACTGCATATTAGAATGGCTACTTGGACATTTATTGGAAAATGGCATTTGTTTACTTTTGAACATCGGCAAAAATCAAACATTTCCCCTACTTTGAGCTACATTTCTATAATATGTTTCTCATTCTATCAAATGAGACCAAGAAAACGAGAATACAACCATAGATACAATACGAAGATAGACCACAAAATCGGCATTTTAATTAAAAAAAAACGGTCGGAGTTTTTTTTTTCTCATGCACTGCGTGCTGCAGGATTTTTTTTATATGGTGCACACTGACCACACAGACCCATTCTCTCACATGTGGGCCTACCAGCTTTCTCCTGCTTGATTTGAAGCCGCTAGAATTTATGAGTATATATACGTCAACCATGGTGGCTCGTAAGACATATATACGACTGAAACAGTCAAAGGGTTAATATGGTGCACACCGAGTGTTAAGACCCATTCTATGCTGACCAGGCATCTCAGGCCAATCGTGTCAAATTTGGAGGCAGGAAAATTAAAACGTATATATACGTTTGGGGCGCTAGCGGTAAGAACGTATATATACGTTTGGACTGTTTAGGGGTTAAATAAAAAAAATTAATTAATTACAAGGGCCTTCAAGTACATTGAACAGGTGTACTTGGCTGAATGAGCTACACCCGGGAAAGTGGTTTTTCATTTAGTTTTAATAATAGAAGAGTTCAAGTGCCTATATGAGAAAAGCAAAGAAGTGATGTAAAAAGTTAGTAAATTAATATTACAACAAACTCTCTTAAATAAAATTGAGAAGCTTCATCCTCTTTGGCATAATTCTTGAACAAGTCTTGATAATCTGTACACTTCATGAACATGGAAGCATAAAGTTAAACACAAAATCTTTGGCAGTCCATGCTGTGGATTTTTTCCCTCCAACTCAAGTTGAACCTGAGTTTGAGTGAAGAGGCACAGCTCTCCAAACACTCACTTTCTCAGGGTTTTGTGGGCCTTAGTGTGTATTAAACAATTTTGAATCTTATTATACTCAGCATTGCACCCAAGAGGAATATAAGTAATGCTGGAGGTACCAAGAAGTGTGAAGTTCTCATGGTACTGAGGAAATTGGAAATTTTAGATGTGCTTGTACTGCAGAGTGCCCACACTTCATCTGAGATAATCTGCCATCCACGTAGTGAGAGACAGATAAGAAAATAAGTTGTGTGGTGATTAGTGCAGATTGTGATGTGATGAAAAGACTGACAAAGAGCCCAGTACAGCTAAATAAGACAGAATTGTTACTGAATATATAAACTAAGGAAACTACACAGGAGGATGCCCCAATTAGTGTTTAGATAATGAGGCAAAAAATCATACAGTAAACCTTCAATGTAAAAATACATTAATAGAAGGATTCTCTAAGTGTCTTTTAAATCAGAATGTTAAAAATGGCAAAAAAAAAAAAGGAAAAAAGTACTGAAGTATTTTGATGTATGTCTAATATACTGTACAATGAGATTTGAAAATGGAGTTAAGAGTACAATATACTCAGTGGATTTTGCCTGTTTCAGAAATCCTTTATATCGAGGTTTGTTAAATCAAGGGGTTTAATAAATTATAAAACTGTATGTGAGAAGGTAGGAGAGTCTTCACAGCAGGGTATGTGTAGTGCTGGATGGTTTTGAAACCTTAACCCTTTTAGGTTCAGTGCCATAGTATCAAAGGTCCGTCCCGTAATACTATGAGATGAGCTCAGCTCGCTCAGATAAGGACAGAGGTAGACAGAGACAGATAGACAGAGATTGAGACATTGATAGAGACAGACACAGATACTAGAGAGACAGAGACAGATAGATACAGACAGCCAAATCAAATCAGCCAGCCAGCTGGCCACCCAACCAGCCGGCCTGCTGAACATGTATTACGCATGCTCCAGAGTTGTTTCTCTTTACTTAGGGCATACGTAATAGAACATTCTGGCAGGATGACACTACCCGTGGTATCAAAATTGAAAGGATGTTACACATTGGTTATTATCAAGGTTTTTTATGTTTCCTCGGTATCTCCTATGAGTGGTGGCATATCTGAAAACTAGCTTGTAACTCAGATTTTGGTTCATAACTCGAAGCAAAAAATCAACCAAGCGACGGCTCGTAACTCGGAAAACTTGTAAGTTGGGGCACTCGTAAGTCAAGGTACCACTGTATATTAATTATTGAGTTTGATATTACTAAACTGTTTATATATAAAATTGTTTACTTTGGTTTTCTTTTTTTATTTTCTTCCTCCATCCTTTCAATTTTATTTCACTCATAACTTGAGAAAGCTGAATCCAGTCAGCTTTAAATTTTCAACACTTATGCATGGTAATAAGGATCAGATTCTTGGAAGAGCTCTTTTCATCCCTTGTTCAGTATTCAGAAAACCCATTTAGTGGGCATGTTTGGACCTATTGCTTGTAGAAGAAAATTCTGTATTTCATTTCTTCCTTCATCTAGGGTCTTGGGCTCTTTTCTGTATTTCTTGATTGTCTCTGACTTCTTTCCACTCACCTATAGTGGTTGTTATTAAAATATAATGGGTGGATGGCACCCAGCATAATTTGAAGTCCAAAGTAATACCCTGTTGAAGTTGTTGATGAAGCAAAATGTTATACCTGCCTGGCAACTTATAGTGGAACATCTCATGGATTCCCTATGGCTACTGGTAGCTCATCCTTCTGAGCTTGTGTGGTGGATGGTTCTGTCTGTGGTGCCCCTGCAGTGTGTGGTCTCCAGGGCCAGTTTGTTGGATAGTTTGGCTAACAGTTGCAGAGATCATCAAATTACAAAAGGCAGGCCATCAAATGAAGGAAATAGAAGGTAGTGACATATGTGTGAGCATCCATTGAGGACCCAATTGTGTCAGGGAAGCCTAGAAAAATGTTCTCAGTAGCATTAACTGTACTAATGCACCTAGAATTGGTCAGTTGTGATTTGTCGGAATCTTTCATTCAGTGTGGTGCAAGGATTTTATGCAAAGCAATGCTCCTTGCTACACTGTAAAATCTTTTGTTCAGTGGCTTCATGACTGTGGGGTATTCTTTTTCAATGATTGACCAGGAAACTTCCCAGATGTGAGCACCACTGAGAACCTCTGGGCTGAGATAGAAATCTACTAGGGGGAAGGATATCAGCTCACTCCCACAGCTTTAGGATGCCATCCATAAGTCATGGAGGGAATTTACCCCTTGAAACCCTGAAGAATGTATGTTAATCACTTGCTAGATGATTGAAGGATGTCTTAACGAGCAAGAGATGACTTGTTTTGTGGTCATGGTTTTAGGGATGGGTGTCATACTTTAATTACAAGTATTTTGAGTAAGTGCGCATTTTAAGAAGAATATTTATGCTATATCCTGCCATATTCTCTCTAATGTTAAAGCCATATATGTATTATGTGATCATGTAGATTTTTTGTTTTTCCTTTTTTTTTCCCTTAAGGTTTTTGTATATTTTCCTTTTCATATTCTCCCCCATTCCCACTGGCTGTCTACCTCACTACCACCACTCATCAACCTTCACAAACTACACAACACTTCCACTATTTACATTGAAACAGTGCACTGAAATGTCTTCTCGCTGCACAGGTGGTTTCATACTTACAAACATCCAAAGTTAATAAATTTTCATTGTACAGTATATCCAACACTTACTTTTTTCTATCTGATTTTTTAATTCATCATATCATATCTCACTGATGATTAAGGCTCATTCATGTATGTTTTGGCAAAAAAGTTATACTGTGATCAAAATTTATTGAAAGAAATGGAAAATAAATATTCCCTAGCAAGGGAGAAGAAAAGATGTATTTCTCAAAAATTCAACTATTTCAGGCTCTTGGGGCACCTGTATGCTGGTGAGGCTCTTATATCACTGGGTAAAGTGAGCGAGGCAGTAGCCCACCTTGATCCTAGGCTGGTGGGAGACTTAACACTCTCTCCTTCAGCTCAAGAAGCTGGTCAGAGTCCGCCATTTAATATTTCCAACCAAGGTGAGGTTGTCTCCAATTCACAAATTCATCCCATTAGAATTTTCCTTCATTAACCCTTAAGTGTTGGAAACCCCAAAATTAAAAGTGCTGACAGTGTCAGGAATTTAAAAAAAAGTCTTGTGAAATGGTAAAGAATCTTTTTCTGAGGGTAATGACACCAAAAAAATGTAAAAATTTGTGAAAAATTTATTGAATTATGCTGGCGGGTTGGACACAATTTATACATCGGCAGTTTCACCCACTTTGAGTCCTATTTTAAACCAGTTCCATTGCTCATTTGATTTCTTGTGCTAAATTGACAGATTGAGCACAAGAAACTGCCTATTAAAGTATCAAAACTATCCTGTAGAGTACACAGAACTTGATAACTTGGCCAATTTTACACAAATTTAACAAAATTCCAATTTAAAAGCTAAGTCCAAAATAAACACTGTAGATATTCCAGTCCCTAAAGCAACTTTTCCTCTGTTCATTAATCATGTCCCAGGTCTCTCCTATATTACACTTGCCCTCTTTTTATTTAAATTTCTGAAATAAATTTTAGTAAGCAAATGACGAGTCATGTGTAACTTGGACTGTACATTTTTTCATCATCGATGTGTTCATAATTAAAAAAAAAACCTCTCAGAGTGTTTATTGATAAAATACTTTAGGAATTAGGAGGAAATGGGTGAATAGGGGGGTAGTGGTAATATGGGGATCCCATTAATTTTAAGGGTAGAAAGACTAGCTCTGTTACTCTAGTGAATACTTCATAACTGACCTGGTTATCATCAAACAAAAACTTTACAGACTTTTTCTGACAAAAAAGCACCACCACCAGGACTAGCTCAAGACCTAGGTCCAGGAGGAAGAGAGAAGGAAATTGGAAGTCCAGTACAGACTTGGGAGTCACTGAGTTTTTTTTTTTTTGTGACTTATAACTGCAACATCTTACAACCCTACAAGGCAGGAGACATCACACAAGGAATGTGCCTTGGCCAAGACCCAGGTTTTAAAAGAAAATGCATTTCTTCTTCTTTCAACAAACCAGCTGTATCCTGCCGAAGCAGGGTGGCCCAAGAAGAAAAACAAAAGTTTCTCTTTTTAACTTTAGTGATGTATACAGGAGGAGGGCTTATTAGACCCTTGCTCCTGGCATATTAGTCACCTTTACGACATGCATGCCTTACAGAGGAAGAATACTGTTCCACTTCCTCATGGAGATAAGAGGAAATAAACAAGAACTAGAAAGAAAAGAGAAGAAAACCCAGAGGGGTGTGTGTATATATATATTTTTTTTTCAACAAACTGGCCATATCCCACCAAGGCAGAGTGGCCCAAAAAGAAAAACAAAAGTTTTTCTTTTTAAATTTAGTAATTTGTACAGAAGAAGGGGTTACTAGCCCCTTGCTCCTGGCATTTTAGTCGCCTCTTATAACACGCATGGCTTACAGAGGAAGAATTCTGTTCTACTTCCCCATGGAGATGAGAGGAAATAAACAAGAATAAGAAAGAAAATAGAAAACCCAGAGGGGTGTGTATGTATATGCTTGTACATGTATGTGTAGTGTGACCTAAGTGTAAGTAGAAGTAGCAAGACGTACCTTTAATCTTGCATATTTATGAGACAGACAAAAGACACCAGCAATCCTACCATCATGTAAAACAATTACAGGCTTTCGTTTTATGCTCACTTGGCAGGATGGTAGTACCTCCCTGGGTGGTTGCTGTCTACCAACCTACTACCTACAGTCTTCTTTCTTTCAACACACCGGCCGTATCCCACCAAGGCAGGGTGGCCCAAAAAGAAAAACAAAAGTTTCTCTTTTTAAATTTAGTAATTTATACAGGAGAAGGGGTTACTAGCCCCTTGCTCCCGGCATTTTAGTCGCCTCTTACAACACGCATGGCTTACGGAGGAAGAATTCTGTTCCACTTCCCAATGGAGATAAGAGGAAATAAACAAGAATAAGAACTAGAAAGAAAATAGAAGAAAACCCAGAGGGGTGTGTATATATGTGCTTGTACATGTATGTGTAGTGTGACCTAAGTGTAAGTAGAAGTAGCAAGACATACCTGAAATCTTGCATGTTCATGAGACAAAAAAGGACACCAGCAATCCTACAATCATGTAAAACAATTACAGGCTTTCGTTTTACACTCACTTGGCAGGACGGTAGTACCTCCCTGGACGGTTGCTGTCTACCAACCTACTACCTAGGATATATATATATACAGGTCTCTCTCAACATTCACGTTTTCAGCTTTCGCGGGCTTCACACATTCACGAATTCCAAACCGCCAAATTCCCAGCCACCAAATTCCCAGCCGCCAAATCATATTCAAGTTTCCCCGCCACCTGTGGGTCCCTACTACCCTCCCTCCGACCCCCGCAACTGGCAGCCAGCCCTCCCACCACTCAGTGTGGCGAGTGTAAACACATTCATGACTGCATATTGGAATGGCTATTTGGACAGGTATTGGACGGTGACATCATGTGTTTACTCTTGAACACAGCAAAGAATCAAACATTTCTGCTACTGCTAATAATAACAACAACAATAATAATAATAATAATAATAATAATAATAATAATAATAATAATAATAATACGATATAATTGAAGAAGGAAATTGTACAAATATACGAGGGAGTGGTTGACACATTGTCAGTGTGGCTTTGTTTATGCTGGAGTGAACATTAGTCTCCCTGCTCTTCCAAACATTTCACAATAATTCATTGTTTGGTGCTTGTAGATTGAGTGTGACTGGAGTGGTTGAGGCAGTGGTAGAGGTGGTAGAGGCAGTGATAGAGGCAGTGATAGAGGCAGTGATAGAGGCAGTGATAGAGGCAGTGATAGAGGCAGTGATAGAGGCAGCGATAGAGGCAGTGATATTTACTAACATATATGTTATAAATAATAATAGTACATTATGAATAACATTTATTATTATTATAAATGTTATTAATAATATTAACATGTACTATTATTATTTATAACATATGTATATGTTAGTAAATACCACTGCCTCTATCACTGCCTCTATCACTGCCTCTATCACTGCCTCTATCACTGCCTCTATCACTGCCTCTATCACTGCCTCTATCACTGCCTCAACCGCTGAATTATTGTGAAATGTTTGGAAGAGCAGGGAGACTAATGTTCACTCCAGCATAAACAAAGCCACACTGACGATGTGTCAACCACTCCCTCGTATTTTTGTACAATTTCCTTCTTCAATTATATCGTATTATTATTATTATTATTATTATTATTATTGTTATTGTTATTGTTATTGTTATTGTTATTATTATTATTATTGTTATTGTTATTATTAGCAGTAGCAGAAATGTTTGATTCTTTGCTGTGTTCAAGAGTAAACACAAGATGTCACCGTCCAATACCTGTTCAAATAGCCATTCCAATATGCAGTCATGAATGTGTTTACATTATACTGTAGTTTAATAGCAAATAATGAACAAACAAAACACTCACCACACTGAGTGGTGGGAGGGCTGGCTGCCAGTTGCGGGGGTCGGAGGGAGGGTAGTAGGGACTCGCATTGGTTGAGGAAGTGGTGGAGGCAGTGGTGGAGTCTGTGGCATTTAATAACATACATGTTATTAAAGCATAACATGAATATATTTAGTACAACTTACGACGTTTTCATGTATTTTATGATTGTTCATGGTTCAACAAGTTAAGCAGTATTGTATTATATTTCCCTACAATATATTGGGGCACCAAACATTCACGGTTTTTCAACATTCGCGAGGCTCTTGATCCCCTAACCCTCGCGAATGTTGAGGGACACCTGTACATTCTTCATTTCTTTCAACACACCTGCCATATCCCACCAAGGCAGGGTGGCCCAAAAAGAAAAATGAAAGTTTCTCTTTTAAATTTAGCAATTTATACGGGAGAAGGGGTTACTAGCCCCTTGCTCCCGGCATTTTGGCCACCTCTTACAACACGCATGGCTTATGGAGGAAGAATTCTATTCCACTTTCCCATGGAGATAAGAGGAAATAAACAAGAACAAGAACTAGAAAGAAAATAGAAGAATACCCAGAGGGGTGTGTGTATATACAGTGGTCCCTCGTTGTTCGTAATTAATCCGTTCCTGGAGC
The DNA here is from genome assembly GCF_038502225.1 of Cherax quadricarinatus. Taxonomy (NCBI): domain Eukaryota; kingdom Metazoa; phylum Arthropoda; class Malacostraca; order Decapoda; family Parastacidae; genus Cherax; species Cherax quadricarinatus. The sequence continues at coordinate 18,848,608 of NC_091318.1, forward strand.
TGTTACTATAAACAAAATTTATGATTTGCTAATCAATTTTCCCCATAAGAAATAATGTAAATACAATTAATCCGTTCCTGACACCCAGAAGTATTAAAACAAAAAAATTTTTAACATGAAATATACATGTAGTACATAAACAATACAATGGGAAATGATGAATGAAACATTAACAGCATAACACTTACCTTTATTGGAGATTCTTCTTAGTGTATGGGAGACTGAAGGAGGAGAGAGAGTGGATTGTTTATAGTTTGGAAGGGGAATCCCCTTCCATCAACACTTCAGGTACCATTTGCTTTTCTGGGGTTGCTTCTCTTCTCTGTTTCTTAATGCCACTAGGACCACCTTGAGAGTCACTGGAGTCCTGTCTCACAAAATAACTGTGGAGAGAGCTCTGTTTCTGGCATCTCTTTAACACTTCCTTAAAATGGCCCAAGACTTTGTCACTGTACATGTTGCCAACCTGGCTTGCAACAACCTTGTTAGGGTGATGTTTCTCCATAAAGCTTTCCATCTTACCCCACATAGTAAAAATCTCTTTAATTTCTGAAGAAGGCACCTTCTTCCATCTCTCTTCCTCCTCTGCAGCAAGATTCTGAGCTGCGATGTGTTGCTGTTCCTGCTGAAGCTCTTGCAGCTTCTCAGTGGCGAGCTCTTCATTGTGGTCTTCCACCAATTCTTCCACATCCTCCAAACTCACATCCAACCCCATGGAACTCCCCAGTGCCACAATTGATTTTACAACAGACATAGGCTCATTAGGATCAGTCTCAAATCCTTCAAAATCCCTCTTGTCGACACAATCTGGCCACAATTTTCTCCAGGCAGAGTTCAAAGTCCTGGTAGTCACTCCCTCCCAAGCCATACCTATAAGGGTTATGCAGTGGAGGATGCTGAAGTGTTCTCTCCAAAATTCCCTTAGGGTCAAGTGAGTGTCTGTGGTCACAGTCAAGCATCTGTGAAACATTGCTTTTGTGTAGTTTTTTAAAGTTTGCAATAACCTGCTGGTCCATGGGTTGGAGGAGAGGAGTGGTATTCGGGGGCAAGAACTTTACTGTGATGAACCCAAACTCCTCGAAAATTAGGTCATCCAAGTTTGGAGGATGAGCAGGTGCATTGTCCATTACTAGCACGCACTTGAGATCCAATTTCTTTTCCAGGAGATACTCCTTCACACTAGGGCCAAACACTTCATTGAACCACTCAACGAAAATTTCCCTCGTGACCCATGCCTTACTATTAGATTTCCAAAACACACACAATTTACTCTTCATAACATTGTTTTTCCTGAACACTCTGGGATTTTCTGAATGGTACACTGGTAATGGCTTCACTTTGAAATCCCCACTAGCATTAGCACAGAACATTAGCGTCAGCCTGTCTTTCATAGGCTTGTGTCCTGGCATTGCCTTTTCCTCTTGTGTAATGAAGGTCCTCTTTGGCATTTTCTTCCAAAAGAGGCCTGTTTCGTCACAATTGAACACTTGTTCAGGTTTCAGTCCTTCACTGTTTATGTACTCCTGGAATTCATGCACATATTTTTCAGCCGCCTTGTGGTCCGAACTGGCAGCCTCACCATGCCTTACCACACTGTGTATGCCAGTACGGTTCTTAAATCTCTCAAACCAGCCTTTGCTGGCCTTAAATTCATTCACTTCACCACTATTTGCAGGCAATTTCTTTACCAAATCTTCATGCAACTGCCTAGCCTTTTCACAAATAAACGAAGTCATAAGAGTATCTCCTGCTAATTGTTTCTCATTTATCCACACCAATAATAACTTCTCAACCTCTTCCAGTACTGGTGATCTCATTTTTGTCAGCATAGTTACTCCCTTTGCAACAACAGCATCCTTTATTTCATTTTTCTTGGCCACTATGGAACATAAGGTTGTGTAGGGTTTCTTATACATCCTGGACAGTTCAGCCACACTTGTACCACTTTCATATTGTTCAATGATGGTTTTCTTAAATTCAATCGTATTTCTCACCTTCTTTACCACAGGCTTGGCACTAGGAGCTTTCTTTGGAGCCATGGTAGCTTATTTAGTACTTGCAAGCACTAAAATAAATGGAATATTATGAAATACTTCACTGGAGCACGCGAGGGGACCTTCGCTCACTGGTAAACAATGCCAGACTGGCTGCCGTCCTGGCCCATGCCGTGCATACGTGTCCCGGACGAACTACGACTCACGAGTCAAGCTATGAAAAGCGAGTCCATGTTTATACGAAAATACCCCTATGATTGGCGAATTTTACGATTGCCGGGAACTACGAAAAGCGGGGGACCACTGTATATGCTTGAACATGAATGTGTAGTGTGACGTAAGTGCAAGTAGAAGTAGCAAGACATACCTGAAATCTTGCATGTTTATGAGACAGACAAAAGACACCAGCAATCCTACCATCATGTAAAACAATTACAGGTTTTCGTTGTACACTCACTTGGCAGGACGGTAGTACCTCCCTGGGCGGTTGCTGTTTACCAACCTACTACGTAGGATATATATACATGTATATCTTCTTCTTTCTTTCAACACACTGGCTGTATCCCACCGAGGCGGGGTGGCCTAAAAGGAAAAGCGAAAGTTTCACCTTTTCTTCTTCTTTCAACACACCGGCCGTATCCCACCGAGGCGGGGTGGCCCAAAAGGAAAAACGAAAGTTTCTCCTTAAACATTTAGTAATATATACAGGAGAAGAGGTTACTAGCCCCTTGCTCCCGGCATTTTAGTTGCCTCCTACAACACGCATGGCTTACGGAGGAAGAATTCTGTTCCACTTCCCCATGGAGGTAAGGAAATAAACAACAAGAACAAGAACTAGTAAGAAAATATTAGAAAACCCAGAGGGGTGTGTATATATATGCTTATACATGTATGTGTAGTGTGGCCTAAGTGTAAGTAAAAGTAGCAAGACGTACCTGAAATCTTGCATGTTTATGAGACAGACAAAAGACACCAGCAATCCTACCATCATGTAAAACAATTACAGGCTTCTGTTTTACACTCACTTGGCAGGACAGTAGTACCTCCCTGGGTGGCTGCTGTCTACCAACCTACTACCTAGGATATATATACATGTATATCTTCTTCTTTCTTTCAACACACTGGCTGTATCCCACCGAGGCGGGGTAGCCTAAAAGGAAAAGCGAAAGTTTCTCCTTTTACATTTAGTAATATATACAGGAGAAGGGGTTACTATCCCCTTGCTCCCGGCATTTTAGTCGCCTCTTACAACACGCATGGCTTACGGAGGAAGAATTCTGTTCCACTTCCCCATGGAGGTAAGAGAAAATAAACAAGAACAAGAATTAGAAAGAAAATAGCAGAAAACCCAGAGGGGTGTGTGTATATATGCTTGTACATGTATGTGCAATGTGACCTAAGTGTAAGTAGAAGTAGCAAGACATACCTGAAATCTTGCATGTGTATGAGACAAAAAAAAAAAAGACACCAGCAATCCTACCATCGTGTAAAACAATTACAGGCTTCAGTTTTACACTCACCTTGCAGGACGGTAGTACCTCCCTGGGCGGTTGCTGTCAACCAACCTACTACCTAGGATACGTGTGTGTGTGTGTGTGTGTGTGTGTGTGTACTCGCCTATTTGTGGTTGCAGGGGTCGAGTCATAGCTCCTGGCCCCGCCTCTTCACTGATTGCTACTAGGTCCTCTCTCTCCCTGCTCCATGAGCTTTATCATACCTCGCCTTAAAACTATGTATCGTTTCCGCCTCCACTACTTCACTTTCTAGGCTATTCCACGGCTTGACTACTCTATGACTGAAGAAATACTCCCTAACATCCCTTTGATTCATCTGAGTCTTCAACTTCCAATTGTGACCTCTTGTGTCTGTGTCCCATCTCTGGAACATCCCGTCTTTGTCCACCTCGTCTATTCCGCGCAGTATTTTATATGTCGTTATCATGTCTCCCCTGACCCTCCTGGCCTCCAGTGTCGTCAGGCCGATTTCCCTCAACCTTTCTTCGTAGGACAATCCCCGTAGCTCTGGCACTAGTCATGTTGCATACCTTTGCACTTTCTCTAATTTCTTGACGTGCTTGACTAGGTGTGGATTCCAAACTGGTGTGTGTGTGTGTGTAATATATATATATATATATATATATATATTTAGGTAGTAGGTTGGTAGACAGCAACCGCCCAGGGAGGTACTACCGTCCTGCCAAGTGAGTGTAAAACGAAAGCCTGTAATTGTTTTACATGATGGTAGGATTGCTGGTGTCCTTTTTTCTGTCTCATGAACATGCAAGATTTCAGGTACGTCTTGCTACTTCTGCTTACACTTAGGTCACACTACACATACATGTACAAGCATATGTATACACACCCCTCTGGGTTTTCTTCTATTTTCTTACTAGCTCTTGTTCTTGTTTATTTCCTCTTATCTCCATGGGGAAGTGGAACAGAATTCTTCCTCCGTAAGCTATGCGTGTTGTAAGAGGCGACTAAAATGCCAGGAGCAAGGGGCTAGTAACCCCTTCTCCTGTATATATTACTAAATGTGAAAGGAGAAACTTTTGTTTTTCCTTTTGGGCCACCCTGCCTTGGTGGGATACGGCCGATGTGTTGAAAGAAAGAAAGATATATATATATATATATATATATATATATTTTTATTATTATCACACTGGCCGATTCCCACCAAGGCAGGGTGGCCCGAAAAAGAAAAACTTTCACCATCATTCACTCCATCACTGTCTTGCCAGAAGGGTGCTTTACACTACAGTTTTTAAACTGCAACATTAACACCCCTTCTTCAGAGTGCAGGCACTGTACTTCCCATCTCCAGGACTCAAGTCCGGCCTGCCGGTTTCCCTGAATCCCTTCATAAATGTTACTTTGCTCACACTCCAACAGCACGACAAGTATTAAAAACCATTTGTCTCCATTCACTCCTATCAAACACGCTCATGCATGCCTGCTGGAAGTCCAAGCCCCTCGCACACAAAACCTCCTCTACCCCCTCCCTCCAACCTTTCCTAGGCCGACCCCTACCCCGCCTTCCTTCCACTACAGACTGATACACTCTTGAAGTCATTCTGTTTCGCTCCATTCTCTCTACATGTCCGAACCACCTCAACAACCCTTCCTCAGCCCTCTGGACAACAGTTTTGGTAATCCCGCACCTCCTCCTAACTTCCAAACTACGAATTCTCTGCATTATATTCACACCACACATTGCCCTCAGACATGACATCTCCACTGCCTCCAGCCTTCTCCTCGCCGCAACATTCATCACCCACGCTTCACACCCATATAAGAGCGTTGGTAAAACTATACTCTCATACATTCCCCTCTTTGCCTCCAAGGACAAAGTTCTTTGTCTCCACAGACTCCTAAGTGCACCACTCACTCTTTTTCCCTCATCAATTCTATGATTCACCTCATCTTTCATAGACCCATCCGCTGACACGTCCACTCCCAAATATCTGAATACGTTCACCTCCTCCATACTCTCTCCCTCCAATCTGATATTCAATCTTTCATCACCTAATCTTTTTGTTATCCTCATAACCTTACTCTTTCCTGTATTCACCTTTAATTTTCTTCTTTTGCACACCCTACCAAATTCATCCACCAATCTCTGCAAAATAAATAAATATATATATATATATATATATATATATATATATATATATATATATATATATATATATATATATATATATATATATATATATATATATATATATATATATATATATATATATATATATGCGCACGCAAAACAACCACTCTGAAAGAATAGAGAAATTCCAAGCGCTTTCGTGACTACTCACTTTATCAAGGAACTATGAAAGTGAAGCATCCAAGGAAGCTGTATAAGGGGTCCGGCCGGCACCTCACTATCAGATCCCACAACGGTTAAACACGTGACGCGCGGCGAGCCAACTTGGATAGGTCCCTTGCACAACTCACCCCCAAGCTATTCTACCCAGGAAAATTTAAAAATTATTTGTCCAGTGTATTATTAAATTCTTCCCAAATTCTATTAATTATAAATGGATCTGATTTATATAAACCAAAGGAAATATTCATATTATTGTCAAAACTGCTTTTTATGAAACAAGATTCAGTTATATTCCTGTCGACCATGGACTTGCTTGATACTACTTTCTCAACTTTTTGAAAATCAATTGGATGGTTAAAATCTCTTACATGAATAAATAGAGCATTGGAATCTTGTCCAGTTCTAATGCTATATTTATGTTATTTTAATCTTAGTTCGAGATTTTTACCAGTTTGACCGTAATAAACTTTATCGCAAATTTTACAAGGAATCTTATAGACACATCCATCAGCATTTTGGGGGGAATTCTTTATCAAAAGTTTTTTTACTGTATCAAGATTTTTGAATACAACTTTAATATTAAAAGTCTTAAGAAGAGAAGGCATATCAACCAAGTTTTCATGGTAAGGGAGAACCAACATATTTTTAGTTGAATAAGGCTGGTTGCCCCTTTTTGGATTATAAAAAGTGTTTCTAGCAACTTTTAAAAGATTTATCAATTACATTTCTTGGGTATTTTAAATCATTACCTATTTCATAAATTTTGGATATTTCCTCATCTATGAACTCAGGACTACAAATTCGTAAAGCTCTCAAAAACATTGATGAGAAAACAGACAGTTTGACTCATAAATATATATATATATATATATATATATATATAATATATATAATATATATAATATATATAATATATATAATATATATAATATATATAATATATATATATATATATATATATATTATTTATTTATTTATTTATTTATTTATTTATTTTGTAGGTAGTAGGTTGGTAGACAGCAACCGCACAGGGAGGTACTACCGTCCTGCCAAGTGAGTGTAAAACAAAAGCCTGTAATTGTTTTACATGATGGTAGGATTGCTGGTGTCTTTTGTCTGTCTCATAAATATGCAAAATTACAGGTATGTCTTGCCACTTCTATTTACACTTAGGTCACACTACACATACGTGTACAAGCATATATATACACACCCCTCTGGGTTTTCTTCTATTTTCTTTCTAATTCTTGTTCTTGTTTATTTCCTCTTATCTCCATGGGGAAGTGGAACAGAATTCTTCCTCTGTAAGCCATGCGTGTCGTAAGAGGCGAGTAAAATGCCGGGAGCAAGGGGCTAGTAACCCCTTCTCCTGTATATATTACTAAATATAAAAGGAGAAACTTTAGTTTTTTCTTTTGGGCCACCCTATCTCGGTGGGATATGGCTGGTATGTTCAAAGAAAGAAGAAAGATATATATACAGTGGACCCCCGCATAACGATCACCTCCGAATGTGACCAATTATGTAAGTGTATTTATGTAAGTGCGTTTCTACGTGTATGTTTGGGGGTCTGAAATGGACTAATCTACTTCACAATATTCCTTATGGGAACAAATTCGGTCAGTACTGGCACCTGAACATACTTCTGGAGTGAAAAAATATCGTTAACTGGGGGTCCACTGTATATATATATTATTTTTTTTTTTTTATCATCACACTGGCCGATTCCCACCAAGGCAGGGTGGCCCGAAAAAGAAAAACTTTCACAATCATTCACTCCATCACTGTCTTGCCAGAAGGGTGCTTTACACTACAGTTTTTAAACTGCAACATTAACACCCCTCCTTCAGAGTGCAGGCACTGTGCTTCCCATCTCCAGGACTCAAATCCGGCCTGCCGGTTTCCCTGAACCCCTTCATAAATGTTACTTTGCTCACACTCCAACAGCACGTCAAGTATTAAAAACCATTCGTCTCCATTCACTCCTATCAAACACGCTCACGCACGCCTGCTGGAAGTCCAAGCCCCTCGCACACAAAACCTCCTTTACCCCCTCCCTCCAACCTTTCCTAGGCCGACCCCTACCCCGCCTTCCTTCCACTACAGACTGATACACTCTTGAAGTCATTCTGTTTCGCTCCATTCTCTCCACATGTCCGAACCACCTCAACAACCCTTCCTCAGCCCTCTGGACAACAGTTTTGGTAATCCCGCACCTCTTCCTAACTTCCAAACTACGAATTCTCTGCATTATATTCACACCACACATTGCCCTCAGACATGACATCTCCACTGCCTCCAGCCTTGTCCTCGCTGCAACATTCATCACCCACGCTTCACACCCATTTTCATACCCTTTTCCCCTCATCAATTCTATGATTCACCTCATCCTTCATAGACCCATCCGCTGACACGTCCACTCCCAAATATCTGAATACATTCACCTCCTCCATACTCTCTCCCTCCAATCTGATATACAGTCTTTCATCACCTAATATTTGTGTTATCCTCATAACCTTACTCTTTCCTGTATTCACTTTTAATTTTCTTCTTTTGCACACCCTACCAAATTCATCCACCAATCTCTGCAACTTCTCTTCAGAATCTCCCAAGAGCACAATGTCATCAGCAAAGAGCAACTGTGACAACTCCCACTTTGTGTGATTCTTTATCTTTTAACTCCACGCCTCTTGTCAAGACCCTCGCATTTACTTCTCTTACAACCCCATCTATAAATATATTAAACAACCACGGTGACATCACACATCCTTGTCTAAGGCCTACTTTTACTGGGAAATAATTTCCCTCTTTCCTATGTACTCTAACTTGAGCCTCACTATCCTTGTAAAAACTCTTCACTGCTTTCAGTAACCTACCTCCTACACCATACACCTGCAACATCTGCCACATTGCCCCCCTATCCTCCCTGTCATACGCCTTTTCCAAATCCATAAATGCCACAAAGACCTCTTTAGCCTTATCTAAATACTGTTCACTTGTATGTTTCACTGTAAACACCTGGTCCACACACCCCCTATCTTTCCTAAAGCCTCCTTGTTCATCTGCTATCCTATATATATATATTATATATATATATATATATATATATATATATATATATATATATATATATATATATATATATATATATACAGTGGACCCCGCATAGCGACCTTAGTCCGTGCAAGAGGGCTGGCTGTTATGCGAAATGTTCGCTATGTGAATTAATTTTCCCCATAAGAAATAATGGAAATAAAATTAATCCGTGCAAGACACCCAAAAGTATGAAAAAAAAATTTTTTTACCACAAAAAAATGTTAATTTTAGTACACACAAACTGAAAAAGGCATGCACAATTACATGACACTTTTATTGAAGATCTGGTGATGATTGATGGGATGGGAGGAGGGGAGAGAGAGTGTTAGTGTTTAGAAGGGGAATCCCCTTCCATTAAGACTTGAGGAGGCAAGTCCTTTTCTGGGGTTACTTCCCTTCTTCTTTTAATGCCACTAGGACCAGCTTCAGAGTCACTGGACTTCTTTCGCACAACATATCTGTCCATAGTGGCCTGTACCTCTCGTTCCTTTATGATTTGTCTAAAGTGGTTCACAACACTGTCATTGTAACAGTCACCAGCACGGCTTGCAATAGCTGTGTGAGGGTGATTTTCATCAAAAAAGGTTTGCACTTCAAGCCATTTTGCACACATTTCCTTAATCTTTGAAGTAGGCAATTCCTTCAATTTCTCTCTCCCCTCCTTTGAACCAGTTTCCCCAGGTCTGGCCTCTTGCTCTTGAAGTTGATCTATCAGCTCATCAGTGGTTAGTTCTTCATTGTCCTCCTCCACCAACTCTTCCACATCATCCCCACTAACCTAAACCCCAAGGACTTCCCCAATGCCACAATTGATTCCTCAACTGGTATACTCCTCTCAGGGTTAGCCTCTAACCCTTCAAAATCCCTTTTGTCTACACATTCTGGCCACAGTTTCTTCCAAGCAGAGTTCAAGGTTCTCTTAGTCACTCCCTCCCAAGCCTTACCTATAAGGTTTACACAATTGAGGATATTAAAGTGATCCTTCCAAAACTCTTTTAGAGTCAATCGAGTGTCTGTGGTCACTTCAAAGCACTTTTGAAACAGAGCTTTTGTGTACAGTTTCTTGAAGTTGGAAATGACCTGCTGGTCCATGGGCTGCAGGAGAGGAGTGGTATTAGGAGGCAAAAACTTGACCTTAATGAAGCTCATGTCCCCATAAAGTCGCTCTGCCACGTCTGTAGGATGACCAGGGGCATTGTCTAACACCAGGAGGCACTTAAGTTCTAATTTCTTTTCAGTTAGGTAATCTTTCACATTGGGGGCAAATGCATGGTGTAACCAGTTATAGAAAAATTCCCTAGTGACCCATGCCTTACTGTTTGCCCTCCACAGCACACACAAATTATCCTTGAGGACATTCTTTTGCCTGAACGCTCTGGGAGTTTCAGAGTGATACACTAATAAAGGCTTAACTTTGCAATCACCACTAGCATTGGCACACATCAACAAAGTAAGCCTGTCTTTCATAGGCTTATGTCCTGGGAGTGCCTTTTCCTCCTGAGTAATGTAGGTCCTGCTTGGCATTTTCTTCCAGAACAGGCCTGTTTCATCACAATTAAACACTTGTTCAGGTTTCAGTCCTTCAGTTTCTATGTACTCCTTGAATTCATGCACATATTTTTCAGCCTCTTTGTGGTCCGAACTGGCAGCCTCACCATGCCGTATCACACTATGTATACCACTACGCTTCTTAAATCTCTCAAACCAACCTTTGCTGGCCTTAAATTCACTCACATCATCACTAGTTGCAGGCATTTTTTTAATTAAATCCTCATGTAACTTCCTAGCCTTTTCACATATGATCGCTTGAGAGACGCTATCTCCTGCTAGCTGTTTTTCATTTATCCACACCAATAAGAGTCTCTCAACATTTTTCATCACTTGCGATCTTTGTTTCGAAAACACAGTTAAACCTTTGGCAAGAACAGCTTCCTTGATTGCCGTTTTCTTGCCCACAATAGAAGAGATGGTTGATTTGGGTTTCTTGTACAACCTGACCGGGTCGGTGATACGCACTCCACTTTCATACTTATCAATGATCTCTTTCTTCATTTCTATAGGAATTCTAACCCTTATTGCTGTAGGGTTGGAACTAGAAGCTTTCTTGGGGCCCACGGTCACTTATTTTCCAGAAACATCACCGAAAACACTGTAATAATACGAAATATTCCGATTGTATGCTTGAATGTTACCGCGGAGGCTGGCTGGTAAACAATGCCACCGGCGGAACATATGAGGCTGGCTCAGGCCGCACATTGGACGCGTCTCGGACGAAGGCCGCTGAGCGGGTTTTTGGGCGCTATGCGGGGCAAAATTTTAGCGATCAAAGCGTCCGCTATGCGGATTGTCCGTTATGCAAGGCGTCCGTTATGCGGGGGTCCACTGTATATATATATATATATATATATATATATATATATATATATATATATATATATATATATATATATATATATATATAAATATATATATATATATATATATATATATAATTTTTTTTTTTTTTTTTTCCAACAAGTCGGCCGTCTCCCACCGAGGCAGGGTGACCCCAAAAAAAAAAAGAAGAAAGAAAATCCCCAAAAAGAAAATACTTTCATCATCATTCAACACTTTCACCACACTCGCACATTATCACTGTTTTTGCAGAGGTGCTCAGAATACAACAGTCTAGAAGCATACACATATAAAGATACACAACATATCCCTCCAAACTGCCAATATCCCAAACCCCTCCTTTAAAGTGCAGGCATTGTACTTCCCATTTCCAGGACTCAAGTCCGACTATATGAAAATAACCGGTTTCCCTTAATCCCTTCACTAAATATTACCCTGCTCACACTCCAACAGATCGTCAGATCCCAAGTACCATTTGTCTCCATTCACTCCTATCTAACACGCTCATGCACGCTTGCTGGAAGTCCAAGCCCCTTGCCCACAAAACCTCCTTTACCCCCTCTCTCCAACCCTTTCGAGGACGACCCCTACCCCGCCTTCCTTCCCCTATAGATTTATATGCTTTCCATGTCATTCTACTTTGATCCATTCTCTCTAAATGACCAAACCACCTCAACAACCCCTCTTCTGCCCTCTGACTAATACAGTGGACCCCCGCATAGCGACCTTAATCCGTGCAAGAGGGCTGGCTGTTATGCGAAATGTTCGCTATGCGAATGAATTTTCCCCATAAGAAATAATGGAAATCAAATTAATCCGTGCAAGACACCCAAAAGTTTGAAAAAAAAATTTTTACCACATGAAATATACATTTTCCTACACACAAAGAGAAGGATACATGCACAATAGTAGAGTAGTACATGCACAATATATATTGTGCATGTACTACTCTACTAAATGAAGAATAAATGACACTTACCTTTATTGAAGATGCAGCAATGACTGATGAGACACTGTGTCCTGGGAGTGCCTTTTCCTCCTGAGTACTGTAGGTCCTGTTTGGTATTTTCTTCCAGAACAGGCCTTATCACACTGTGTATGTCACTACGATTCTTAAATCTCTCAAACCAACCTTTGCTGGCTCTAAATTCACCAATATGAGCACTAGTTCCAGGCATTTTCCCTGTTCACCTGGGTGTTAGTCGACTGGTGTGGGTTGCATCCTGGGAGACAAGATTAAGGACCCCAATGGAAATAAGTTAGACAGTCTTCGATGACACTGACTTTTTTGGGCTATCCTGGGTGGCAAATCCTCTGGGGTTAATTGTTTCTTGGTATTCTCAATAAGCCACACCAACAACGGTGCTACAGCAGCAGCAGCAGCAGCTGACGATGTTACAGCAGCAGCAGACGATGCTACAGCAGCAGCAGCAGCAGACGATGCTACAGCAGCAACAGACGATGCTACAGCAGCAGCAGACGATGCTACAGCAGCAACTGACGATGTTACAGCAGCAGCAGACGATGCTACAGCAGCAGCAGCAGCAGACGATGCTACAGCAGCAACTGACGATGTTACAGCAGCAGCAGACGATGCTACAGCAGCAGCAGCAGCAGATGATGCTACAGCAGCAGCAGCAGCTGACGGTGGAACAGCAGCAACAGACGATGCTACAGCAGCAGCAGCAGCAGACGATGCTACAGCAGCAACAGACGATGCTACAGCAGCAGCAGACGATGCTACAGCAGCAACTGACGATGTTACAGCAGCAGCAGACGATGCTACAGCAGCAGCAGCAGCAGACGATGCTACAGCAGCAGCAGCAGCTGACAGTGGAACAGCAGCAACAGACGATGCTACAGCAGCAGCAGATGATGCTACAGCAGCAGCAGACGGTACTACAGCAGCAGGAGCAGCTGACGGTGGTACAGCAGCAGCAGCTGACAGTGCAGCAGCAGCTGACGGTGATACAGCAGCAGCAGCAGCTGTACCACCAATAGTAGCGATGGTTGATTGGGGTTTATTATACAACCTGGCCAGCTCGGAGACACACACTCCACTTTCATACTTATCAATGATCTTTTTCTTCATCTCCATAGTAATTCTCACCCTTATTGCTGTAGGGATGGCACTAGAAGCTTTCTTGGGGCCCATGGTCACTTATTTTCCAGAAAAAAAATCACCAAAAACACTGTAATAATACAAAATGTTCCGATTGTATGCTTGGATGTTACCGCGGAGGCTGGCTGGTAAACAATGCCACCCGCGGAACATGTGAGCGTGGCTCAGGCCGCACATTGGACGCGTCTCGGACGAAGGCCGCTGAGCGGGTTTTTGTCCACTATGCGGGGCAAAATTTTAGCGATCAAAGCGTCCGCTATGCGGATTGTCCGCTATGCAAGGCGTCCGTTATGCGGGGGTCCACTGTACTTTTATTAACTCCACACCTTCTCCTAATTTCCACACTCCGAATTTTCTGCATAATATTTACACCACACATTGCCCTTAGACAGGACATCTCCACTGCCTCCAACCGTCTCCTCGCTGCTGCATTTACCACACAAGCTTCACACCCATATAAGAGTGTTGGTACTACTATACTTTCATACATTCCCTTCTTTGCCTCCATAGATAACGTTTTTTGACTCCACATATACCTCGACGCACCACTCACCTTTTTTCCCTCATCAATTCTATGATTAACCTCATCCTTCATAAATCCATCCGCCGACACGTCAACTCCCAAGTATCTGAAAACATTCACTTCTTCCATACTACTCCTCCCCAATTTGATATCCAATTTTTCTTTATCTAAATCATTTGACACCCTCATCACCTTACTCTTTTCTATGTTCACTTTCAACTTTCTACCTTTACACACATTCCCAAACTCATCCACTAACCTTTGCAATTTTTCTTTAGAATCTCCCTTAAGCACAGTATCATCAGCAAAAAGTAACTGTGTCAATTCCCATTTTGAATTTGATTCCCCAAAATTTAATCCCACCCCTCTCCCGAACACCCTAGCATTTACTTCCTTTACAACCCCATCTATAAATATATTAAACAACCATGGTGACATTACACATCCCTGTCTAAGACCTACTTTTACCGGGAAGTAGTCTCCCTCTCTTCTACACACCCTAACCTGAGCCTCACTATCCTCATAAAAACTCTTTACAGCATTTAATAACTTACCACCTATTCCATATACTTGCAACATCTGCCACATTGCTCCTCTATCCACTCTATCATATGCCTTTTCTAAATCCATAAATGCAATAAAAACTTCCCTATCTTTATCTAAATACTGTTCACATATATGCTTCAATGTAAACACCTGATCTACACATCCCCTACCCACTCTGAAACCTCCTTGCTCATCCGCAATCCTACATTCTGTCTTACCTCTAATTCTTTCAATTATAACCCTACCGTACACTTTTCCTGGTATACTCAGTAAGCTTATTCCTCTATAATTTTTACAGTCTCTTTTGTCCCCTTTCCCTTTATATAAAGGGACTATACATGCTCTCTGCCAATCCCTAGGTACCTTCCCCTCTTTCATACATTTATTAAACAAAAGTACCAACCACTCCAACACTATATCCCCCCCCCTGCTTTTAACATTTCTGTCATGATCCCATCAGTTCCATCTGCTTTACCCCCTTTCATTTTACATAATGCCTCACGTACCTCCCCCACACTTACATTCTGCTCTTCTTCACTCCTAAAAGATGGTATACCTCCCTGACCAGTGCATGAAATTACTGCCTCTGTTTCTTCCTTAACATTTAAAAGTTCCTCAAAATATTCTCGCCATCTACCTAATACCTCCATCTTCCCATCTACTAACTCCCCTACTCTGTTTTTAACTGACAAATCCATTCATTCCCTAAGCTTTCTTAACTTGATTAACTCACTCCAAAATTTTTTCTTATTTTCATTAAAATTTCTTGACAGTGCCTCTCCCACTCTATCATCTGCTCTCCTTTTGCACTCTCTCACCACTCTCTTTACCTTTCTTTTACTCTCCATATACTCTGCTCTTCTTATAACACTTCTGCTTTGTAAAAACCTCTCATAAGCTAACTTTTTCTCTTTTATCACACCCTTTACTTCATCATTCCACCAATCACTCCTCTTTCCTCCTGCCCCCACCCTCCTATAACCACAAACTTCTGCCCCACATTCTAATACTGCATTTTTAAAACTATTCCAACCCTCTTCAACCCCCCCAGTACTCATCTTTGCACTAGCCCACCTTTCTGCCAATAGTCGCTTATATCTCACCCGAACTTCCTCCTCCCTTAGTTTATACACTTTCACCTCCCTCTTACTTGTTGTTGCCACCTTCCTCTTTTCCCATCTTCCTCTTACTCTAACTGTAGCTACAACTAAATAATGATCCGATATATCAGTTGCCCCTCTATAAACATGTACATCCTGGAGCCTACCCATCAACCTTTCATCCACCAATACATAATCTAATATACTACTGTACTTTCATTACGTGCTACATCATACCTTGTATATTTATTTATCCTCTTTTTCATAAAATATGTATTACTTATTACCAAATTTCTTTCTACACATAGCTCAATTAAAGGCTCCCCATTTACATTTACCCCTGGCACCCCAAATTTACCTACTACTCCCTCCATAACATTTTTACCCACTTTAGCATTGAAATCCCCAACCACCATTACTCTCACACTTGATTCAAAACTCCCCATGCATTCACTCAACATTTCCCAAAATCTCTCTCTCTCCTCTACACTTCTTTCTTCTCCAGGTGCATACACGCTTATTATAACCCACTTTTCACATCCAATCTTTATTTTACTCCACATAATCCTTGAATTAATACATTTATAGTCCCTCTTGTCCTGCCATAGCTTATCCTTCAACATTATTGCTACTCCTTCTTTAGCTCTAACTCTATTTGAAACCCCTGACCTAATCCCATTTATTCCTCTCCACTGAAACTCTCCCACCCCCTTCAGCTTTGTTTCACTTAAAGCCAGGACATCCAGCTTCTTCTCATTCATAACATCCACAATCATCTCTTTCTTATCATCTGCACAACATCCACGCACATTCAGACTTCCCACTTTGACAATTTTCTTCTTCTTATTCTTTTTAGTAATCTTTACAGGAAAAGGGGTTACTAGCCCGTTGTTCCCGGCATTTTAGTTGACTTTTACAACACACATGGCTTACGGAGGAAAGATTCTTATTCCACTTCCCCATGGATATAAAAGGAAAATTAATAAGACCAAGAACTATTAAGATAAAATCAAAGAAAACTCAGATGAGTGTGTATAAATAAATGTGTACATGTATGTGTAGTGTGACCTAAGTGTAAGTAGAAGTAGCAAGACATGCCTGTAATCTTGCATATTTATGAGACAGACAAAAGACATCAGCAATCCTACCATCATGTAAAACAATCACAGGCTTTCGTTTTACACTCACTTGGCAGGACGGTAGTACCTCCCTGGGTGGTTGCTGTCTACCAACCTACTACCTATATATATATACAGTGGACCCCCGGTTAACGATTTTAATCCGTGCAAGAGGGGTAATTGTTATGCGAAATAATCGTTATGTGAATGAATTTTCCCCATAAGAAATAATGGAAATAAAATTAATCCGTGCAAGACACCCAAAAGTATGAAAAAAAAATTTTTTTTACCACATGAAATATTAATTTTAATACACACAAACTGAAAAAGGCATGCACACTTACATGACACTTACTTTTATTGAAGATCTGGTGATGATTGATGGGATGGGAGGAGGGGAGAGCATTATCTTCTTACTGTTTAGAAGGGGAATCCCCTTCCATTAGGACTTAAGGTAGTAAGTCCTTTTCTGGGGTTACTTCCCATCTTTTTTTAATGCCACTAGGGCCAGCTTCAGAGTCACTGGACTTCTTTCGCACAAGATATCTGTCCATAGTGGCCTGTACCTCTCGTTCCTTTATCACTTCCCTAAAGTGTTTCACAACATTGTCAGTGTACAGGTTGCCAACACGGCTTGCAATAGCTGTGTGAGGGTGATTTTCATCCATGAAGGTTTGCACTTCAAGCCACTTTGCACAGATTTCCTTTATCTTTGTAGTAGGCAACTTCTTCAATTTCTCTCTCCCCTCCTCTGAACCAGTTTCCCCAGGTCTGGCCTCTTGCTCTTGAAGTTGATCTATCAGCTCATCAGTGGTTAGTTCTTCATTGTCCTCCTCCACCAACTCTTCCACATCCTCCCCACTAACCTCCAACCCCAAGGACTTTCCCAATGCCACAATGGATTCCTCAACTGGCACAGGATTCTCAGGGTTAGCCTCAAACCCTTCAAAATCCCTTTTGTCTACACATTCTGGCCACAGTTTCTTCCAAGCAGAGTTCAAGGTCCTCTTAGTCACTTCCTCCCAAGCCTTACCTATAAGGTTTACACAATTGAGGATATTAAAGTGATCTCTCCAAAACTCTCTTAGAGTCAGTTGAGTTTCTGAGGTCATTACAAAGCACCTTTCAAACAGAGCTTTTGTGTACAGTTTCTTGAAGTTGGAAATAACCTGCTGGTCCATGGGCTGCAGGAGAGGAGTGGTATTAGGAGGCAAAAACTTCACCTTAATGAAGCTCATGCCCCCATAAAGTCGCTCTGCCACGTCTGTAGGATGACCAGGGGCATTGTCTAACACCAGGAGGCACTTAAGTTCTAATTTCTTTTCAGTTAGGTAATCTTTCACATTGGGGGCAAATGCATGGTGTAACCAGTTATAGAAAAATTCCCTAGTGACCCATGCCTTACTGTTTGCCCTCCACAGCACACACAAATTATCCTTGAGGACATTCTTTTGCCTGAACGCTCTGGGAGTTTCAGAGTGATACACTAATAAAGGCTTCACTTTGCAATCACCAGTAGCATTGGCACACATGAGAAGAGTAAGCCTGTCTTTCATAGGCTTATGTCCTGGGAGTGCCTTTTCCTCCTGAGTAATGTAGGTCCTGCTTGGCATTTTCTTCCAGAACAGGCCTGTTTCATCACAATTAAACACTTGTTCAGGTTTCAGTCCTTCAGTTTCTATATACTCCTTGAATTCCTGCACATATTTTTCAGCTGCTTTGTGGTCCGAACTGGCAGCCTCACCATGCCTTATCACACTATGGATGCCACTACGCTTCTTAAATCTCTCAAACCAACCTTTGCTGGCCTTAAATTCACTCACATCATCACTAGTTGCAGGCATTTTTTTAATTAAATCCTCATGCAACTTCCTAGCCTTTTCAAATATGATCGCTTGAGAGACGCTATCTCCTGCTAGCTGTTTTTCATTTATCCACACCAATAAGAGTCTCTCAACATCTTCCATCACTTGCGATCTTTGTTTCGAAAACACAGTTAAACCTTTGGCAACAACAGCTTCCTTGATTGTCTTTTTGGTGCCCACAATAGTAGCGATGGTTGATTGGGGTTTCTTGTACAACTTGACTAGGTCGGCAATACGCACTCCACTTTCATACTTATCAATGATCTCTTTCTTCATTTCAATGGGTATCCTTACCCTTATTGGTGTACGGTTGGCACTAGAAGCTTTCTTGGGGCCCATGGTCACTTATTTTCCAGAAACACCACCGAAAACACTGTAATAATACGAAATATTCCGAGTGTATGCTTGGATGTTAGCGCGGAGGCTGCCTGGTAAACAATGGCACGGGCGGCACATGTGAGGCTGGGTGAGGGCGCACATTGGACGCGTCTCGGACGAAAATCGGTGAGCGGGTTTTTAATCGGTATGCGCGGCAAAAATTTTGCGATTAAAGTAAGCGGTATGCGAAATAATCGCTATGTGATGCCATCGTTATGCGGGGGTCCACTGTATAATGTTTGGGGACCATGAAATTGACTCGTGTGAGGGCGTGCAACAGGGGGACCCTCTCGCCCCCATTCTGTTTTGTTTGGTCATCAAGGAAGTCACGGAGGCACTCTCCAGCGAGCTCAATATCTGGTTCCTGGACGACGGTACCCTAGCTGGCACAACAGAATCTCTCCTAGAGGACATCAGTAAAATTAAAGACATGGGAGAAAGCCTGGGCCTTTCTTTAAACCCCACCAATTGTGAAATAGTTTCTACCAATCAACAGATGATCCAGAATATTAGTGCCGTTTTACCAGGAGCACGAGCCATTGATCCAGCCAATAGCACTCTCCTCGGTGCTCCTCTTGGGTCCAATGCCATTGATCTGATCCTAGGAAAAAAAGTCTCAGACCTCCAGACGATGGAAAGCAGGATGAAAGACATTGACACACACGATGCCTTCTACCTACTCACCAGGTGCCTGTCAATCCCAAAACTTACCTATTTTCTGAGATGCTCCCCAGCCTTCAGCAGTTCAAAACTCAAGGAATATGACACTCTCCTGAAGGCCATGCTAAAGAGTGTATTGAATCTTTCCCTTGATGATGGACAGTGGTTGCAAGCCTCACTTCCGGTCAGGCTTGGAGGGCTAGGAGTATGCAGATCCTCCCAGATTGCTCTACCAGCTTTCCTATCCTCTTCCATTGCATCAAACGAGTTGATAAGACAAATTCTTCCTGACACCCTCAGTGACTCAGCAGGAATAGAAGACCCTAGCTATGCCAGTGCCATCACCGAATGGGAGACTCTTGCTGCTCCAGCACCAAACCCTAGTGCAGCACTGGCTCACAAACAGTCAAGCTGGGATGGCCCAATTGTTGAAAAGGTGCTTGCCAACATGCTCAGGGCTGCAACATCAGATAGGGAGATTGCCCGTCTCCAGGCTGTGAGTGCACCTCACTCCCGGGACTTCCTCAAAACAGTTCCCATATCGGCAATGGGAACGCGGCTCGATCTTAAGACCCTCCGTATTGTAGTGGCTCTGCGCCTTGCTGCCCCAATTCACACAGAATATGTGTGTATTTACGGCGAAGTGCAAGCTGACCAATATGGTCTACATGGTCTTAACTGTTCCAAAAGCAAGGGCTGGCATGCAAGACACAATGAGGTCAACGACATCATTAAGAGAACCCTTGTTACAGCTGGATGCCCTGCCGAGAGGGAGCCACGATCACTTACAGCAAACAATACCCACAACCCAGCAAACCACCCCGACGGGATCACCATCTATCCTTGGAAGAATGGCAAGCTCTTAGCATGGGACTATACCTGTGTGTCCACACTGGCTGACACCTATATCCATCACAGTTTGGGGCGACAGGGAGGAGCTGCTGACCACAGGGAGGAGTACAAGGTCAGCAAGTACAGGGACATTAGCCAACAGTATCAATTTGTCACAGTGGGATCAGAGACCTTGGGATCATGGGGAAAAAATGCCACACGCTTCCTTAAAGAATTGGGTTCCAGACTCATCAACACCACCAGGGACCCAAGGGCAGCCACTTTCATGTTCCAGCGCCTCAGCGTCACCATCCAGAGGGGAAATGCTTGCTGCATACTTGGCTCACGTCCAGCCTCGGAGGAGCTGGAGGAAATTCATGATCTTTGATAAATTGTGCCATTGTATTCATGTTTGTTTTTTTCTGTAAATGTATTTTGTTTATTAATAAATGTTCACATAGAATAAAAAATATTTAAATATATATATAAATATATATGTGTGGTGTAAATATTATGCAGAAAATTCGGAGTGTGGAAATTAGGAGAAGGTGTGGAGTTAATAAAAGCATTAGTCAGAGGGCAGAAGAGGGGTTGTTGAGGTGGTTTGGTCATTTAGAGAGAATGGATCAAAGTAGAATGACATGGAAAGCATATAAATCTATAGGGGAAGGAAAGAGGGGTAGGGGTCGTCCTCGAAAGGGTTGGAAAGAGGGGGTAAAGGAGGTTTTGTGGGTGAGGGGCTTGGACTTCCAGCAAGCGTGCATGAGCGTGTTAGATAGGAGTGAATGGAGACGAATGATACTTGGGACCTGACGATCTGTTGGAGTGTGAGCAGGGTAATATTTAGTGAAGGGATTCAGGGAAACCGGTTATTTTCATATAGTCGGACTTGAGTCCTGGAAATGGGAAGTACAATGCCTGCACTTTAAAGGAGGGGTTTGGGATATTGGCAGTTTGGAGGGATATGTTGTGTATCTCTATACGTATATGCTTCTAAACTGTTATATTCTGAGCACCTCTGCAAAAGCAGTGATAATGTGTGAGTGTGGTGAAAGTGTTGAATGATGATGAAAGTATTTTCTTTTTGGGGATTTTCTTTCTTTTTTTTTTGGGTCACCCTGCCTCGGTGGGAGACGACCGACTTGTTGAAAAAAAAAAAAAAAAAATATATATATATATACTGTATATATAATATATATATATAATATATATATAAAATATATATATATATATATATAGAAATAGAGAATATATATATATATATATATATATATATATATATAAAAAATATATATATATATATATAGATAAAAAATATATATATATATATATATATACATATATATATATATATATATATATATATATATATATATATATATATATATATATATATATATTCTTCTTTCTTTCAACACACCAGCCGTATCCCACCGAGGTGGGGTGGCCCAAAAGGAAAAACAAAAGTTTCTCCTTTCATATTTAGTAATATATACAGGAGAAGGGGTTACTAGCCCCTTGCTCCTGGCATTTTAGTCGCCTCTTACAACACGCATAGCTTACGGAGGAAGAATTCTGTTCCACTTCCCCATGGAGATAAGAGGAAATAAACAAGAACAAGAGCTAGTAAGAAAATAGAAGAAAACCCAGAGGGGTGTGTATACATATGCTTGTACATGTATGTGTAGTGTGACCTAAGTGTAAGCAGAAGTAGCAAGACGTACCTGAAACCTTGCATGTTTATGAGACAGAAAAAACACCAGCAATCCTACCATCGTGTAAAACAATTACAGGCTTACGTTTTACACTCACTTGGCAGGACGGTAGTACCTCCCTGGGCGGTTGCTGTCTACCAACCTACTACCTAGGATATATATATATATATATATATATATATATATATATATATATATATATATATATATATATTATTATCACTCTGGCCGATTCCCACCAAGGCAGGGTGGCCCGAGAAAGAAAAACTTTCACCATCATTCACTCCATCATTGTCTTGCCAGAAGGGTGCTTTACACTACAGTTTTTAAACTGCAACATTAACACCCCTCCTTCAGAGTGCAGGCACTGTACTTCCCATCTCCAGGACTCAAGTCCGGCCTGCCGGTTTCCCTGAACCCCTTCATAAATGTTACTTTGCTCACACTCCAACAGCACGTCAAGTATTAAAAGCCATTTGTCTCCATTCACTCCTATCAAACACGCTCACGCATGCCTGCTGGAAGTCCAAGCCCCTCGCACACAAAACCTCCTTTCCCCCTCCCTCCAACCTTTCCTAGGCCGACCCCTACCCCGCCTTCCTTCCACTACAGACTGATACACTCTTGAAGTTATTCTGTTTCGCTCCATTCTCTCCACATGTCCGAACCACCTCAACAACCCTTCCTCAGCCCTCTGGACAACAGTTTTGGTAATCCCGCACCTCCTCCTAACTTCCAAACTACAAATTCCCTGCATTATATTCACACCACACATTGCTCTCAGACATCTCCACTGCCTCCAGCCTTCTCCTCGCTGCAACATTCATCACCCATGCTTCACACCCATATAAGAGCGTTGGTAAAACTATACTCTCATACATTCCCCTCTTTGCCTCCAAGGACAAAGTTCTTTGTCTCCACAGACTCCTAAGTGCACCACTCACCCTTTTCCCCTCATCAATTCTATGATTCACCTCATCTTTCATAGACCCATCCGCTGACACGTCCACTCCCAAATATCTGAATACATTCACCTCCTCCATACTCTCTCCCTCCAATCTGATATCCAAACTTTCATCACCTAATCTTTTTGTTATCCTCATAACCTTACTCTTTCCTGTATTCACTTTCAATTTTCTTCTTTTGCACACCCTACCAAATTCATCCACCAATCTCTGCAACTTCTCTTCAGAATCTCCCAAGAGCACAGTGTCATCAGCAAAGAGCAACTGTGACAACTCCCACTTTATTTGTGATTCTTTATCTTTTAACTCCACGCCTCTTGTCAAGACCCTCGCATTTACTTCTCTTACAACCCCATCTATAAATATATTAAACAACCACGGTGACATCACACATCCTTGTCTAAGGCCTACTTTTACTGGGAAATAATTTCCCTCTTTCCTATATACTCTAACTTGAGCCTCACTATCCTCGTAAAAACTCTTCACTGCTTTCAGTAACCTACCTCCTACACCATACACCTGCAACATCTGCCACATTGCCCCCCTATCCACCCTGTCATACGCCTTTTCCAAATCCATAAATGCCACAAAGACCGCTTTAGCCTTATCTAAATACTGTTCACTTACATGTTTCACTGCAAACACCTGGTCCACACACCCCGTACCTTTCCTAAAGCCTCCTTGTTCATCTGCTATCCTATTCTCCGTCTTACTCTTAATTCTTTCAATAGTTACTCTACCATACACTTTGCCAGGTATACTCAACAGACTTATCCCCCTATAATTTTTGCACTCTCTTTTATCCCCTTTGCCTTTATACAAAGGAACTATGCATGCTCTCTGCCAATCCCTAGGTACCTTACCCTCTTCCATACATTTATTAAATAATTGCACCAACCACTCCAAAACTATATTCCCACCTGCTTTTAACATTTCTATCTTTATCCCATCAATCCCGGCTGCCTTACCCCCTTTCATTTTACCTACTGCCTCACGAACTTCCCCCACACTCACAACTGGCTCTTCCTCACTCCTACAAGATGTTGTTCCTCCTTGCCCTGTACACGAAATCACAGCTTCTCTATCTTCATCAACATTTAACAATTCCTCAAAATATTCCCTCCATCTTCCCAATACCTCTAACTCTCCATTTAATAACTCTCCTCTCCTATTTTTAACTGACAAATCCATTTTTTCTCTAGGCTTTCTTAACTTGTTAATCTCACTCCAAAACCTTTTCTTATTTTCAACAAAATTTGTTGATAACATCTCACCCACTCTCTCATTTGCTCTCTTTTTACATTGCTTCACCACTCTCTTAACCTCTCTTTTTCTCCATATACTCTTCCCTCCTTGCATCACTTCTACTTTGTAAAAACTTCTCATATGCTAACTTTTTCTCCCTTACTACTCTCTTCACATCATCATTCCACCAATCGCTCCTCTTCCCTCCCACACCCACTTTACTGTAACCACAAACTTCTGCTGAACACTCTAACACTACATTTTTAAACCTACCCCATACCTCTTCGATCCCATTGCTTATGCTCTCATTAGCCCATCTATCCTCCAATAGCTGTTTATATCTTACCCTAACTGCCTCCTCTTTTAGTTTATAAACCTTCACCTCACTCTTCTCTGATGCTTCTATTCTCCTTGTATCCCATCTACCTTTTACTCTCAGTGTAGCTACAACTAGAAAGTGATCTGATATATCTGTGGCCCCTCTATAAACATGTACATCCTGAAGTCTACTCAACAGTCTTTTATCTACCAATACATAATCCAACAAACTACTGTCATTTCGCCCTACATCATATCTTGTATACTTATTTATCCTCTTTTTCTCCTACTTAAGCATTCAGGTCCCCTACCACAATTACTCTCTCACTTGGTTCAAAGGCTCCTATACATTCACTTAACATCTCCCAAAATCTCTCTCTCTCCTTTGCATTCCTCTCTTCTCCAGGTGCATACACGCTTATTATGACCCACTTCTCGGATCCAACCTTTACTTTAATCCACATAATTCTTGAATTTACACATTCATACCTCTTCAAGGGGGGCTCCTTGGCGTGGTGAAGAGGCTCTTGGTCTGAGGAATTAGACCTGTCGGTCTTCTTCCTCAGACCGAACCTAATTACCCCCCAATCTCCCCTCCCCTATCCCATCCTCCCCATCCTCCCCTTTTTCCTTTCCTCCTCTTCCTTCCCACCCCTCCCTTTTGCCCTTCCTCTTTTCGGCCTTTGGGATTTCTCCCACAGGCGCGCTAGTTCCTAGGTAGGGGAAAGGATACCGGGGACCATCCCATTCCGTTGAGGTTCTTGGCGGTGGCGTAGTTTGCCGTGGAATCTGGATCGCCTGGGGATGTCCCGATCCCTCTCCGGTATCCCGCAGTAGCTTTGGGTGTCTTTCGGGCGACGGATGTATCTCTGGAATTATTCCGGGGGTGGTGGCCGAAGGAGGTATGCTTTGTGGCGGATATCCGGCCGCCCTCTCTTTTGTCCACCGAGGTAGCTCGGCAGATGTGAGGTTGCTATCCCGGATTGTTAGTTTACTAGCATGATGGGTAGGGTATGGCACGGGTTCCATGCTGCATCTGCGCTACTTGCAGTGCTAAGGTCCTCTTGGGCACGGAGGGAGATTTCTGGCCCTTTCATTCCTCCTAGGAACTATCCCTCCCCGGTCCCCCTTTTTTTTTTATTCTTTTTTTTATTTTTATTTTCTTTTCTTTCTTTTTTTTTCTTAAAAACAAAAAGAAAGAAGTAACCTAACCATGGCAGCCCTAGTCCATGAACCTCCTACCCCCGGGCCCCTTCTTGATACCGCACCCCGTTCTGACCCCGCCTCGTCTTTGGACCACTCTTCAGACACTCCTCATGCCTCTGTACCTCTTGCCAGTGCTGTTTCCTCACCCGCTTCAGGTACTAAGGCCTCGACTGACTCCTTCGATTTATCGGACCTTCGCTCTCCTCTGACTATGCTTCCGGCCTCTCCCTCTACAGTGCGGCAATTATCAAATCGCCGACCCGTTCCACGTCGGACCAACTCTGGTCCCACGCCTAAACGCCAACGACAATTACCTGCTGATGATACTTCTCCACCTTCTCGTTCTTCTCAGAAACGATCGACACGTCCTTCACTACCTTTCCACGCTCAGTTTCAGACTGAACAATGGACTAAATTCTTCACTTTACGACTGACTTCCTCTACTGCCTATCTTTCTGACCACAGTATTGGCAAGGCACTCCTACGCCATGTTGGTAAAGATATTTCTTTTCATGCTCTTAAGAGCGGTACGCGCATCATCACCGTACAGAATGCTACCCAGGCTCATGAGCTCTCTCGTCTTTCCCATGTCGATACTGTTCCTGTCACTCTTGAAAAACATCATTCCCTCAATTCTTGTAGTGGTACCGTCATTCTGCCCCATACCATAGTTCAACAAAATTTCCAGACATGTGGCACTGACATTCTTGAACAGCTGGAACTCCAAGATCTCCCAATCCTCAAGGTAGACACTTACGTTCTTCCTGCCCGCGGGCGGAGACGATACCCTAGCAATGTGGCTCGTTTAACTTTTGACAGCCGAGAACTCCCATCCTCAGTTTATATAGCAGGACATCGGTTACAAGTCCGAAAGGTGATCCCTACACCGCAACAGTGTAGAAATTGCTGGCGATTTGGCCATCCAGCGAAATATTGCAGATCTATCGCCGAATGCCCAGTCTGTGGTGCCGATGACCATTCTCATACGTCTTGCAATCGATCTCCCTCTTGCCTTAACTGTCATGAGGCTCACCCTTCGTACTCTCGCCGTTGTCAAGTCTATTTAAACGAGCGGGAAATCCGTTACCTCAAAGAGACAGAAGGTCCTTCTTATGCCATGGCAGTTTCTCATCTCCGTCTCATCTCCAAAGGAGACTCCCACGTGTTCCTTATTCCCGTGTTTCAAAACGTCCCCCCACTTCTGGTATCCCATCTTCTACACCCACCTCTGTGGTTACCTCTCCCATAGTCACTCCTGTATCTAATCCTTTTGCTGTCCTCGGCTCAGACGTCCCTACTTCAATGCCTCAGTCTGATCTCGCTTCTTGGTGTTCTCTCTCACAAGCCTCAGTAACGACGAGATCTCGTATGACACCTCCTCCCAATCGTCCCTCTACTTCTCAAAAGTCAAAAAAAGGTCCGTTAACACCTCCTACCCATCTTCCACCTCCTCATTTTACCCTCCCTGTCTCTGTCCCTGGTTCTCCCCCTCTCACTGGCTCTGTTACAAGTGTAGAGGTTCACCCTCCTCCTCGTACTGTACCTTCCTCCCCTGTTCCCTCCCAGGTTTCTTCCTCTTCTGCCACCTCCCAGGTTTCTGCCTCTTCTGTCCCCTTCCACGCTTCTCCAGTTCCCTCCACCCTTTTGCCCCCCCCCTACCTTGGTACAGTCCAATACAGTTCCAGTCTTTACTCATCCTCCCCCTACCATTTCCAATATTGTCTCCCATACGACGTCTCTGAATTCCGAAACACTTGAAGCAATCTCTGAATATATTGCAGAGACCAAACCATCAATGGACACTGATCCACCCTCTGTTCCTTCTCTCTCCTCTCCTCCATCTGCGCAACTCCTTTCTTCACAGTGCACCGTTCCTTCGCTGCTTGAACGTTTTCCACTGCCTCCGCATGTGGACTTTTCTAACCCCTCTAGTCCGTAGGAACCCTTACCTGCGGATTTCAAGTATCTTTATCATTGCCAATCATGGCCTATTTACAGTGGAATATACGCGGCCTCAGGGGTAATCGGAGTGAGCTTCAGATGTTACTCTCCCAGTTTGCCCCTGTTGGTGTTTGCTTACAGGAACCAAAATTACACTCTGCTGTTGTCTCTCCCATCTCAGGCTATAATTTATTGTATTCTTCAGATCCTTTTCCTGATGGGACCTTTAATGAAAGTGCCCTTCTTCTCCGCACTGATATTCCGTACCATCAGCTATTTGTTCATACTTCGCTGCATTACACAGCAGCCCGTATCCACTTGCATAGGTGGTATACGCTCTGTTCTTTATATCTCTCTCTCCTTCTCGGGCATTATCTATTCCGGATATTGCCTTTCTTGTTTCGTCATTACCGCCACCGATTCTGTTACTTGGTGATTTTAATGCCCACCATTTCCTCTGGGGGGGGTCTCACTGTGATTCCCGTGGAATTCAGTTAGAGGCTTTTCTTGCCACCCACCCCCTCCATGTTTTAAATACAGGTACGCACACCCATTTTGATCCTCGGACTCATACTCTCTCTTGCATCGATCTCTCAGTCTGCTCTTCCTCCACCGCATTAGACTTCACTTGGTCTGTTCTCCTGGACTTACATGACAGCGATCATTTCCCAATCATTCTTACTTCCCCTTCATATTCACCACCTCTTCGCATCCCACGCTGGCAATTTGATCGGGCAAATTGGAACCTTTACTCACACCTAACTGTTTTTAGAGAGGTTCCTTCTTCGTCCTCCATCGATGAGCTTTTACACCTCTTCTCGTCCTCCGTTTTAACCGCAGCTTCTCATTCTATACCCCAAACTTCGGGCAGGCATTCTCAGAAATGCGTGCCTTGGTGGTCTCCTGCTTGTGCATCACCTCTGCTTCCTCTATGAGTGCAGTCTGGAAAAAAGTACGAAAACTGAGTGGTAAATATTCTCCTGACCCGGCTCCTGTTCTGCGGGTTGCCGGTGTTGATATAGCAAACCCACTAGATGTTGCCAATGAAATTGGCAATCATCTGGTCCATATTTCTCAGGGACTCCATCTATGCCCCTCATTTCTTTCCTCAAAGTCTGCCAGAGAGTTAGCACCCTTGGACTTTTCTTCTCTCAGAGAAGAACAGTATAATGTGCCTTTTACACTTCAAGAACTGGAGGCAACACTCTCAGCTTGCCGATCATCGGCAGCTGGGCCCGACGACATTCATATTCGTATGCTACAACATTTACATCAGTCAGCCCTTGCAGTCCTATTATGCCTTTACAATCTTATTTGGTCACAAGGAGTTCTTCCACAGCTGTGGAAATCCGCCATTGTTCTCCCTTTCCGCAAACCAGGCACTACGGGACATGAAACCTCCCACTATCGTCCCATTGCTCTTACCAGTGCAGTTTGCAAAGTAATGGAACGCCTAGTAAATAGACGTTTAGTGTGGTATTTAGAGACACATAACAGTCTCTCCACTCGTCAATATGGCTTTCGTAAGGGACGTTCTACCATAGACCCCTTACTACGCTTGGATACGTATGTTCGTAATGCCTTTGCGAATAACCACTCAGTTATTGCCATATTTTTTGACCTTGAGAAGGCATATGACACAACTTGGAGGTATAATATTTTAGCCCAAGCCTACTCCTTAGGCCTTCGAGGCAATCTACCATCCTTCCTTAAGAACTTTTTAACTGACAGGCATTTCCGTGTTCGGGTTAATAATGTGCTCTCCCCGGACTTTATCCAAGCTGAAGGTGTCTCCCAGGGATGTGTTCTGAGCACAACACTTTTTCTCCTTGCTATTAATGATTTGGCCTCTAGTCTTCCATCAAATATTTGGTCATCACTCTGTTGATGACTTCGCTATTGCCTGTGCAGGCACTGACTGTTACCTCATTACAGTTTCTCTCCAACATGTAGTCGACCGTGTTTCCAATTGGGCCACCACACGTGGGTTTAAATTTTCCAGCACTAAAACCCACCAAATTACTTTCACTAGACGCTCTGTCATCTCCGATCATCCTTTGTACCTCTATGGCTCCCGTATCCCTGAACGTGATACAGTCAAGTTTCTGGGCCTCCTCTTTGATCGTAGGTTATCCTGGAAACCTCACATTACCTCTCTGAAAGCAACTTGTCACAGCCGGCTGAACCTTCTTAAAACCCTTGCTCATCTTTCATGGGGAGCTGATCGTCGAACCCTCCTCCGCCTACATTCCACCCTTATTTTATCGAAACTTGATTATGGTGACCAGATCTATTCAGCGGCATCTCCTGCTACTCTCTCTAGCCTTAACCCCATTCATCACCAAGGATTACGTTTATGCCTTGGTGCTTTTCGCTCTTCCCCTGTCGAGAGCCTCTATACAGAAGCGAACGTTCCATCCTTATCCGATCGCCGTGATGCCCATTGCCTGCGCTACTATGTATGCTCTCATGATCTCCGCAATCCTTCCATTTATAGAATGGTCACTGATATTAGTAGACATTCTTTATTTGTTCGCCGCCCCTGTTTACTCCGTCCCTTCTCTCTTCGCCTTCATTCGCTCTTGTCTTCTCTTCAACTACCACCTTTCTATGTACATGTAGCATCTCACTTTTCCCTACCCCCCTGGGAAGTTCCAGCTGTTCGAGTCTGTTCTTTCTCCCTCCTTTGCTCGAAAGCCCAACTGTCTACGGTCGCTTCCCGCTCTCTTTTTCTTGACCACTTTCACTCTCATTCTCATGCCATTGCCGTGTACACAGATGGCTCTAAGTCTTCTGATGGCGTAGGATTCGCAGCAGTGTTTCCGGACAGCGTCGTACAAGGGCATTTACTATCTTCGGCTAGTATTTTTACTGCTGAATTGTATGCCATCCTTACAGCACTTATCCGTATTGCATCTATGCCTGTGTCATCATTTGTGGTTCTCAGACTCCCTTAGTGCTTTACAGGCTATACAAAAATTTGATACACCTCACCCCTTAGTCCTCCGTATCCAACTTTGGCTACGCCGCATCTTTACCAAGCATAAAGATATTGTTTTTTGTTGGGTCCCTGGTCATGTTGACGTACAGGGCAATGAACAGGCAGACACTGCTGCGCGGTCAGCAGTACATGACCTACCAGTTTCTTATAGAGGTATTCCATTTACGGACTATTTTGCTGCAATATCTTCCCACCTTCACACCCGTTGGCAACAACGTTGGTCTACTATGCTCGGCAACAAACTTCAATCTATTAAACCGAGTATAGGTTACTGGCCGTCTTCTTATCACCAGTGTCGAGGTTGGGAGACTACTCTCTCCCGTCTTCGCATTGGCCATACTCGTCTTACTCATGGATATCTCATGGAGAGGCGTCCTGCTCCTCTCTGTGAGAATTGCCAAGCTCCATTATCAGTCAGCCACATTTTGTTGGACTGCCCACTTTTTCAACGAGCACGCAGAATTTACCTCTGTCGTCGTCTTCGCTCTGCTACTCTCTCTTTACCTTCCCTTCTCACTGATGGACCCACCTTTCATCCAGACTCTCTCATTGACTTTTTGACAACAACTGACTTACTTCACAAATTCTGATACCTTCAGCCCTTTCTACTTCAATCTCTTGCTACCCTCTACCCCCATACTATCCCCTGCCCCGCTGTTTTCTGTAACCTGCTGATCATCCCTCCTCCCTTCTGCCATCCAATACCCTCACTTCCTTCCCTACCCTGCAGCGCTGTATAGCCCATGTGGCTTA
This sequence comes from Cherax quadricarinatus, assembly GCF_038502225.1. Classification (NCBI taxonomy): domain Eukaryota; kingdom Metazoa; phylum Arthropoda; class Malacostraca; order Decapoda; family Parastacidae; genus Cherax; species Cherax quadricarinatus. Next base: position 18,880,204 of record NC_091318.1, read on the forward strand.
GCGCTTCTTTTTGATTATAATAATAATAATACACATTCATATTCTCTTTTCTCCTTCCATAACTGATCATTCAACATTACTGCTATCCCTTCCTTTGCTCTAACTCTCTCAGATACTCCAGATTTAATCCCATATATTTCCCCCCACCGAAACTCCCCTACCCCCTTCAGCTTTGTTTCGCTTAGGGCCAGGACATCCAACTTCTTTTCATTCATAACATCAGCAATCATCTGTTTCTTGTCATCCGCACTACATCCACGCACATTTAAGCATCCCAGTTTTATAAAGTTTTTCTTCTTCTCTTTTTTAGTAAATGTCTACAGGAGAAGGGGTTACTAGCCCATTGCTCCCGGCATTTTAGTCGCCTCATACGACACGCATGGCTTACGGAGGAAAGATTTTTTTCCACTTCCCCATGGACAATAGAAGAAATAAAGAGGAACAAGACTATTTAGAAAAAGGAGAAAAACCTAGATGTATGTATATATATATGCATGTGCGTGTCTGTGAAGTGTGACCAAAGTGTAAGTAGGAGTAGCAAGATATCCCTGTTATCTAGCGTGTTTATGAGACAGAAAAAGAAACCAGCAATCCTACCATCATGCAAAACAGTTACAGGTTTCTGTTTCACAGTCATATATATATATATATATATGTATGTGTATTTGTATTTATATTTATATTTATTTTCTCCATGGGGAAGTGGAACAGAATTCTTCCTCCGTAAGCCATGCATGTCGTAAGAGGCAACTAAAATGCCGGGAGCAAGGGGCTAGTAACCTTTTCTCTTGTATATATCACTAAATGTAATAGGAGAAACTTTTATTTTTTTTTTTTTGGGCCACCCTGCCTCGGTGGGATACGGCTGGTGTGTTGAAAGAAAGAAGAAAAATATACTTATATTTCTCCATGGGGAAGTGGAACAGAATTCTTCCTCGGTAAGCCATGCGTGTTGTAAGAGGCGACTAAAATGCCGGGAGCAAGGGGCTAGTAACCCCTTCTCCCGTATAAATTACTAAATTTAAAAAGAGAAACTTTCGTTTTTCTTTTTGGGCCACCCTGCCTTGGTGGGATACGGCCGGTGTTGAAAAAAAATATATATATATATAATATGTGTGTGTGTGTGTGACAGTGAAACAGAAACCTGTAACTGTTTTGCATGATGGTAGGATTGCTGGTTTCTTTTTCTGTCTTATAAACACGCTAGATAACAGGGATATCTTGCTACTCCTACTTACACTTTGGTCACACTTCACAGACACGCACATGCATATATATATATACATACATCTAGGTTTTTCTCCTTTTTCTAAATAGCTCTTGTTCTTCTTTATTTCTTCTATTGTCCATGGGGAAGTGGAAAAGAATCTTTCCTCCGTAAGCCATGCGTGTCTATGGGGCGACTAAAATGCTGGGAGCGATGGGCTAGTAACCCCTTCTCCTGTAGACATTTACTAAAAAAGAGAAGAAGAAAAACTTATAAAACTGGGATGCTTGAATGTGCGTGGATGTAGTGCGGATGACAAGAAATGGATGATGGCTGATGTTATGAACGAAAAGAATTTGGATATCCTGGCCCTAAGCGAAACAAAGCTGAAGGGGGTAGGGGAGTTTCGGTGGGGGGAAATAAATGAGATTAAATCTGGAGTATCTGAGAGAGTTAGAGCTAAGGAAGGGGTTGCAGTAATATTGAAGGATCAGTTATGGAAGGAGAAAAGAGAATATGAATGTGTAAATTCAAGAATTATGTGGATTAAAGTAAAGGTTGGATGCGAAAAGTGGGTCTTAATAAGTGTGTATGCACCTGGAGAAGAGAGGAATGTAGAGGAGAGAGAGAGAGATTTTGGGAGATATTAAGTGAATGTATAGGAACCTTTGAACCAAGTGAGAGAGTAATTGTGGTAGGGGACCTGAATGCTAAAGTAGGAGAAGCTTATAGAGAGGGTGTGGTAGGTAAGTTTGGGGTGCCATGTGTAAATGATAATGGAAACCCTTTGATTGAACTTTGTATAGAAAGGGGTTTAGTTATAGGTAATACATATTTTAAGTAGCCTTAAGTTCTGGACACACATACAACAAATCACCAAGAGAATCTCCAAGACTGTAGGCATACTATCAAAGATAAGGTGCTAGGTTCCACAATCAGCTCTCCTGGCACTGTACCATTCACTCATATACCCTTATCTTACATATGGAATTTGTGCATCGGGATCAACAACATCCAATCACCTAAAACCCCTAATAACTCAGCAAAAGGCAGCAGTAAGAACGATAACAAATTCCCACTCCCGCCAGCATACTCCACAAATTTTCAAAAGTCTGAATCTGCACACCATTAAGAACATCCATACTTATTCATGTGCCTACTACATACACAGAACAATACACGCAAATATAAACCCCCCACTCAAACTTCTCCTCACCAACCTAACCAGAACACATGACCACAACACAAGACACAGATCTCTTTTTGATATACCTCGTGTCCATATCACACTGTGTAAAAGCTCTATGCACATAAAGGGCCCCAAAATATGGAATTCATTACCAGAAGATATTAAAGTAACCCAGTCTGAAAATCAATTTAAAACTCTTCTCAAAAGCCACTTAATCACCCTAGACTAAATGCTAAATACAGTGGACCCCCACTTAACGATCACCTCCCAATGCAACCAATTTTGTAAGTGTATTTATTTAAGTGTGTTTGTACGTGTATGTTTGGGGGTCTGAAATGGACTAATCTACTTCACAATATTCCTTATGGGAACAAATTTGGTCAGTACTCGCACCTGAACATACTTCTGGAATGAAAAAATATCGTTAACTGGGGGTCCACTGTACTCAGTACACACTTACTCACCTATGTACTCCCACATCATAACTGAAACAATCACATTGAACCTTTTATCCATTGTTGACAGGAATATAATTGAATCATTGTTTTCACAAAAGCATTTTAGAATATAAATATATCTTTGTATTATACAAATTTTGATTCATTTATAATTAATATTCTACTGTATAACTATGAAATAATTACTATCCTACTGTACAATTATGATACACTCCTTAGTATTAAGTAGACTGTAAGCCAATAATGTTAAGTTGGCCCATAATGCCTAGGCATAATAGAGGCTCTATTTGCATTGCAACCCACTATTGTAAATACAAAATCTCAATGTACTGTTTGCAAAGACATAAAATAAATAAAATAAGTAAATAAATAAAATAGATCTGAGGATGCTGTTAGTTAGCCATGGGCTATTTAGTCTCCTACTTGTGATCTGTGTTATAGAGGGCAGCACTATTGTAGAGGCTTGAACTTTTTTGTACACATATTTCAATACATGAGTTAATGTTCTGTTGTTAAATTCTCTCAGCTTGCCTGTTTCTGAGTGCTCTGGTAAAATTATTCAATGATGCCTCATCATTAAATCTGAATGTGATTATTTGTTTCTAGTGAAAATTTTGATATGTTGGAGCTTAGAAAGGTGCAATAAAAATGCCTGCTAATAAACTCTTAATTGCCTTCTGTAGTCATTTCAGCAGCAAGGGTGTCACAGTGTACTGTATATATTTTTAAGTTAGTGCATCATGATGTATTTTTCAGGCTGGTATCCAGGCACCACAGCAACAGCCATGCAGGTGATGAGATATAATCTTAGTGTTGCATATACAGTGCGAGGAGAATTGGAAAAAGCCAATAATTTACTTAAAGAGGTAAGAAAACCTGTTTAATTATAGTTTTTTCTTTTTTTTTTCAACATTTCTGCCATCTCCCACTGAGGCAGGGAGGATTCAAAAAAGAAAAACACTTTCACCATCATTCACACATAATCACTGTCTTTGGAGAGGCATGCAGATATGACAGTTCAAATGTCATTCCCAACAGCCAATATCCCAAACCCCGTCTTTTAAAGTGCAGGCATTGTACAGTGGACCCCCGGTTAACGATTTTAATCCGTGCAAGAGGGGTAATTGTTATGCGAAATAATCGTTATGTGAATGAATTTTCCCCATAAGAAATAATGGAAATAAAATTAATCCGTGCAAGACACCCAAAAGTATGAAAAAAAAATTTTTACCACATGAAATATACATTTTCCCACACACAAAGAGAAGGATACATGCACAATAGTAGAGTAGTACATGCACAGTATATATTGTGCATGTACTAGTCTACTAAATGAATAAATGACACTTACCTTTATTGAAGATGCAGCAATGACTGATGAGACACTGTGTCCTGGGAGTGCCTTTTCCTCCTGAGTACTGTAGGTCCTGTTTGGCATTTTCTTCCAGAACAGGCCTTATCACACTGTGTATGCCACTACGATTCTTAAATCTCTCAAACCAACCTTTGCTGGCTTTAAATTCACCAATATGAGCACTAGTTCCAATCATTTTTCCCTGTTCACCTGGGTGTTAGTCGACTTGTGTGGGTTGCATCCTGGGAGACAAGATTAAGGACCCCAATGGAAATAAGTTAGACAGTCTTCGATGACACTGACTTTTTTGGGTTATCCTGGGTGGCAAATCCTCTGGGGTTAATTGTTTCTTGGTATTCTCAATAAGCCACACCAACAACGGTGCTACAGCAGCAGCAGCAGCTGACAGTGCAGCAGCAGCAGCAGCTGTACCACCAATAGTAGCGATGGTTGATTGGGGTTTATTATACAACCTGGCCAGCTCGGAGACATGCACTCCACTTTCATACTTATCAATGATCTTTTTCTTCATCTCTATTGTAATTCTCACCCTTATCTCTCTCTCCAGGTATTGCTGTAGGGTTGGCACTAGAAGCTTTCTTGGGGCCCATGGTCACTTATTTTCCAGAAAAAGCACCGAAAACACTGTAATAATACGAAATATTCCGATTGTATGCTTGGATGTTACCGCGGAGGCTGGCTGGTAAACAATGCCACCGGCGGAACATGTGAGCGTGGCTCAGGCCGCACATTGGACGCGTCTCGGACGAAAATCGGTAAGCGGGTTTTTAAGCGGTATGTGAGGCAAAATTTTTGCAATTAAAGTAAGCGGTATGCGAAATAATCGCTATGTGATGCCATCGTTATGCGGGGGTCCACTGTACTTTCCAACTCCAAGACTCGAGTCCAGCTAGCCGGTTACCCTGAATCCCTACACAAAATATTACCCTGCTCACACTCCAACAGCTCATTGGGTCCCAAAAATCATTTGTCTCCATTCGCTCCTATCTAACATGCTCACATGTGCCTTCTGCATGTCCAAGTCCCTTGCATACAAAACCTCTTTTACCCCCTCCCTCTGTCCTTTCCTAGGACAACCCCTACCCCTCCTACCCTCCACTACAGATTTATAAATCCTCCAAGTCAACCTATTTTGCTCCATCCTTTCTAAATGACCAAACCACCTCAACAACCCCTCTTCAGCCCTTTGAATAATACTTTTAGTAACTCCACACCCCCTCCTAATTTCCACACTACGAATTCTCTGCATAATATTTACACTACAGATTGCCCTTAAACATGACATTTCCACTACCTCCAGCCTATTCCTTGCTGCAGCATTTACAACCCATGCTTCGAGAATCGAAGACTAACCCAAAAGGATTCTTTCAGGTATACAGAAGTAAGATCAGGGACAAGATAGGCCCACTCAAAAGTTCCTCGGGTCAGCTCACTGACAGTGATAAGGAAATGTGTAGAATTTTTAACACATACTTCCTCTCAGTTTTTACACAGGAGGATACCAGCGATATTCCAGAAATGATAAATTATGTAGAACAGGACGATAATAAACTGTGCACGATTAGGGTCACAAGTGACATGGTCCTTAGGCAAATAGATAAATTAAAACCTAACAAATCCCCAGGCCCTGATGAACTGTATGCAAGGGTTCTAAAGGAATGTAATGTAAAGAGGAACTTAGCAAACCTTTGGCTAATCTTTTCAACATATCACTACAAACTGGCATGGTGCCAGATAAGTGGAAAATGGCAAATGTGATACCTATTTTCAAAGCAGGTGACAGGTCCTTAGCTTCGAACTATAGACCAATAAGCCTAACCTCCATAATGGGAAAATTTATGGAATCAATAATTGCCGAGGCAGTTCGTAGCCACCTTGAAAAGCATAAATTAATCAACGAATTTCAGCATGGTTTTACAAAAGGGCATTCCTGCCTTACGAATTTATTAACTTTTTTCACTAGGGTATTTGAGGAGGTAGATCATGGTAATGAATATGATATTGTGTATATGGACTTCAGTAAGGCTTTTGACAGGGTCCCACATCAAAGACTATTGAGGAAAATTAAGGCACACGGAATAGGAGGAGAAATTTTTTCCTGGATAGAGGCATGGTTGACAAATAGGCAGCAGAGAGTTTGCATAAATGGGGAGAAATCGGAGTGGAGAAGCGTCACGAGCGGTGTTCCACAGGGGTCAGTGTTGGGCCCCCTGCTGTTCACAGTCTACATAAATGACATAGATGAGGGCATAAAGAGCGACATCAGCAAGTTTGCCGATGACACCAAAATAGGCCGTTGAATTCATTCTGACGAGGACATTAGAGCACTCCAGGAAGATTTGAATAGACTGATGCAGTGGTCGGAGAAGTGGCAGATGCAGTTTAATATAGACAAATGCAAAGTTCTAAATGTTGGACAGGACAATAACCATGCCACATATGAACTAAATAATGTAGATCTTAATATTACAGATTGCGAAAAAGATTTAGGAGTTCTGGTTAGCAGTAATCTGAAACCAAGACAACAGTGCATAAGTGTTCGCAATAAAGCTAATAGAATCCTTGGCTTCATATCAAGAAGCATAAATATTAGGAGTCCTCAGGTTGTTCTTCAACTCTATACATCCTTGGTTAGGCCTCATTTAGATTATGCTGCACAGTTTTGGTCACCGTATTACAGAATGGATATAAATGCTCTGGAAAATGTACAAAGGAGGATGACAAAGTTGATCCCGTGTATCAGAAACCTTCCCTATGAGGATAGACTAAGGGCCCTGAATCTGCACTCTCTAGAAAGACGTAGAATTAGGGGGGATATGATTGAGGTGTATAAATGGAAGACAGGAATAAATAAAGGGGATGTAAATAGTGTGCTGAAAATATCTAGCCTAGACAGGACTCGCAGCAATGGTTTTAAGTTGGAAAAATTCAGATCCAGGAAGGATATAGGAAAGTACTGGTTTGGTAATAGAGTTGTGGATGAGTGGAACAAACTCCCGAGTACAGTTATAGAGGCCAGAACGTTGTGTAGCTTTAAAAATAGGTTGGATAAATACATGAGTGGATGTGGGTGGGTGTGAGTTGGACCTGATAGCTTGTGCTACCAGGTCGGTTGCCGTGTTCCTCCCTTATGTCGATGTGACCGGACCTGTCTAGGTTGGGTGCATTGGCTTAAGCCGGTAGGAGACTTGGACCTGCCTCGCATGGGCCAGTAGGCCTGCTGCAGTGTTCCTTCGTTCTTATGTTCTTATGTTCTAGGAGAGACAAGCTTACAACTACCTTTCGGTCTGACTTTGACCATTTAGAGAGTCACACAATGTGACTTTGTAAATGGACCAAGTCGGACTGAAATGTCGCCGTAAGTTCCTCTCTCCTATGTGAGGGTTATTTGTGTATTGTTCCAGTCACGTTCTTTTTTTTTTTATTAACACATCGGCCATTTCCCACCAAGGCAGGGTGGCTCAAAAAAGAAAAACTTTCAACATTATTTACTCCATTACTGTCTTGCCAGAGGTGTTACACTACAGTTACAAAACTGCAACATTAACACCCCTCCTTCAGAGTGCCGGCACTGTACTTCCCATCTCCAGGAATCAAGTCCAGCCCGCCAGTTTCCCTGAATCCCTTCATAAATGTTACCTTGTTTACACTCCAACAGCACAGTCTTAAAAACCATTTGTCTCCATTCACTCCTATCTAACATGCTCATGCACGCTTGCTGGAAGTCCAAGCCCCTTGCACACAAAACCTCCTTTACCCTCTCCCAGCAACCTTTCCTAGGCTGACCCCAACCCTGCCTTCCCTCCACTACAGATTTATACACTCTCAAAGTCATTCTATTTCGTTCCGACCTCTCTATGTCCAAACCATCTTAGTAACCCCTTCTCAGCCCTCTGGATAATAGTTTTGGTAATCCCATACCTCTTCCTAATCTCCACACTATGGATTCTCTGCATTATATTCACACCACACATTGCCTTCAGACATGACATCTCCACTGCAGCCTTCTCCTTGTTGCAACATTCACAACCCATGCCTCACACCCATACAGGAGTGTATAGGTATAACTAAACTCTCATATATTCCCCTCTTTGCTTTCATGGATAAAGTTCTCTGTCTCCACAAACTCCTCAGTGCACCACTCGCCTTTTTTCCCTCGTCAGTTCTATGATTCACCTCGTCCTTCACAGACCCATCTCCTGACACGTCCACTCCCAAATATCTGAACACATTCACCTCCTCCCTACTCTCTCCCTCCAATCTGATAACCAGTTTTCTGTTACCTAATTTTTTTTTTATTCTCATCACCTTACTCTTACATAGATGCATACATACATACATACCCTACCAAACTCATCAACCAACCTCTGCAACTTCTCTTCAGAATCTCCCAAAAGCACAGTGTCATCAGCAAAGAGCAACTGTGACAACTCCCACTTTGTGTTAGATTCTTTATCTTTTAACCCCACACCTCTTGCCAAAACCCAAGCAGTCACTTCTTTTACTACTCCATCTGTAAATATATTGAACAACCAAGGTGACATCACACATCCATGTCTAAGGCCTACTTTTACTGGGAAATAATCCCCCTCTCACCTACATACTCTAACCTGAGCCTCATTATCCTCATAAAACCTTTTCACTGCCTTCAATAACCTGCCTTCTATTCCATACATTTGCAACATCTGCCACATTGTCCCCCTATCCATCCTATCATATGCCTTTTCCATATCCATAAATGCCACATACCTCTTACCCTTATCTAAATACAGTGGACCCCCGCATAACGATCACCTCCGAATGCGACCAATTATGTAAGTGTATTTATGTAAGTGCGTTTGTACGTGTATGTTTGGGGGTCTGAAATGGACTAATCTACTTCACAATATTCCTTATGGGAACAAATTCGGTCAGTACTGGCACCTGAACATACTTCTGGAGTGAAAAAATATCGTTAACCGGGGGTTCACTGTATTGCTCACCTATATGTTTCACTGCAAACACTTGGTCTACACACCCCCTATCCTTTCTAAAGCCTCCTTGTTCATCTGCTATCCTGCTCTCTGTCTTATTCTTAATTCTTTCAATAATAACTCGATCATACACTTTTCCAGGTATACTCAACAGACTTCTTCAACACACTGGCCATATCCCACCGAGGCAGGGTGGCCAAAAAGGAAAAACAAAAGTTTCTCCTTTTACATTTAGTAATATATACAGGGGTTACTAGCCTCTTGCTCCTGGCATTTTAGTCGCCTCTTAAAACAGCATGGCTTACGGAGGAAGAATTCTGTTCCACTTCCCCATGGAGACTTGAGAGACATCTTCTTTCTTCTTTTAACAAACTGGCCATATCCCACTGAGGCAGGGTGGCCCAAAAGGAAAAGCGAAAGTCTCTCTTTAAATTTAGTAATTTATACAGGAGAAGGGGTTACTAGCCCCTTGCTCCCGGCATTTTAACCGCCTCTTACAACACGCATGGCTTATGGAGGAAGAATACTGTTCCACTTCCCCATGGAGACTCGACAGACTTATTACCCTAGAATTTTTCCACTCTTTTGTCCCCTTTGTCTTTATACATGGGGTACCTTACCCTAGGTATCTAACCCTCTTCTATTCATTTATTAAATAAAAACACTAACCACTCCAAAACTATGTCCCCACCTGCTTTTAACATTTCTATCTTTATCCCATCAATCCCACTGCTTGACCCCCTTTCATTCTACTCACTGCCCCACGCACTTGCCCCACACTCTTCCTCACTCCTATAAGATGTTATTCCTCCTTGCCCTATATGCAAAATCACAGCTTCCCTATCTTCATCAACATTTAACAGTTCCTGAAAATATTCCTTCCATCTTCCTGATACCTCTAACTCTCCATTTAATAACCCTCCTCTCCTATTTTTAACTAACAAATCTATTCTTTCCCTAGGCTTTCTCAACTTATTAATCTAACTCTAAAACTTTCTTATTTTCAACAAAATTTGTTGATAACATCTCACCCACCCTCTCATTTGCTCTCTTTTTACATTGCTTCACCACTCTCTTAACCTCTCTTTTTCTCTCCATATACTCCTTCCTTCTTGCATCACTTCTTTGTAAAAACATAAGAACATAAGAAAGGAGGAACACTGCAACAGGCCTGCTGGCCCTTACTAGGCAGGTCCTTCACAAATCCAGCCCACTAACAGAACAAATGCTTCCCAAGCAATAAGTTCAGGTGCAAGTCCAACTCAAATCCAACCCCACTCACTTATGTATTTATGCAACCTAATTTATGCAACCTAAATTTGAAACTACCCAAACTTTTAGCTTCGATAACCCTACTAGCCAGACCATTCCACTCATCAACTACACTATTATCAAACCAGTACCTTCCTACATCCTTTCGAAATCTAAACTTGTGTAATTTGAATCCATTATTGCAGGTTCTCTCTTGGGTTGAAATCATCGAAACCTTATTTATATCCCCTTTGTTAAGACCCATCTTCCACTTATACACTTCGATCATGTCTCCCCTCATTCTACGTCTTACAATTGAATGTACAGTAGTTTAAAAATCTTCAATTGTTCTTTGTACGGAAGATTTCTAATGCTATGTATTAATTTAGTCATTCAACACTGAATGTTTTCTAGTGAATTTATATCCATTCTATAATATGGAGGCCACAACTGAGCTGCGTAATCCTATTGGTGAGCCATGACTTGATCCATGACAGCACTTTTCCCCTAATGCCATGAGCTGCCACTTTCTTTAACAGTCTCTGGTGCAGTACTCTATTGAAAGCCTTACTAAAATCAAAATAAACAATATCGAATTCTTTATCGTGATCAACAGCCTCAAAAGCTTTACTGAAGAAGATTAATAAATTAGGCAGGAAAGGCCTCTCTTGAATCCATACTGAGTATCATTAATCAAATTATGCTTTTCCAGATGGCATCTTATAATACCATCTCTAATTGACTCTAGTAATTTGCCTACAGTTGAGGTCAGGCTTATCGGGCAGTAACTTTTTCTCTCTTACTACTGTCTTTACATCATCATTCCACCAATCGCTCTTCTTCCCTCCCACACCCACTTTCCTGGAACCACAAACTTCTGCTGAACACACTAACACTACATTGTTAAACTTACCCCATACATCTTCTACCCTATTGCCTATACTCTCCACCAGTTGTTTATATCTTACACCCTAACTGCCTCCACCTTTAGTTTATGAACCTTCACTTCTCTCTTACTTACTGCTTCCATTCTCCTTGTATCCCATCTACCTCTTACTCTCACTATAGCTACAACTAGAAAGTGATCCGATATATCTGTGGGCCCCTCTATACACATGTACAGCCTGAAGTCTACCCAACAGTCTTTTATCTACCAATACGTAGTCCAACAAACTACTGTCATTTCACCCTACGTCATATCTTGTATACTTTTTTATCCTCTTTTTCTTAAAATATGTGTTACCTATAACCAAACCCCTTTATATACAGAGTTCAGTCAAATGTTCCCCATTATCACTTACACCTGGCATCCCAAACTTACCTACCACACCCTCTCTAAACACTTCTCCTACTTTAGCATTTAGGTCCCCTACCACAATTCCTCTCTCACTTGGCTCAAAAGTTCCTACACACTCGCTTAACATCTCCTGAAATCTCTTTCTCCCCTATACACTCCTCTCTTCTCCAGGTGCATACACGCTTATTATGACCCACTTTTCACATCCGACCCTTCTTTTAATCCATGCCATCCTTGAATTTATACATTTATATTCCCTCTTCCCTCTCCATAGCTGATCCTTCAACTTTATTGCTACCTCTTCCTTAGCTCTAACTCTCTCAGATACTCCTGAGTTAATCCCATTTATTTCTCCCCACTGAAACTCCCCTACCCCCTTCAGCTTTGTTTTGCTTTGGGCTAGGACATCCAACTTCTTTTCATTCATAACATTAGCAATCATCTCTTTCTTATCATCTGCATTACATCCACATACATTCAACCACCCCAGTTTTATAAAGTTTTTCTTTTCCTTTTTTTAGTAATTTTTACTGGAGAAAGGGTTACTATCCCATTGCTCCCAGTATCCAGTTGCCTCTTATGACATGCATGGCTTATAGAGGAAGAATTCTATTCCACTTCCCCATGGAGATTAGCAGAAATAACAAGGTAGTAGGTTGGTAGACAGCAACCACCCAGGGAAGTACTACCATCCTGCCAGATGACTGTGAAACAGAAACCTGTAACTGTTTTACATGATGGTAGGATTCCTGGTGTCTTTTTCTGTCTCATAAACACACTAGATAACAGGGATATCTTGCTACTCCTACTTACACTTTGGTCACACTTCACAGACATGCACATGCATATATATATATATATGTACATACATCTAGGTTTTTCTCCTTTTTCTAAATAGCTCTTGTTCTTCTTAATTTCTTCTATTGTCCATGGGGAAGTGGAAAAGAATCTTTCCTCCGTAAGCCATGCGTGTCGTATGAGGCGACTAAAATGCCGGGAGCGATGGGCTAGTAGCCCCTTCTCCTGTAGACATTTACTAAAAAAGAGAAGAAGAAAAACTTTATAAGACTAGGGTGCTTGAATGTGCATGGATGTAGTGTGGATAACAAGAAACAGATGATTGCTGATGTTATGAATGAAAAGAAGTTGGATGTCCTGGCCCTAAGCGAAACAAAGCTGAAGGGGGTAGGGGAGATTCAGTGGGGAAAATAAATGGGATTAAATCTGGAGTATCTGAGAGAGTTAGAGCTAAGGAAGGGGTAGCAGTAATGTTGAAGGATCAGTTATGGAAGGAGAAAAAAGAATATGAATGTGTAAATTCAAGGATTATGTGGATTAAAGTACAGGTTGGATGCAAAAAGTGGGTCATAATAAGCATGTATGCACCTGGAGAAGAGAGGAATGTAGAGGAGAGAGAGAGATTTTGGGAGATGTTAAGTGAATGTATAGGAACCTTTGAACCAAGTGAGAGAGTAATTGTGGTAGGGGACCTGAATGCTAAAGTAGGAGAAACTTTTAGAGAGGGTGTGGTAGGTAAGTTTGGGGTGCCAGATGTAAATGATAATGGGAGCCATTTGATTGAACTTTGTATAGAAAGGGGTTTAGTTATAGGTAATACATATTTTAAGAAAAAGAGGATAAATAAGTATACAAGATATGATGTAGGGCAAAATGACAGTAGTTTGTTGGATTATGTATTGGTAGATAAAAGACTGTTGAGTAGACTTCAGGATGTACATGTTTATAGAGGGGCCACAGATATATCAGATCACTTCTTAGTTGTAGCTACACTGAGAGTAAAAGGTAGATGGGATACAAGGAGAATAGAAGCATCAGGGAAGAGAGAGGTGAAGGTTTATAAACTAAAAGAGGAAGCAGTTAGGGTAAGATATAAAAAGCTATTGGAGGATAGATAGGCAAATGAGAGCATAGGCAATGGGGTCGAAGAGGTATGGGGTAGGTTTAAAAATGTAGTGTTAGTTTTCAGCAGAAGTTTGTGGTTACAGGAAAGTGGGTGCGAGAGGGAAGAGGAGCGATTGATGGAATGATGATGTAAAGGAGAAAAAGTTAGCATATGAGAAGTTTTTACAAAGTAGAAGTGATGCAAGGAGGGAAGAGTATATGCAGAAAAAGAGAGAGGTTAAGAGAGTGGTGAAGCAATGTAAAAAAGAGCAAATGAGAGAGTGGGTGAAATGTTATCAACAAATTTTGTTGAAAATAAGAAAAAGTTTTGGAGTCAGATTAACAAGTTAAGGAAGCGTAGAGAACAAATGGATTTGTCAGTTAAAAATAGGAGAGGAGAGTTATTAAATGGAGAGTTAGAGGTATTGAGAAGATGGAAGGAATATTTTGAGGAATTGTTAAATGTTGATGAAGATAGGGAAGCTATGATTTCGTGTATAGGGCAAGGTGGAATAACATCTTGTAGGAGTGAGGAAGAGCCAGTTATGAGTGTGGGGGAAGTTCGTGAGGCAGTAGGTAAAATGAAAGGGGGTAAGGCAGCCGGGATTGATGGGATAAAGATAGAAATGTTAAAGGCAGGTGGGGATATAGTTTTGGAGTGGTTGGTGCAATTATTTAATAAATGTATGGAAGAGGGTAAGGTACCTAGGGATTGGCAGAGAGCATGCATAGTTCCTTTGTATAAAGGCAAAGGGGACAAAAGAGAGTGCAAAAATTATAGGGGGATAAGTCTGTTGAGTATACCTGGTAAAGTGTATGGTAGTTATTATTGAAAGAATTAAGAGTAAGATGGAGAATAGGATAGCAGATGAACAAGGAGGCTTTAGGAAAGGAAGGGGGTGTGTGGACCAGGTGTTTACAGTGAAACATATAAGTGAACAGTATTTAGATAAGGCTAAAGAGGTTTTTGTGGCATTTAGGAATTTGGAAAAGGCGTATGACAGGGTGGATAGGGGAGCAATCTGGCAGATGTTGCAGGTGTATGGTGTAGGAGGTAGGTTATTGAAAGCAGTGAAGAGTTTTTACAAGGATAGTGAGCCTCAAGTTAGAGTATGTAGGAAAGAGGGAGATTATTTCCCAGTAAAAGTAGGCCTTAGACAAGGATGTGTGATGTCACCGTGGTTGTTTAATTTATTTATAGATGGGGTTGTAAGAGAAGTAAATGCGAGGGTCTTGGCAAGAGGCGTGGAGTTAAAAGATAAAGAATCACACATAAAGTGGGAGTTGTCACAGTTGCTCTTTGCTGATGACAATGTGTTCTTGGGAGATTATGAAGAGAAGTTGCAGAGGTTGGTGGATGAATTTGGTAGGGTATGCAAAAGAAGAAAATTAAAAGTGAATACATGAAAGAGTAAGGTTATGAGGATAACAAAAAGATTAGGTGATGAAAGATTGGATATCAGATTGGAGGGAGAGAGTATGGAGGAGGTGAATGTATTCAGATATTTGGGAGTGGACGTGTCAGCGGATGGGTCTATGAAAGATGAGGTGAATCATAGAATTGATGAGGGGAAAAGGGTGAGCAGTGCACTTAGGAGTCTGTGGAGACAAAGAACTTTGTCCTTGGAGGCAAAGAGGGGAATGTATGAGAGTATAGTTTTACCAATGCTCTTATATAGGTGTGAAGCATGGGTGATGAATGTTGCAGCGAGGAGAAGGCTGGAGGCAGTGGAGATGTCATGTCTGAGGGCAATGTATGGTGTGAATATAATGCAGAGAATTCGTAGTTTGGAAGTTAGGAGGAGGTGCGGGATTACCAAAACTGTTGTCCAGAGGGCTGAGGAAGGGTTGTTGAGGTGGTTCGGACATGTAGAGAGAATGGAGCAAAACAGAATGACTTCAAGAGTGTATCAGTCTGTAGTGGAAGGAAGGCGGGGTAGGGGTCGGCCTAGGAAAGGTTGGAGGGGGGGGGTAAAGGAGGTTTTGTGTGCGAGGGGCTTGGACTTCCAGTAGGCATCCGTGAGCATGTTTGATAGGAGTTGTATGGAGACAAATGGTTTTTAATACTTGACGTGCTGTTGGAGTGTGAGCAAAGTAACATTTATAAAGGGATTCAGGGAAACCGGCAGGCCAGACTTGAGTCCTGGAGATGGTAAGTACAGTGCCTGCACTCTGAAGGAGGGGTGTTAATGTTGCAGTTTAAAAACTGTAGTGTAAAGCACCCTTCTGGCAAGACAGTGATGGAGTGAATGATGGTGAAAATTTTTCTTTTTTTGGGCCACCCTGCCTTGGTGGGAATCGGCCAGTGTGTTAATAAAAAAAAACAAGACCTAGAAAGAAAATAAAAGAAAACCTGGAGCGGTTAGTATATATATGCATGTGTAGTGTGACTTAAGTGTAAATAGAGGTAGCAAGACATACCTGCAACCTTGCATGTTTATGAGACAGAAAAAAGAGACCAGCAATCCTACCATCATGCAAAACATTTATAGGCTTAAGTTTCACACTCATTTGGGATGGTAATACCTCCCTGGGTGGTTGCTGTCTACCAACCTACTAAGGTAGTAGGTTGGTAGATGATATTGTGCCTTTTTGTTAAAACTATACTCTTGTACATTCTCTTCTTTACCCCCATGGATAACATTTTTTTATCTCCACAGATACCTCTATGCACCACTCCAGTGTCCATGAATTTTCAAAAAAATAATTTTGTTATTTTTTCTTATGAAATGGTAGAGAATCTTTTTCTCAAGGTAATAAAACAAAAAGTACGAAATTTGATGGAAAATTGATGAAATTATGCTCTCGCGAATTTTGATGTGTCACTGATATTTACGCATTGGTGATTTTGCCGACTTTGACTCCCCATTATTCCAGTTGACCAAATTCTTAGCTATTTCACTAGTATCACTTCTATTCTGTCGATGGAGCACAAGAATTCGCCAAGTCAACTGTTTCATCTACAAAATAAAGTGATCGGAAATTGGTAATTTGGCCAATTTAATGCAAAGATCAAAATACTCCAATTTCAAAATAGGGTCCAGAATAAACAATGCAGGCATTCCTGGCACTAAACTAACATTTCCTCTGTTCATTAGTTACGTTTTCAGGCTTTACTAATGAATTCCATGTTGATTTTATATTCACATAATAATGAATTTTTATTCAAACCAAAAAAATAGAAGATTTACTGTTATGCAGTATTGTAATAATTGTATAAATAATATCACCACATGTGTGAATGTATATTAGACCCACCAGCAGGTGTGTATTAGACATATGAGGTCATTTGTTTACTTTTGAACATCGGCAAAAATTTAACATTTCCGCTACTTTGAGCTCAGTTTCAAGCCATTTCCAGTACTAAAACCAATCAAAATCATCTCTATTTCTGTAATATATCTTCCATTCTATCAAATGAGACCAAGAAATCGCAAATACAACTATAAAAAACATAGGAAAAACACTGCAAAGTTGCTGTTTTAATTGAAAATTACAGTCTCAGTTTTTCTCTCATTATGCACTATGTGCTGCAGGACTTGTAAACGTAAAGCCGTAGATCTATGGCACAGACCCTCAAAGGGTTAACCCTTAAACCTGGCACAACAAATATTTACTGCCATGTTAACAATTGGGTGCGGTGTATAAATATACAAAAATTATAGCAATCTTGAATGAAGCACTGTTTGATGTAATTGATATGAGCTGAGTATCTTGGCATTTGCACATTAAATTCATATCCAGGGAAAAATTTGTCCTTGATGATACAACAGAATTAAGAAATGAAAAAAAATCAGCAAATTGTAGGAGGATATTTGAGATAGCACCATTGGATGCATGCCAAGTTTAGTACATCCCTGTAAATTTAATAGTGATGATGATAAATTAACTAGGCAGTGGGTTGGTAGATAGCAGCCTCCCAGGGAGGTACTACCATCCTACCAAGTGAGTGTAAAACGAAAGCCTGTAATTGTTTTACATGGTGGTTGAATTGCTGGTGTATTTTTTTGTCTCATAAACATGCAAAACTTCAGTTACATCTTGCTACTTTTATTTACACTTAGGTCACACTACACATGCATGTACAAGCATATATATACTCACCCCTCTGGGTTTTCTTTTTTCTTACTGGTTCTTATTCTTGTTTATTTTCTCTTATCTCCATGGGGAAGTGGAACAGAATTTTTCCTCCATATCATAAGAGACAGTGACTAAAATGCCAGAAGCAAGGGGCTAGTAACCCCTTCTCTTGTATACATTACTAAATTTATAAAGAGAAACTTTTGTTTTTCTTTTTGGACCACCCTACCTTGGTGGGATATGGCTGGTTTGTTGGAATAAGAAGATAATATATTAACTAAATTGGCCTAAGTGGATTACGTAAGTAGCTATACCTTCCCTACAGTTCTCAAAATAGCGAGGGTCACCCTGATCCATAAAGGAAGAGACCAAACAGACTTGAATAACTATAGGCCAATATCCAACTTACACCCTCTTTCTAAAATCTTCAAAAAATTAATTCATAAGCGAATCTATTCCTATCTCATCTCCCACAACATACTCAACCCCTGTCAGTTTGGGTTCAGGCCTAATAAAAATACGAATGATGCTATTATACACATGCTAGAACAAATATACACTGCACTAGAGAAGAAAGAAGTCCCACTGAGAATCTTCATTGATTTACCTAAAGCTTTTGATACAGTTGACCATGACTTGCTCCACATAAAATTGTCGCACTATGGTATAAGAGGGCACTCCCTCAACTACCTAAAGTCATACCTCAGCAACAGAAGCCAGTATGTGTACACAAATGGAGCAAACTCTTCTGCACAGCCAATTACAGTTGGTGTCCCACAGGGAAGTGTCCTTGGCCCTCTTCTCTTTCTCGTTTACATAAATGACCTACCAAATGCATCGCAACTACTCAAACCCACACTATTTGCAGATGACACTACATACGTCTTCTCTCACCCGAGCCCAGTCATGCTAGCCAATACTGTGAATACTGAATTACAGAAAATATCTACCTGGATGAGGACTAACAAACTTACTCTCAACATTGAGTAAACCTACTTCATTCAGTTTGGTAACAGAGCTACAGATATCCCTCTTAACATAATGATAAACGGATCACCTATCACAGAGCTCACAGAGGGAAAATTCTTAGGAATCCACCTTGATAATAGGCTCAAATTTCAAACACATATACAGTGGAACCTCTACTTACAAGCGTGTCCACGTGCGAGTTTTTCCAAATACGAGCAGTCGATGGGTTGATTTTTTGCTTCCATACGCGAGCAAAATTTCCACAAGCGAGCAGACCTCAAGGCAGGTTCCTTGACACTGGTGAGGGGCTCTTGCTCTTGATCTCGGGAATTGTATCTCAGTTGTTTGTTGGACTATCTTATTGAAACTTGGACAATGTATGATGGAAAGATGCTTCTTAATGTACACCAAAAATGAAAGAAATCTAAGCATAAATAATGGAGTTCACTTCTCAGCAATTAGCCACCCCTTAGTGGTATTTTCGTATGGTTTTTATGGTTGTATTCTCGTTTTTTGGTCTCATTTGATAGAATGGAAGATATACAGTGGACCCCGACATTCGATAAATCCGACATTCGATGCATTTTAACGCAAAAATTTCGCCTCAACATTCGATGGAAAACCCGACAGTCGATACGATTCGTACGAGACGTGTCCACGTGTGGCCTGAACTGCACTGTGTGTGCCAGTGTTTACAAGCCAGCCAGTGTGCGCGCATCTAAGGATACATTCGGTACATTCCATATTATCCATATTATCACTGTTTTTGGTGCTTGTTTCTGCAAAATAAGTAACCATGGGCCCCAAGAAAGCTTCTAGTGCCAACCCTTCGAGAAAAAAGGTGCTAATGACTATTGAAATGAAGAAAGAGATAATTGCAAAGTACGAAAGTGGAGTGCGTGTGTCGGAGTGCATGATGATTTGGTAAAGAAATTGCCTGCAACTAGTGGTGATGTGAGTGAATTTAAGGCCAGCAAAGGTTGGTTTGAAAGATTTAAGAATCTTAGTCGCATACACAGTGTGGTAAGGCATGGTGAGGCTGCCAGTTCAAGTCCTAATGGAAGGGGATTCCCCTTCTAAACACTAACACCATCCACACACTCCCCTCCTCCCATCCCATCAATCATCACCAGATCTTTATTAAAGGTAAGTGTCAATTTTTCTATTGTTATTAATCTATTGTCATTGTTGTTATTGTAATTATTCTATTGCATTAAACTTAATATTTCATGTGGTAAATTTTTTTTTTCATTCTTTTGCGTGTCTTGCACGGATTTATTTGATTTCCATTATTTCTTATGGGGAAAATTAATTCGACTTTCGATATTTTCGACATTCGATAACTCTCAGGAACGGATTAGTATCGAATGTCGAGGGTCCACTGTATTACAGAAATAGATATGATTTTGATTGCTTTCATGATGAAAAGTGCCTTGAAATTGAGCTCAACCTAGGAGAAATGGTCCATTGCTTGGCTGTTTCAGTGTAAACAAATGACGTCATTGTCCATTCCAATATGCAGTCGTGAATGGGTTGACATATTTATACAATTATTGCAATAAGGAATAACAGTAAATCTTATATTTTTGTGTGAATAAAAATTACAAATAATTTATATTACAAGTGTCCCTCAACATTCGCGAGGGTTAGGGGATCAAGAGCCTCGCGAATGTTGAAAAACCGTGAATGTTTGGTGCCCCAGTATATTGTAGGGAAATATAATACATACAATACTGCTTAACTTGTTGAACCATGAACAATCATAAAATACATGAAAACGTCGTAAGTTGTACTAAATATATACATGTTATGCTTTAATAACATGTATGTTATTAAATACCACAGACTCCACCACTGCCTCCACCACTTCCTCAACCAATGCGAGTCCCTACTACCCTCCCTCCGACCCCCGCAACTGGCAGCCAGCCCTCCCACCACTCAGTGTGGTGAGTGTTTTGTTTGTTCATTATTTGCTATTAAACTACAGTATAATGTAAACACATTCATGACTGCATATTGGAATGGCTATTTGAACAGGTATTGGACGGTGACATCTTGTGTTTACTCTTGAACACAGCAAAGAATCAAACATTTCTGCTACTGCTAATAATAACAATAGTAATAATAATAATAATAATAATAATACGATATAATTGAAGAAGGAAATCGTACAAAAATACGAGGGAGTGGTTGACACATCGTCAGTGTGGCTTTGTTTATGCTGGAGTGAACATTAGTCTCCCTGCTCTTCCAAACATTTCACAATAATTCAGCGGTTGAGGCAGTGATAGAGACAGTGATAGAGGCAGTGATAGAGGCAGTGGTATTTACTAACATATACGTATGTTATAAATAATAATAGTACATGTTAATATTAATAACATTTATAATAATAATAAATGTTATTCATAATGTACTATTATTATTTATAACATATATGTTAGTAAATATCACTGACTCTATAGCTGCCTCTACCACTGCCTCTACCACTGCCTCTACCACTGCCTCTACCACTGCCTCTACCACTGCCTCTACCACTGCCTCAACCACTCCAGTCACACTCAATCTACAAGCACCAAACAATGAATTATTGTGAAATGTTTGGAAGAGCAGGGAGACTAATGTTCACTCCAGCATAAACAAAGCCACACTGACGATGTGTCAACCACTCCCTCGTATTTTTGTACAATTTCCTTCTTCAATTATATATTATTATTATTATTATTATTATTATGATTATTATGATTATTATTATTATGATTATTATTATTATTAGCAGTAGCAGAAATGTTTGATTCTTTGCTGTGTTCAAGAGTAAACATATGATGTCACCGTCCAATACCTGTCCAAATAGCCATTCCAATATGCAGTCATGAATGTGTTTACATTATTTATACTGTAGTTTAATAGCAAATAATGAACAAACAAAATACTCACCACACTGAGTGGTGGGAGGGCTGGCTGCCAGTTGCGGGGGTCAGAGGGAGGGTAGTAGGGACTCGCAGGTGACAGGAAACTTGAATATGATTTGGCGGCTGGGAATTTGGTGGCTGGGAATTTGGCGGTTGGGAATTCGCGAATGTGTGAAGCCCGCAAAAGTTGAAAACGTGAATGTTGAGGGAGACCTGTATAATAATAATAATAATAATAATAATAATAATATAATACAATAATAATAATAATAATATAATATGTATAATAATACATATATAATAATAATGTACTACATATAATAATAGATGGCTTCAAAAGGCCATCACTAGATGGCAGTGTTTACCACAACAAAGAGGGAGCGGTTGTGGCTGCCTCCACCTGTTACATAATGACATATTTTATTCATTCTAGAGTATATATCTTGTTTCTATGTTATTTATATTGTCTGTTATGTCATATTAGATGAACTGTGATATAAAAATAAGCCGTATAGATGATATTAGCAAAATTATTCATGAAGAATTTTGCCCAGTGTCCAGACAAACTCTCGTCCACCGCCGACACCGCCCATACCACTACATGAATGACATATTTTATTCATTCTAGAGTATATATCATGTTTCTGTGTTATTCGTATTGTTTGTTATGTCATACTAGATGAACTGTGATAGATAAATAAGCAGTATAGATGATATTAGCGAAATTATTGAAGTACAGAATTCCACTGGAACGGATTAATTGCATTTCAATTAATTTAAATGAGGAAAATTGATTCTGCAAACAAGCAAATCCAGTTGCGAGCAAGGTCATGGAACGGATTAAACTCCCAAGTAGAGGTTCCACTGTACAACAAATTTCCAAGAAAATTTCCAAAACTCTAGGCATACTATTGAAGATATGGTACTATGTTCCACAGTCAGCCTTCCTGGCCCTGTATCACTCATTTATTTACCCCTATCTCACCTATGGAATTTGTGCATGGGGCTGAACAACAATAAACCATCTCAGACCATTAATTACCCAACAAAAGGCTGCAGTCAGAATGATAACAAATTCCCACTACAGGCAGCACACACCACCAATATTCAAAACTCTAAACCTACTCACCATACAAAACATCCATACTTATTATTGTACCTACTACTACATACATAGAACATTTAACTCGGATATAAACCCTCCTCTCAAACGTCTCCTTACCAACCTCAACAGAACACATGACCATAACACAAGGCACAGATCACTCTTTGATGTTCCCCGTGTCCATCTCACACTATGCAAAAACTCAATGCACATAAAAGACCCAAAAATCTGGACTTCATTACCTGTGAATATAAAAGAAACAGTTTATAAATTCAAGTCTCTTCTTAAAAATCACTTACTCACCCACAACTAAATAAATACTGAATAATTGTATCTCATAAATGTTTAACCTGTGACCCAATCAAACTTTGTTATTTTTAATTACATTACCTAACAGAATACTCCATTCTACTGAATACACAGCAACACAGTAAATGACCATATGACCTATCTTTGAAATATTCATTTGTGCTTAATTGTTAACTGTTTACAACAATGTTTACCACTGAATATATCATTGCTTAGTTAATCTTAAGTTAATTTTAAGCCTGCCCATAATGCTCTGCATACAAGGGGCTTTGGCATGTTACACTTAACCACTGTATTTCCTTGTACTTCTGTGTATCATGTTCAAATTAATAAATAAATAAATAAATAAAGCTATTATTAGAAAGTGGAGAAGATCTAAGAGGTTTAGGGTAGACTTACAAGTGCACAGTAGAGTTTGTGGTTGTAGAAGGGTGTGAGTCAAAAGAGGAAAGATTGGTTGAATGATATCATAAGAAAGGTGGAAATGGTGAAAAATTTAGCACATAAGATGTTTTTAAAATTTAGAGATATATGGAAGGCAGAAAAAAAAAGGTATGGCAACTGGACAGGCAGATGAAACATCTGGTCTCGGGTCAACCAGAGGCTCAGGAAGTTGTAAAGTGGCTCAATCGCTGAGGTTGTTTCTAGATCATCTAGGGTTAATATGGTGTAGGTGGTGAGAAAATGCAAAAGGAAAACCACTGAGAGAAGTGGTGAGGCATTTTCAGCAAATTTTTCTGAGAGTAGGAAACTGTTTTGGAGAAAGAGAGAGAGATGAAGTTGAGAAAGCCTTGGGAGCAAATTGACTTGGCAGATAAAAACTAGGTTGAAAATGGTATATAATACCGACAAGTTGAAGAGTAAGACACGTGTACAACAGTTGGATATCTTTATTATTGATTGAAATATTTTGCCTACACAGTAGGCTTCTTCAGTCAGATACAGAGGCAAGCAAAGTAATGATGATGTAACCAGTCTACTAACCTTGGAGAACAAGTTTTTGAGGTGTTCAGTCCCCTCTGCTTGGAGAAGCGTTCTGCTCCATAGTCTGGAATAATGTGAAGCTGAGGCATAAGAATGGGGTCTTAACCCTTTCAGGGTCCAAGGCCCAAATCTGGAGTCACGCTCCAGTGTCCAAGAATTTTCAAAAAAAAAAAATTTTTATTTTTTCTTATGAAATCGTAGAGAATCTTTTTGTGAAGGTAATAAAACAAAAAGTACGAAATTTGGTGGAAAATTGACGAAATTATGCTCTCGTGAATTTTGATGTGTCAGCGATATTTACGAATCGGCGATTTTGCCGACTTTGACTCCCATTTTAGGCCAATTACATTATTCCAATCAACCAAATTCTTAGCTATTTCACTAGTATTACTTCTATTCTATCGATTGAGCACAAGAAATCACCAAGTCAACTGTTTCAACTACAAAATAAAGTGATCGGAAATTGTTAATTTGGCCAATTTAACACAAAGTTCAAAATATTCCAATTTCAAAATAGGGTCCAGAATGAACAATGTAGGCATTCCTGGCACTAAACTAACATTTCCTCTGTTCATTAGTTATGTTTTGAGGCTTTACAAATAAATTCCATTTTGATTTTTTATTCACATAATGAACTTTTATTCACACCAAAAAATAGAAGATTTACTGTTATGCAATACTGTAATAATTGTATAAATATCATCACCATATTTGTGAATGTATATTAGACCCACCAGCTGACGTGTATTAGACGTGTGAGGTCGTTTGTTTACTCTTGAATATCGGCAAAAATTTAACATTTCTGCTACTTTGAGCTCAGTTTCAAGCCATTTCCAGTGCTAAAACCAATCAAAATCATCTCTATTTCTGTAATATGTCTTCCATTCTATCAAATGAGACCAAGAAATCGCAAATACAACTATAAAAAACATACGAAAAAACACTGCAAAGTTGCTGTTTTAATCGAAAAATCATGATTTCATTTTTTTTCTCTCATTATACACAGTGTGCTGCAGGATCTGTTTTATGTGGTGCACACATACCACATAGATGTATTCTCTCATATCTAGGCCCAAATGTACCACTCACAGTTTATCAGAGTGAGCTGAGCTCATGGCGTAGATCTACGGTTTGGACCCTGAACGTAAAGCCGTAGATCTACGGGACGGACCCTGAAAGGGTTAAATACTGCAGGATGAAGGAGGGAGTATAGAGGAACTGAATGTATTTAGGTATTTGGGAGTGGATGCTTCACCAGATGGGTCTATAAAATATGAAGTGAACTATTGAATACATGAAGGGATAAAGGTGAAGTGAAGTGTTGAAGCATCTGTGGAGAGGAGGAAATTTATCTATGGAGAGAGGAGAGGAAAAAAAAAATGTATCAGAGTATAGTGGTACAGGTCCACCATCACAAATCCGGCAATCAGACATCCAGTTCCATCAGTTGTTCGGCACTAATTTCAGCTAGCATAATTTCAAATTTCCAGGGTCGCCACACCAACCTGCTGGTACTGCTGCATAAGTCATTTCAATTTCTTTTTCTCCATTTATTGTTATAACCTGCTTGCTTTTATCCCTAGCCATGGTTCCAACTAATAAAAGAAATGCTTCTCGTTGTGTAAAGCACATAAACAGTACATTGTCCATAAAAGATAAGGTGGCTTTGAAGCCACTGTTGGTTGCCATGAGCTCAGTCTCATGATGCAGGGGAATATGCTTTATTATTCCTCTAGTATCAGCACTACAGCTTACTTGCCAATCACAATTGTCCTAATATGACATAATAAACGGTGGGAGACAGCCGACTTGTTGAAAAAAAAAAAAAAAAAAAAAACATGTTAAATACTCCAGAATGAATAATATTTAGCATAATACCGAGTGGTTCAACGGAGGTATGAAGAGGATGTGGGATGCAAGTACCATTCTGCTGTCTCTGTTTTGGGTGCTTATATTAGAGAAAACAGAGTATAGCACAGGGTTAACTGTGATATACACTCATAGTGCACCATAAAACTATTTTCTCTACATAGATTATCATACATAGCAGCATATGTGTAGAGAACATAGGATAACCCAAAATAGTCAGAGTGACTTATTTCTAGGACCTAGCTTAGATTTAGATTTTGCCACTGAAGTGGCTAGTTTATTGTGCATCCCATATCCATCCTGTGGACGGTAGCACAAGAGCATTTGGATACACAAAAGGCCTGAGAACTAGGCCCCAAAAGGGTTAACAGGTGTACATTTGGATATATATCTACAGATCTACAGTTCACTTATCTGTTAAAAGCAAATTTAAGAAATTTGCTTAGTATATCTGGTATATTATTTACATTAAGATATCTTGACATGTCACATAGGCTATTATACTGTCTATCTCTATATTCCTCAATAAGTGGACAATTAAGCACATAGTGTTCAAGACAGTGACTATATGCCTGACCACATAATTTGCATTTAGTTTAATCATCTCTGCATGTCTGCCAAACTGCCAAAAGTACTTGTAAGCAAGCCCAAGTCTGGCCACTACAACATCAGTCAGTCTGTTCACATTGCAAGTTACTCCATAAAAATACCTATCTACATTCATGTTATCATAGTGGATTATAGATCTACTCAGACTTCTAACTGCCTTCCTATAACATTCATTTTCATTATTTACCTCTCTCCTAATATTATTCCTAATGCTAGACACAGATATACCAAAGTTATATTCTACATTCTCCTTCAGGGTACTCTTCTTGGCTAACATATCAACTTTATCATGAAGGAGTCCTCTTCAAGGGGGGCTCCTTGGCGTGGTGAAGAGGCTCTTGGTCTGAGGAATTAGACCTGTCGGTCTCCTTCCTCAGACCGAACCTAATTACCCCCCAATCCCCCCTTCCCTATCCCATCCTCCCCATCCTCCCTTTTTTTTTCTTTCCTCCTCCTCCTCCTCCTCCTCCTCACCCCTCCCTTTTGCCCTTCCTCTTTTTGACCTTTGGGATTTTTCCCACAGGCATGCTAGTTCCTAGGTAGGGGAAAGGGTACCAGGGTCCATCCCATTCCATTGAGGTTCTTGGTGGTGGCGTAGTTTGCCGTGGAATCTGGATTGCCTGGGGATGTCCCGATCCCCCTCCGGTATCCTGGAGGGTGGCTTTGGGTGTCTTTCGGGCGACGGGTGTATCTCTGGAAGCCACCTTTCGGATTCCGGGGGTGGTGGCCGAAGGAGGTATGCTTTGTGGCGGATATCTGGCTGCCCTCTCTTTTATCCACCGAGGTAGCTCGACAGATGTGAGGTTGCTATCCCGGATTGCTGGTTTACTGACATGAAGGGTAGGGTATGGCATGGGTTCCATGCTGCATCTGCGCTACTTGCTGTGCTGAGGTACTTGGGCGCTGAGGGAGATTTCTGGCCCTTTCATTCCTCCTAGGAACTATCCCTCCCCGGTCCCCCCTTTTTTTATTCTTTTTTTTATTTTTATTTTTTTCTTTCTTTTTTTTTCTTAAAAACAAAAAGAAAGAAGTAACCTAACCATGGAGTACCCGATCCATGACCCTGCTACCCCCGGGCCCCTTATTGTTACCACACCCCGTTCTGACCTCGCCTCGTCTTTCGGCCACTCTTTGGACACTCCTAATGCCCCTGTACCTCTTGCTGGTGCTGTTTCGTCACCCGCTTCAGGTGCCGGGGTTTCGACTGACTCCTTTGATTTGTCTGACCTCCGCTCTCCTTTGATTATGCTTCCTGCCTCTCCCTCTACGGTGCAGCGATTTTCGAATCACCAGCCCGTCCCACGTCGGACCGACTCTGGTCCCACTTCTAAACGCCAACGACAATCTCCTGATGATGTTACTTCGTTACCTTCCCATTCTACTCGGAAAAGACCAACACGTCATGCACTCCCTCTCCACACTCAGTTTTGGACGACACAATGGACTAAATTCTTTACTTTAAGACCAACTTCTTCCACTGCCTATCTTTCCGACCATAGTATTGGCAAAGCGCTCCTACGCCACATTGGTAGAGATATTTCCTTTCATGCTCTTAAGAGTGGTATGCGCATCATCACAGTCCAGAATTCTACCCAAGCTCACGATCTTTCTCTTCTTTCACATATCGATACTATGATGTTTTTCAGAGCATAGTTCTAGCTGCCCAGACAACTTTTGTTCTGAGTAGGGAAATTAGATCTAACAAAAATGATCCCAAATGGATGAACAATAGATTAAAACATCTCATTGGTCAAAAGAGAGGCATATATAGGCGTATCAAAAGAGGGGATGGGCAGTTAAGAAATCAATATATTCAATTAAAGAGAGAAATAAAGAAAGGAATAAGAAAAGCAAAAAGGGATTATGAGGCTGTCACAAGGGATTCAAAGATTAACCCTAAAGGATTCTTTCAGGTATACAGAAGTAAGGTTAGGGACAAGATTGGCCCACTTAAGAGTAACTCTGGTCAGATCACTGACAGTGATAAGGATATGTGTGAAATTCTAAATACCTACTTCATCTCAGTTTTCACCCAGGAAAATACTAGCGATATTCCTGAAATAATAGATTATGTAGAACAGGATTATAATAAACTATGTACGATTGCAGTAACTAGTGACATGGTCCTCAGACAAATAGAGAAACTAAAACCTAACGAATCCCCAGGCCCTGATGAACTGTTTGCAAGGGTGTTAAAGGAATGTAAAGAGGAACTTAGCATATCTTTGGCTAATCTTTTTAACATATCACTTCAAACTGGCATAGTGCCTGATAAGTGGAAAATGGCAAATGTAATACCTATTTACAAGGCAGGTGACAGGTCCTTGGCTTCGAACTATAGACCAATAAACCTTACCTCCATAGTGGGAAAATTTATGGAATCAATAATTGCCGAAGCAATTCGTAGCCATCTTGACAGGCACAGATTGATTAATGAATCTCAACACGGTTTTACAAAGGGGCGTTCCTGTCTTATGAATTTACTAACTTTTTTCACTAAGGTGTTTGAGGAGGTAGATCATGGTAATGAATATGATATTGTGTATATGGACTTCAATAAGGCTTTCGATAGAGTTCCACACCAGAGGCTGTTGAGGAAACTTAAGGCACACGGAATAGGAGGAGAAATTTTTTCCTGGGTAGAGGCATGGCTGACAAATAGACAGCAGAGAGTTTGCATAAATGGGGAGAAATCAGAATGGGGGCACGTCACAAGCGGTGTTCCTCAGGGGTCAGTGTTGGGCCCGTTGTTGTTCACAATTTACATAAACGACATAGATGAGGGAATAAATAGCGACATAAGCAAATTTGCTGAGGACACCAAAATAGGCCGTCCAATTCATTCTAATAATGACACTAGAGTACTCCAGGATGATTTGAATAGACTGATGCAATGGTCGGAGAAGTGGCAGATGCAGTTTAATATAGACAAATGCAAAGTTCTAAATGTTGGACAGGTAAATAACCATGCCACATATAAACTAAATAATGTAAATCTTAATACTACTGATTGCGAAAAGGATTTAGGAGTTCTGGTTAGCAGTAATTTAAAACCAAGACAACAGTGCATTAGTATTCGCAATAAAGCTAACAGAATTCTTGGCTTCATATCTAGAAGTATAAATAATAGAAGTCCTCAGGTTGTTCTTCAACTCTATATATCCTTGGTTAGGCCTCATTTAGACTATGCTGCTCAGTTCTGCTCACCGTATTACAGAATGGATATAAATGCTCTGGAAAATGTACAGAGTAGGATGACAAAGATGATCCCATGTATCAGAAATCTTCCCTATGAGGATAGACTGAGGGCCCTGAATCTGCACTCTTTCGAAAGGCGTAGAATTAGTGGGGATATGATCGGGGTGTATAAATGGAAAACAGGAATAAATAAAGGGGATGTAAATAGCGTGCTGAAAATTTCCAGCCAAGACAGGACTCGCAGCAGTGGTTTCAAGTTGGAAAAATTCAGATTCAGAAAGGATATAGGAAAGCACTGGTTTGGTAAGAGAGTTGTGGATGAGTGGAACAAACTCCCGAGTACAGTTATTCAGGCTAAAACGTCGTGTAGTTTTAAAAATAGGTTAGATAAATACATGAGTGGGCGTGGGTGGGTGTGAGTTGGACCTGACTAGCTTGTGCTGCTGGGTCTGGTGCAGTGCTCCATCCTTGAGTGGAGATGATCAGACTGGGTGGGTCATTGGGCTAATCTGGGGGGGGGGGGGGGGTCATTGGTCTAATCTGAGGGGTGACATGAACCTGCTCTGCATGGGTCAGTAGGCCTGTTGCAGTGTTCCTTCTTTCTTATGTTCTTATTCCTATCACTATCGAAAAACATCATTCCCTCAATTCCTGTAGTGGTACTGTTATTCTGCCCCATACCATAGTCCAACAGAATTTCCAGACATGTGGCAATGACATTCTTGAACAGCTGGAACTCCAAGATCTCCCAATTCTCAAGGTAGACACTTATGTTCTTCCTGCCCACGGGCGAAGACGTTACCCTTGCAATGTGGCTCGTTTAACTTTTGACAGTCGTGAACTCCCATCTTCTGTTTATCTAGCAGGACATCGGTTACAAGTTCGGAAGGTGATCCCTATGCCGCAACAGTGTAGGAATTGCTGGCGATTTGGCCACCCAGCAAAATATTGCAGATCTATAGCTGAATGCCCAGTCTGTGGTGCCGATGACCATTCTAATACGTCTTGCAGTCAACCTCCCTCTTGCCTTAATTGTCATGAGGCTCACCCTGTGTACTCTCGCCATTGCCAGGTCTACTTAAATGAGCGGGAAATTCATTGCCTCAAAGAGGCAAAAGGTCTCCCTTATGCTATGGCAGTTTCTCATCTCCGCCTCCAAGGGAGACTACCCCGTGTTTCTTATTCTCTTGTTTCAAAACGTCCCCCCACTTCTAGGGTCTCATCTCCTGCAGCCTCCTCTGTGGTTGCCAGTCCCATAGTCACTCCTGTATCTAATTCTATTGCTGTCCTGGGCTCAGACGTCCCTACTTCAACACCGCAGTCTGTTCTCACTTCTTCGTGTTCTCCCTCACAAACCCCGGTATCGACAAGACCTCGTACGACACCTCCTCCCAATCGTCCCTCTACTTCTCAGAAGTCAAAAAAAGGTCCTTTAACCCCTCCTTCCCTTCATCCATCTCCACATTTTACCTTCCCGGTCTCTGTACCTGGGTCTTCCCCTTTCACTGGCTCCGTTACAAGTGTGGAGGTTCATCCTCCTCTGCATACTGTGCCTTCCTCCCCTGTCCCCTCCCAAGTTTCTTCCTCATCTGTTACCTCCCAGGTTTCTGCCTCTTCTGTCCCCTCCCACACTTCTCCAGCTCCCTCCACCCTTTCGCCCCCCCCCTACCATGGTACAGTCCATTACAGTTCCGATCTTTACTCAAACTCCCCCTCCTTCCATCTCCAATATTGTCTCCCACATGACGTCTCTGAACTCCAAAACACTTGAAGCAATCTCTGAATATATTGCTGAGACCAAACCATCAATGGACACTGATCCACCCTCTGTTCCTTCTCTTTCCTCTTCTCCATCTGCGCAACTCCTTTCTTCACAACGCACCGTTCCTTCGCTGCTTGAACGTTTTCCTTTGCCAACGCATGTGGACTTTTCTAACCCCTCTAGTCCGTAGGTACCCTTACCTGTGGACTTCAGGTATCTTTATCATTGCCAATCATGGCCTATTTACAGTGGAATATATGCGGCCTCAGGGGTAATAGGGGTGAGCTTCAGATGTTGCTCCTCAGTTTTGCCCTGTTGGTGTTAGCTTACAGGAACCAAAATTACACTCTGCTGTTATCTATCCCATCTCAGGCTATAATTTATTGTATTCTTCAGATCCTTTTCCTGATGGGACCTTTAATGAAAGTGCCCTTCTTCTGTGCACTGATATTCCAGACCAAAAAGGCTGCAGTCAGAATGATAACATATTCCCACTACAGGCAGCACACTCCACCAATATTCAAAACACTAAACCTACTCACCATACAAAACATCCATACTTATTACTGCACCTATTACATACATAGAACACTTAACTCTGATATTAACCCTCCCCTCAAACATCATCTTGCCAACCTCAACAGAACACATGACCATAACACAAGGCACAGATCACTCTGATGTTCCTCGTGTCCATCTCACGCTATGCAAAAACTCAATGCACATAAAAGGCCCTAAAATCTAGAATTTATTACCTGCAAATATAAAAGAAACGCTACCTGTTTATAAATTCAAGTCTCTTCTCAAAGATCACTTACTCACCCAAAACCAAATAAATACTGAATAACTGAACCTTATAAATTGTATATCTTAAATGTTTCTCATAATTATATCACATAAATGTTAAACCTAAGACCCAATCTAACTTTATTTTTTAAATACACTACCTAACAAAATACTCCATTCTACTGAATGTGCAACAATGCATGCAACCATATGACCTGTGTTTGTAATACTCATTTGTGCTTTATTGTTATCTGTTTACAATGTTTTATCACTGATTACATCATTGCTTAATTAATCTTAAGTTAATTTTAAGCCTGCCCGTAATGCTATGCATACAAGTGGCTTTGGCATGCTGCTCTTACCTGTATTTTTTTGTACCTCTGTATGTTCAAATTATTAAATAAATAAATAAATAAATAAATTTTTTCGTACTTCGCTGCATTACACAGCCCGTATCCACTTGCATAGGTGGTATACACTCTGTTCTTTATATCTCTCTCCTTCTTGGGCATTATCTATCCCGGATATAGCCTTTCTTGTTTCATCATTACCGCCACCACTTCTGTTACTTGGCGATTTTAATGCTCATCATTTCCTCTGATGGGGGGGGGGGGGGTTCTCACTGTGATTCCCATGGCATTCAGTTAGAGGCTTTTCTTGCTACCCACCCCCTCCATGTTTTAAATACAGGTACTCACACCCATTTTGATCCTCGGACTCTTACTCTCTTTTGCATCAATCTCTCAGTCTGCTCTCCCTCCACCGCATTAGACTTCACCTGGTCTGTTCTCCCGGATTTACATGACAGCGATCATTTCCCAATCATTCTTACTTCCCCTTCATATTCACCACCTCTTCGTAACCCACGCTGGCAATTTGATCAGGCATATTGGAACCTTTACTCACAACTAACTGTTTTTTAGTGAGGTTCCTTCTTCGTCCTCCATTGATGAGCTTTTACACCTCTTCTCATCCTCCGTTTTAACCGCAGCTTCTCATTCTATACCCCAAACTTCGGGCAGGCATTCTCAGAAATACGTGCCTTGGTGGTCTCCTGCTTGTGCTCGTGCAGTACGTTTGAAACGTGCTGCGTGGGGCAGGTACCGGTACAAGAGAACTACGGAGAGACTTCTTGATTTTAAGCAGAAGCGTGCGATAGCTCGCCATGTCATCCGTGACGCTAAACGCACTTGCTGGTGAGATTGTCTCCACCATCACCTCTGCTTCCTCTATGAGTGCAGTCTGGAAAAAAGTGCGAAAACTGAGTGGTAAATATTCTCCTGACCCGGCTCCTGTTCTGCGGGTTGCCGGTGTTGATGTAGCGAACCCACTAGATGTTGCCAATGAAATTGGCAATCATCTGTTCCGTATTTCTCAGGGGCTCCATCTATGCCCCTCGTTTCTTTCTTCAAAATCTGCCAGAGAGTTAGCACCATTGGGCTTTTCTTCTCTCAGAGAACAGTATAATGTGCCTTTTACACTTCAAGAACTGGAGGCAACACTCTAAGCTTGCCAATCATTGGCAGCTGGGCCTGACGACATTCATATTCATGCTACAACATTTACATCAGTCAGCCCTTGCAGTCCTATTACGCCTTTTCAATCTTATTTGGTCACAAAGAGTTCTTCCACCACTGTGGAAATCTGCCATTGTTCTCCCTTTCCGCAAACCGGGTACTACGGGACATGAAGCCTCCCACTATTGTCCCATTGCTCTTGCCAGTGCAGTTTGCAAAGTGATGGAACGCCTGGTAAATAGACGTTTAGTGTGGTATTTAGAGACACACAACAGTCTCTCCATTCGTCAATATGGCTTTCGCAAGGGCCGTTCTACCATAGACCCCTTACTACGCTTGGATACGTATGTTCGTAATGCTTTTGCGAATAACCACTCAGTTATTGCCATATTTTTTGACCTTGAGAAGGCATATGACACAACTTGGAGGTATAATATTTTGGCCCAAGCCCACTCCTTAGGCCTCCAAGGCAATCTACCATCCTTCCTTAAGAACTTTTTCACTGGCAGACATTTCCGTGTTCAGGTTAATAATGTGCTCTCCCCGGACTTTATCCAAGCTGAAGGTGTCCCCCAGGGATGTGTTCTGAGCACAACACTTTTTCTCCTTGCTATAAATGATTTGGCCTCTAGTCTTCCATCAAATATTTGGTCATCACTCTATGTTGATGACTTCGCTATTGCCTGTGCAGGCGCTGACTGTCACCTCATTACAGTTTCTCTCCAGCATGCGGTCGACCGTGTTTCCAATTGGGCCACCACACATGGGTTTAAGTTTTCCAGTACCAAAACTCACCAAATTACTTTCACTAGACACTCTGTCATCTCCGATCATCCTTTGTATCTCTATGGCTCCCGTATCCCTGAACGTGATAGTCAGGTTTCTAGGCCGCCTCTTTGAACGTAGGTTATCCTGGAAACCTCACATTACCTCTCTGAAGGCAACTTGCCACAGCCGGCTGAACCTTCTTAAAACCCTTGCTCATCTTTCATGGGGAGCTGATCGTCGATCTCTCCTTCACCTACATTCCACCCTCATTTTATCGAAACTTGATTATGGTGACCAGATCTATTCAGCGGCCTCTCCTGCTACTCTCTCTAGCCTTAACCCCATTCATCACCAAGGATTACGTTTATGCCTTGGTGCTTTTCGCTCTTCCCCTGTCGAGAGCCTCTATGCAGAAGCGAACGTTCCATCCTTATCCGATCGCCGTGATGCCCATTGCCTTCGCTACTATGTACACTCTCATGATCTCCACAGTCCTTCCATTTATAGAATGGTCACCGATATTAGTAGACATTCTTTATTTGTTCGCCGCCTGTTTGCTCCGTCCCTTCTCTCTTCACCTACATTCGCTCTTGTCTTCTCTTCAATTACCACCTTTCTATGTTCATGTAGCATCTCACTTTTCCCTACCCTTTTGGGAAGTTCCAGCTGTTCGAGTCTGTTCTTTCTCACTCCCTTGCTCGAAAGCCCAATTGTCTTCGGTAGCTTCCCGCTCTTTTTCTTGACCACTTCCACTCTCATTCTCATGCCATTGCAGTGTACACAGATGGCTCTAAGTCTTCTGACGGCATAAGATTCGCAGCAGTGTTTCCGGACAGCGTCGTACGAGGGCATTTACTATCTTCGGCTAGTATTTTTACTGCTGAATTGTATGCCATTCTTGCAGCACTTATCCGTATTGCATCTGTGCCTGTGTCATCATTTGTGGTTGTCTCAGACTCCCTTAGTGCTTTACTGGCTATACAGAAATTTGATACACCTCACCCCTTAGTCCTCCGTATCCAACTTTGGCTACGCCACATCTTTACCAAGCATAAAGATATTGTTTTTTGTTGGGTCCCTGGCCATGTTGATGTACAGGGCAATGAACAGGCAGACACTGCTGCATGGTCAGCAGTACGTGACCTACCAGTTTCATATAGAGGTGTTCCATTTACAGACTATTTTGCTGCAGTAGCTACCCACCTTCACACACGTTGGCAACAACGTTGGTCTACTCTGCTCAGTAACAAACTTCAGTCTATTAAACCGAGTATAGGTTACTGGCCGTCTTCTTGTCACCAGTGTCGAGGTTGGGAGACTACTCCCGTCTTCGCATTGGCCATACTCGTCTTACTCGTGCATATCTCATGGAGAGGCACCCTGCTCCTCTCTGTGAGAATTGTCAGGTTCCGTTATCGGTCAGCCACATTCTATTAGACCGCCCACTTTATCAGTGAGCACGCAGAATATACCTCCAACGTCGTCTTCGCTCCACTGCTCTTTCTTTACCTTCCCTTCTCGCTGATGGACCCACCTTTCATCCGGACTCTCTTTGACTTTTTGACAATGGACTTCACAAACTCTGATGATACCTTCAGCCCTTTCTACCTCAATCTCTTGCTGCCCTCTACCCCCGCACTATCCCCTGCCTCGCTGTTTTCTGTAACCTACTGATCATCCCTCCCCCCTTCTGCCGCTCAGTACCCTCGCTTCGTTCCCTACCCTGCAGCGCTGTACAGCCCCTGTGGCTTAGCGCTTCTTTTTGATTATAATAATAATAATCATGAAGGAGTAATCCGTTATGTGATGGGATTCACAGCAGTGGTACATTAGTTACTTTTTCCCGGATTTTTGAGTATCTGTACATGGCTTCAATGAGCGTGTTGTTGGAGTCCTTATACGAGTCAAGAGCCTTCAATGATGACATAGAATCAGTAATGATGATTGAGTCAAGCTGAAACTTGGGCTTGCCACATATGATTTTCGGTAAATAATTTTTTTTTTTCTCAGATGTTTGTTGGGATATCTTATTGAAACTTGGGCAATGTATTATGGAAAGATGCTTCTTAACATACACCAAAAATTAAAGAAATTGGACCATAAATTACTGAGCTCACTTCTCAGCAATCGACTGCCCTATGGCGGCATATTTTCGTGTGGTTTTTATGGTTGTATTCTTGTTTTTTTGGTCTCATTTGATAGAGTGGAATATATATTACAGAAATAGATATAATTTTGATTGCTTTCATGACGAAAAGTACCTTGAAATTGAGCTCAAAGAGGCAGAAATATTCGATTCTTTGGCGATGTTCCAGAGTAAACAAATGACGTCACCATCTAATATGTGTCCGCCTGCCAGTCCAAATTCCAATATGCAGTCACGAATGGATTGACATTATTTATACAATTATTACAATAATGCAGTAGTCTGCATTACAGTAAATTTTCTGTTTTTTGTGTGAATAAAAATTCCAAATGGTAAGCAAAAGCAATATAAGAGGGACCTGGAGCCATGACTACTAAACAGAGAAAATGTTACTTTAGTGCCAGGAATGTCTGCATTGTTTATTTTGGGCCCTATTTTGATATTGGCATATGTTGAAATTTGTATGAAGTTGGCCAAATTGCCTATTTCTGACCACTTTATTAGGTAGTTGAAATTGGTGAATTCTTCTGTTTCTTGTACTCAGTTGACAGAATAGAAGCAAGTTTATTCAGGTATACACAAATAGTTACATAGATTATCATACATAGCAGCATATGTATAGAGAACCAAGGATAACCCCAAAAAAGTCAGACAAAGTGACTTATTTCCAGTACCTAGCTTGGGCTTGCCATATATGATTTTTGGTAAAGATTTGTTTCTCATTTGTTTGTTGGGCTATCTTATTGAAACTTGGGTAATGTATGATGGAAGATGCTTCGTAACATACACCAAAAATTAAAAAAATTGGACGATAAATAACGAAGTTCGCTTCTCAGCCATTAGCTGCCCCTTAGCTGTATATTTTCGTATGTTTTTTTATGGTTGTACTCTCAATTTTTTGGTCTCATTTGATAGAAATAGATATGATTTTGATTGATTTCATGACAAAAAGTACCTTGAAATTGAGCTCAAAGTAGCAGAAATGTTTGATTTTTGCCGATGTTCAATGAACTTTCTTGTGAAAGTCAAGTTGGTTAACTTTATTAAGTGTATTCTAACCTATCCATCTGTAATTCGGCAAACTCAGTAATCTGGCACACTACAGGTCCCATTGATGCCAGATTTGTGATGGCAGACCTGTGCCAACCCTGCAGACTTTAGAACTTGCCTGCCATGGGTTTGAGCCCCACCTGTTCTGTGACTTGTTTGCAGTCATGTTATTACCATTTCATAAGTCAGTTGCATATTGGAACCTATTGAAATTTGGCAGACTTCATTTTTGGTGCTTTTTAGACTGTTATGACAATTAGTTATAATTTTTACGTTGATAATTGTTTCTCTACAGGTGTGGACAGAAAGTAATGGTAATATGCCAGCACAAGTTATTATGTTGGCAATGTACATTCAGCTCCGAATGGGTAAGTGAATTTTGTTGCTGTAACACACTGAATATAATTAACCTAGGTTGTAAAGCCATGGTGGTGTTTAATATTTGATGTGCTGATGGAATACAAACAATGTAACAAATATGAAGGAATTCACAAAAATCGGCTGGATTCTGATCTGGAGGCAGAAGAGCAATATTTGCATTCTGAAGGAGAGGTGGAAGAATTGCAGATGAAAGGGTCATCTGAACTGCAATGTCAGGGCACTTCTGGAAAGACCTCAGTTGGATGAATGATGGTGAATGTGATTCCTTTTTTGGGTCACCCCGTGTTAGTGAGAGATGGCTGAACTTAAGTCCGATTCATGTATGCATGTACAGTGCTTATCATTAAATAATACCCTACCCAGGTAGGTTTCTCAAGACAAAAAGTTATACTAGCCTGGTGCCTCAAAACAAGTGTCTCAGTATTCCCTAAGGCTACTGGCTGCATCCTGTATGCCCTCTAGGCTTGTGTGGTAGACAGTTTTGTGTCCATGGTCCCCCATGTGCCATATGGCCCTGAGGGCTAAGTTTGTCAGCCATTTTTGGCTTTTGGTGAATTAATATGGCCAGGAATAAATTGCTGACATGGGATAATGTACAGATCTTTGGATTATATAAGGCAGGCCATCACTCTAAAGAAATAATAGAAGCCCTCATTGAGTGTGAGCATCCAGTGATGACCTGGTTGTGTCAGTTCCTTAAGTAGTGTTTATGACATGCATACACCAAAATACATCCAGGGATTCCTAGAAAAATGTCCCCACCACCGTTAACTGTAATAATGTCCCTAAAATTGCTCTTTTTATCATTTACCCAAATCTTTCACCGAGTGTGATACAAGGTTTTTATGCAAGACTGCTCCTTGCCACACTGAAATCTGTTGATCAGTGGTTTAATGCCTGTGAGGTCCCCTTCTTCAGTGATTGGACAAGAAATTCTCCAGACTTGAACCCCAATTGAGAATCTCTGGGCAGTCATCAAGCAAGATCTGCTAGGGAAAGGATATATAAATTTTATTAACTCAATAGCCACCTACTGCAAAGGCAGGGAATATGTGTATTTTTTTTTTTTTTTTAGCATGTCGGCCATCTTCCACTGAGGCAGGGTGACCCAAAAAAGAAAGAAACACTTTCACTAACATTCAACACTTTCACAATCATTCATAAATAATCACAGACTTGGCAGAAGCATGCAGATATGACAGTTCAGATGTCACTCCAAACAGCAAATATCCCAAACCCCTCCTGTGAAGTGCAGGCATTGTATGTATTTTTTTTTTTTTATCACACTGGCCGAGTCCCACCAAGGCAGGGTGGCCCAAAAAACAAAAACTTTCACCATCATTCACTCCATCACTGTCTTGCCAGAAGGGTGCTTTACACTACAGTTTTTAAACTGCAACATTAACACCCCTCCTTTAGAGTGCAGGCACTGTACTTCACATCTCCAGGACTCAAGTCCGGCCTGCCGGTTTCCCTGAACCCCTTCATAAATGTTACTTTGCTCACACTCCAACAGCACGTCAAGTATTAAAAACCATTTGTCTCCATTCACTCCTATCAAACACACTCACGCATGCCTGCTGGAAGTCCAAGCCCCTCGCACACAAAACCTCCTTTACCCCCTCCCTCCAACCTTTCCTAGGCCGACCCCTACCCCGCCTTCCTTCCACTACAGACTGATACACTCTTGAAGTCACTCTGTTTCGCTCCATTCTCTCTACATGTCCGAACCACCTCAACAACCCTTCCTCAGCCCTCTGGACAACAGTTTTGGTAATCCCGCACCTCCTCCTAACTTCCAGACTATGAATTCTCTGCATTATATTCACACCACACATTGCCCTCAGACATGCCATCTCCACTGCCTCCAGCCTTGTCCTCGCTGCAACATTCATCACCCATGCTTCACACCCATATAAGAGCGTTGGTAAAACTATACTCTCATACATTCCCCTCTTTGCCTCCAAGGACAAAGTTCTTTGTCTCCACAGACTCCTAAGTGCACCACTCACCCTTTTCCCCTCATCAATTCTGATTCACCTCATCTTTCATAGACCCATCCGCTGACATGTCCACTCCCAAATATCTGAATACATTCACCTCCTCCATACTCTCTCCCTCCAATCTGATATCCAATCTTTCATCACCAATCTTTTTGTTATCCTCATAACCTTACTCTTTCCAGTATTCACTTTTAATTTTCTTCTTTTGCATACCCTACCAAATTCATCCACCAATCTCTGCAACTTCTCTTCAGAATCTCCCAAAAGCACGGTGTCATCAGCAAAGAGCAACTTTGACAACTCCCACTTTATGTGTGATTCTTTATCTTTTAACTCCACGCCTCTTGCCAAGACCCTCGCATTTACTTCTCTTACAACCCCATCTATAAATATATTAAACAACCACGGTGACATCACACATCCTTGTCTAAGGCCTACTTTTACTGGGAAATAATTTCCCTCTTTCCTACATACTCTAACTTGAGCCTCACTATCCTCGTAAAAACTCTTCACTGCTTTCAGTAACCTACCTCCTACACCATACACCTGCAACATCTGCCACATTGCCCCCCTATCCACCCTGTCATACGCCTTTTCCAAATCCATAAATGCCACAAAGACCTCTTTAGCCTTATCTGAATACTGTTCACTTATATGTTTCACTGTAAACACCTGGTCCACACACCCCCTACCTTTCCTAAAGCCTCCTTGTTCATCTGCTTTCCTATTCTCCGTCTTACTCTTAATTCTTTCAATAATAACTCTACCATTAACTTTACCAGGCATACTCAACAGACTTATCCCCCTATAATTTTTGCACTCTCTTTTGTCCCCTTCATCTTCATACAAAGGAACTATGCATGCTCTCTGCCAATCCCTAGGTACCTTACCCTCTTCCATACATTTATTAAATAATTGCACCAACCACTCCAAAACTATATCCCCACCTGCTTTTAACATTTCTATCTTTATCCCATCAATCCTGGCTGCCTTACCCCCTTTCATTTTACCTACTGCCTCACGAACTTCCCCCACACTCACAACTGGCTCTTCCTCACTCCTACAAGATGTTATTCCTCCTTGCCCTATACATGAAATCACAGCTTCCCTATCTTCATCAACATTTAACAATTCCTCAAAATATTCCCTCCATCTTCCCAATACCTCTAACTCTCCATTTAATAACTCTCCTCTCCTATTTTTAACTGACAAATCCATTTGTTCTCTAGGCTTCCTTAACTTGTTAATTATTTATTTTTTTTTTTTTATTATCACACCGGCCGATTCCCACCAAGGCAGGGTGGCCCGAAAAAGAAAAACTTTCACCATCATTCACTCCATCACTGTCTTGCCAGAAGGGTGCTTTACACTACAGTTTTTAAACTGCAACATTAACACCCCTCCTTCAGAGTGCAGGCACTGTACTTCCCATCTCCAGGACTCAAGTCCGGCCTGCCGGTTTCCCTGAATCCCTTCATAAATGTTACTTTGCTCACACTCCAACAGCACGTCAAGTATTAAAAACCATTTGTCTCCATTCACTCCTATCAAACACGCTCACGCATGCCTGCTGGAAGTCCAAGCCCCTCGCACACAAAACCTCCTTTACCCCCTCCCTCCAACCCTTCCTAGGCCGACCCCTACCCCGCCTTCCTTCCACTACAGACTGATACACTCTTGAAGTCATTCTGTTTCGCTCCATTCTCTCTACATGTCCGAACCACCTCAACAACCCTTCCTCAGCCCTCTGGACAACAGTTTTGGTAATCCCGCACCTCCTCCTAACTTCCAAACTACGAATTCTCTGCATTATATTCACACCACACATTGCCCTCAGACATGACATCTCCACTGCCTCCAGCCTTCTCCTCGCTGCAACATTCATCACCCACGCTTCACACCCATATAAGAGCGTTGGTAAAACTATACTCTCATACATTCCCCTCTTTGCCTCCAAGGACAAAGTTCTTTGTCTCCACAGACTCCTAAGTGCACCACTCACTCTTTTTCCCTCATCAATTCTATCATTCACCTCATCTTTCATAGACCCATCCGCTGACACGTCCACTCCCAAATATCTGAATACGTTCACCTCCTCCATACTCTCTCCCTCCAATCTGATATTCAATCTTTCATCACCTAATCTTTTTGTTATCCTCATAACCTTACTCTTTCCTGTATTCACCTTTAATTTTCTTCTTTTGCACACCCTACCAAATTCATCCACCAATCTCTGCAACTTCTCTTCAGAATCTCCCAAGAGCACAGTGTCATCAGCAAAGAGCAGCTGTGACAACTCCCACTTTGTGTGTGATTCTTTATCTTTTAACTCCACGCCTCTTGCCAAGACCCTCGCATTTACTTCTCTTACAACCCCATCTATAAATATATTAAACAACCACGGTGACATCACACATCCTTGTCTAAGGCCTACTTTTACTGGGAAAAAATTTCCTTCTTTCCTACATACTCTAACTTGAGCCTCACTATCCTCGTAAAAACTCTTCACTGCTTTCAGTAACCTACCTCCTACACCATACACTTGCAACATCTGCCACATTGCCCCCCTATCCACCCTGTCATACGCCTTTTCCAAATCCATAAATGCCACAAAGACATCTTTAGCCTTATCTAAATACTCTTCACTTAT
Organism: Cherax quadricarinatus; assembly: GCF_038502225.1. NCBI lineage: Eukaryota > Metazoa > Arthropoda > Malacostraca > Decapoda > Parastacidae > Cherax > Cherax quadricarinatus. Next base: position 18,922,954 of record NC_091318.1, read on the forward strand.
ATGTTTCACTGTAAACACCTGGTCCACACACCCCCTACCTTTCCTAAAGCCTCCTTGTTCATCTGCTATCCTATTCTCCGTCTTACTCTTAATTCTTTCAATTATAACTCTACCATACACTTTACCAGGTACACTCAACAGACTTATCCCCCTATAATTTTTGCACTCTCTTTTATCCCCTTTGCCTTTATACAAAGGAACTATGCATGCTCTCTGCCAATCCCTAGGTACCTTACCCTCTTCCATACATTTATTAAATAATTGCACCAACCACTCCAAAACTATATCCCCACCTGCTTTTAACATTTCTATCTTTATCCCATCAATCCCGGCTGCCTTACCCCCTTTCATTTTACCTACTGCCTCACGAACTTCCCCCACACTCACAACTGGCTCTTCCTCACTCCTACAAGATGTTATTCCTCCTTGCCCTATACACGAAATCACAGCTTCCCTATCTTCATCAACATTTAACAATTCCTCAAAATATTCCTTCCATCTTCCCAATACCTCTAACTCTCCATTTAATAACTCTCCTCTCCTATTTTTAACTGACAAATCCATTTGTTCTCTAGGCTTTCTTAACTTGTTAATCTCACTCCAAGACTTTTTCTTATTTTCAACGAAATTTGTTGATAACATCTCACCCACTCTCTCATTTGCTCTCTTTTTACATTGCTTCACCACTCTCTTAACTTCTCTCTTTTTCTCCATATACTCTTCCCTCCTTGCATCACTTCTACTTTGTAAAAACTTCTCATATGCTAACTTTTTCTCCCTTACTACTCTCTTTACATCATCATTCCACCAATCGCTCCTCTTCCCTCCTGCACCCACTTTCCTGTAACCACAAACTTCTGCTGAACACTCTAACACTACATTTTTAAACCTACCCCATACCTCTTCGACCCCATTGCCTATGCTCTCATTAGCCCATCTCACTCCAAAACTTGTTCTTATTTTCAACAAAATTTGTTGATAACATCTCACCTGCTCTCTCATTTGCTCTCTTTTTACATTGCTTCACCACTCTCTTAACCTCTCTCTTTTTCTCCATATACTCTTCCCTCCTTGCATCACTTCTACTTTGTAAAAACTTCTCATATGCTAACTTTTTCTCCCTTACTACTCTCTTTACATCATCATTCCACCAATCGCTCCTCTTCCGTCCCGCACCCACTTTCCTGTAACCACAAACTTCTGCTGAACACTCTAACACTACATTTTTAAACCTACCCCATACCTCTTCAACCCCATTGCCTATGGTCTCATTAGCCCATCTATCCTCCAGTAGCTGTTTATATCTTACCCTAACTGCCTCCTCTTTTAGTTTATAAACCTTCACCTGATGCTTCTATTCTCCTTGTATCCCATCTACCTTTTACTCTCAGTGTAGCTACAACTAGAAAGTGATCTGATATATCTGTGGCCCCTTTATAAATATGTACATCCTGAAGTCTACTCAACAGTCTTTTATCTACCAATACATAATCCAACAAACTACTGTCATATCGCCCTACATCATATCTTGTATACTTATTTATCCTCTTTTTCTTAAAATATGTATTACCTATAACTAAACCCCTTTCTATACAAAGTTCAATCAAAGGGCTCCCATTATCATTTACACCTGGCACCCCAAACTTACCTACCACACCCTCTCTAAAAGTTTCTCCTACTTTAGCATTCAGGTCCCCTACCACAATTACTCTCTCACTTGGTTCAAAGTCTCCTATACATTCACTTAACATCTCCCAAAATCTCTCTCTCTCTCTCCTCTACATTCCTCTCTTCTCCAGGTGCATACACACTTATTATGACCCACTTTTTGCATCCAACCTTTACTTTAATCCACATAATTCTTGAATTTAAGCATTGTATGTATGTATGTTATTAATGACTGCATTTTTTTCTTTCAGGACATGTTGATGTAATGAAGAACATTGTTAAGAAGAACATTCTGTTAACATGAAGTTTCTTCATTTTTTTTTTTTTTTTTTTTTTTTTTTTTTTTTTTTTTTTTTTTTTTTTTTTTTTTTTTTTTTTTTTTTTTTTTTTTTTTTTTTTTTGTCACTTGGTGCAATGCTGTGGTCCCACAGTTGGTTGAAGGACATGGTGGCTTCCCACTGGGTGCTTCACCTTACTGAACCAATGCTGTGTAAGAGGAGAGAGACTATAACAGAGTTATTGGTCATAAGGTATTAAGTCATACTATACTTGTACTTTGCTCAGTAGTATTTATATATTCTTGGAAGTTGTATGTTATCTTTATTTTGCAGAAATAAATTTCTCATGCAGTAATGAAGCTGCTCAATTATATTAAAATTTTTGACTATACATAAATTATATTATTATAGTACAGTATATTAGTAATGCTACTAATATGGAAATATATGGTAATATCCTCTTAATAAAAATTTAAGTAACCTTCACTTAAAAGTCACACTAAGCATCATATGTATATACGGGGCTGGTTGCAATAACAAATGTATAATTTAAACAAATTTTAAGTACAGTGTTGTGCTGTTTACTGGTTTTGGTAAATAATGAAGGGAAAGACCTATGGTATTTTTCCTAAATGGTCATATATAACCATTTAGTATAAATAAATAGATAAAGGTAGGGAAGTTTTTATTGCATTTATGGATTTAGAAAAGGCATATGATAGAATTGATAGGGAAGCAATGTGGCAGATGTTGCAAGTATATGGAATAGGTGGTAAGTTACTAAATGCTGTAAAGAATTTTTACGAGGATAGTGAGGCTCAGGTTAGGGTGTGTAGAAGAGAGGGACACTACTTATCGGTAAAAATAGGTCTTAGAAAGGAATGTGTGTTGTCACCATGGTTGTTTAATATATTTATAGATGGGGTTGTAAGGGTTACAATGTGGGGTTTACAGGTTTTGGGTATTGTGTGGTTTACATATTATAAAATACTAATTACAGAGGGGGCCACTAGGACACCTAGCATGGCTAGGCATTTCGAGCAGACTTAGATTAATTCTTAACATTAAATCCTTACAGCTTATGGTATTAAGGCTAAGTGACTACATCATAATTTGTGAGTTTAGCAATGTGAATGCTTTTGTTTTGGCACAATACAAGGTGTCTATATTGGAGTATCAAAGGCAAACTTATGACTAGTTAGGATTTATTATTTTAAGATTAAGATTAGTATTTCTGGGTTTATAGTCAGTGGGTGAGTGAGTGTAATTGTGAACCACCAGGTGGTTATCATGTAGTTAGTTGTCGGGGTGGATCAGGGAGATGAGATGTTTTCTAACTGTAGTTTTGAAAGTGATGAATGTGTCTGTAGTTCTAGAGTTTTCAGGCAGGGTGTTCCAGATTTTAGGTCCTTTGAAATACATTGAATTTTTGTAAAGGTTTAGTTGAACACGGGGAATGTCATAGAGATGTTTGTGTCTGGTGTTATGCCTGTGGATCCTGTCACAACTATCAAGAAAGCATTTTAGGTCAAGGTTAATATTGGAATTTAAGGTCCTGTAGATATAGATTGCACAGTAGTAAATGTGGATATTCTGAACAGGGAGTAAGTTTAGATCTATGAAGAGTGGGGGGGGAGGTGTTGTCAGGGATGGGATTTAGTGATTATTCTTACTGCGGCTTTTTGTTGGGTTATTATTGGCTTAAGGTGTGTTGCTGCAGTTGAACCCCAAGCACAGATAGCATAGGTGAGGTATGGATATATAAGTGAATGGTATAGTGTGAGAAGGGCAGTTTGCGGTACGTAGTATCGTATCTTGGAGAGGATCCCCACCGTTTTGGATACTTTTTTTTGTTATGTGTTGGATATGGGTGCTGAAATTTAGGTTGTTGTCGAGGTATAGGCCACATGTAGGCCCACATGCGAGAGAATGGGTCTCCATGGTCAATGTGCACCATATAAAGAAAATAGGGGAGCCAGTGGTGCATTGTGGAAATGCTATTTCAGTCGTCCTTTTTCAGCATACTTAGCCGTAAGAAATATGCGACTCCCCAGCAAATCTGGGACTCTTCTCTTCCCAAGTGATGCTCTAACACAGATGGAAGTGTCAGTGAAGATCAATTTCATGATTTTGAGGAGTTTGAGACCAAAAGCAATAGAGGAGGAGGAAGAGGAGTAGGAGGAGGAAGAGGAGGAGAAGAGGAGGAGCAGGAAGAGGAAGAGGAGGAGGAGGAGGAGAAGAGGAAGAGGACGACGAGGAGGAGAAGAGGACGAGGAAGAGGAGGAAGAGAAGGAAGAGGAGGAGCAGGAAGAGGAAGAGGAGGAGCAGGAAGAGGACGAGGAGAAGAGGAGGAGGAAGAGAAGGAGGAAGAGAAGGAGGAAGAGAAGGAGGAAGAGAAGGAGGAAGAGAAGGAGGAAGAGGAAGAGGAGGAGGAAGAAGATGATGTAATAATATTGTTCCCCTGAAGCAAGAAAAAAAAAAAAGTCCATCCCATGACAGTGACAAGATAAGGGGAGATAACATCTGATAAGAGCTGACATTTGATGAGTGTAAACGAGGGTGGGGGAGGGTGCAGCTGATAAGAATAGATTAGATGACCATCGCCCTCCCTTTGTTTTTGCTGGTACACAAACATTTCTGTCTATTTGTCTGTCAAGCTCCCTGTCTATCTGTCTAGCTCTGTCTCAGAGAGAGCCACAAGACTGCGTCATCATCACGTTTACTCACATCTTCAAGCAGAGTATAGCACTTTGTCTGGATTTTTTGGGTTATCCTAGGTAATTTACACTATGTATACTTGTATTTATGTGTACCTGTGAGACAGAGATAGACAGATAGAAAGAGACAGACAGATTGAAAGAGATAGAATGAGGGAGAAAGATAATTAGATAGAATGGAGGGGAAGCAACATCCGACCCCATTGTTTTGACAGGCAGTAGGGGGAGTGAGTAATGAGATAATATTCACTGACAGCTGCCGACTCCTGACTTAAAACAATTATAAGCCACACACTCGCACACAAGACAAGCTTGCTGAATGAAGATAATAGCAGTTATATGAAAGTATCTAGTGACTATATATGTGTATATATAATATAGAAACCAGAAGGAAGGAAAAATGGAAGGCAGGAATGAAGGAAGGACGAGATGAAAGGAATGAAAAAAGTAAGGAAAGACGAAGGAATGTAGGTAGGAAGGTAGGAAACGAATGCCGGAAAGAAGGAATGATGACACACGACCGTTTACCTAGGATAACTACATATTCGCAGTTTGGAGGGATATGTTGTGTATCTTTATACGTATATGCTTCTAAACTGTTGTATTCTGAGCACCTCTGCAAAAACAGTGATAATGTGTGAGTGTGGTGAAAGTGTTGAATGATGATGAAAGTATTTTCTTTTTGGGGATTTTCTTTCTTTTTTGGGTCACCATGCCTCGGCTGACTTGTTGAAAAAAAAACAAAAAATAACTACGTAACACAACTGCCTGCTAATACTTTGAAGAAAACTGCTCAGAGGTGTTTTGTCTTTGCACATAAAAAAAAAAGTCCACAAAAATCCACACACACTGGTTTTATGTGTGAGGAGTGTAAAACACCATTGTGTATGAAAACATGTTTCAAAGAGTTCCACAAGCTGCAGAACTTCTAGGAATATGTTCGGTAACTGTACATTGGTATATGTATTATAGAACAATAGTAATAAAAAAATTTTTGTATTGTTTGTTTTTGCAAACAAGTTTTGTAAACAATATATTGATAATTATGTTTGTGTGCTTATTGTATTGTATACAACAAGTGTATATATGTACGTTGCACCTTACTTTAGTCTCACAGGCCACATAAGTTATGTGAAAAAATAAAATTGTGAAAAAACAACAAACCTTCAAATACAAGTAAACCGAAGTTTACCGGGTGAGCGGCAGTCGCTGCTGTTGCCATACGCAGCTCATTTTCTGCAAACTTCACGGCTCTATATCTCAGTAAGTACTGATGGCAAAAAAAATTTTTTTGGACTAAAACACTCGGAAAAATAATCTTAATATTTTCATAAGAAAAAATAACTTTTTTTTTTTTTGAATATTTTGCGACAGAATAACAGTTTCAGAAAGGGGCCTGCGACAGTCAAAGGTTTAAATTATGGGGAATCAAATACAAAATGGGAATTGACACAGTTACTTTTTGCTGATGATACTGTGCTTATGGGAGATTCTAAAGAAAAATTGCAAAGGTTAGTGGAAGAGTTTGGGAGTGTGTGTAAAGGTAAAAAGTTGAAAATGAACATAGAAAAAGAGTAAGGTGATGAGGGTATCAAATGATTTAGATAAAGAAAAAATGGATATCAAATTTGGGAGGAGGAGTATGGAAGAAGTAAATGTTTTCAGATATTTGGGAGTCGATGTGTCAGCGGATGGATTTATGAAGGATGAGGTTAATCATAGAATTGTTGAAGGAAAAAAGGCGAGTGGTGCATTGAGGTATATTTTTTTTTTTTTTTTTTATCATCACACTGGCCGATTCCCACCAAGGCAGGGTGGCCCGAAAAAGAAAAACTTTCACCATCATTCACTCCATCACTGTCTTGCCAGAAGGGTGCTTTACACTACAGTTTTTAAACTGCAACATTAACACCCCTCCTTCAGAGTGCAGGCACTGTACTACCCATCTCCAGGACTCGAGTCCGGCCTGCCGGTTTCCCTGAACCCCTTCATAAATGTTACTTTGCTCACACTCCAACTATCGTAGGGGTTCTTAAACGGAGATATCGAGGGTTGAAGGTAGACACACTTGGTGGATGGTAACGATATATTGTCAGACTCTGGTAAAGGGAGGTGGAGCCCAGCCTTCTGCCTTGTCCTAGCCTATGCCAAACGCCGACTAAGGCCAAGGTAACTCGCCTCACACTCAAGCTGCATCCTGTGACATCATACTCACAGGCCTAAGGGGTCTTCTGTATAAACACATGGATGATAATATAATGCTCAGCTAATCTATACAACACATGTAAGGGGGTTCAGCAACTATGCTGACAGCTCGATCATGTTACGTATGTCGTCTCGACATACACTACTATCTTATAGGCTGAACAGGCAGGTGGTTCTGGGCTATTTCTATGCAATAACAAATTCATATATAACTTAGAACTAATGGATGGTATCATACTGGATGTTAACAAAATGAATTTTACGTAATGGGTATTAATGTAATCACTTTTAACGTAATGATTTTTAACGTAATGCATTACAAACTATAAGAACAAATCATTGTACGATATGGATGGAATTGATCGATCGATCTGTATTCATGCACTCTACGGATTCTGAGGAAGAATAAATATTTATATACAAGGTGAAATTAACAGCAAAGGTATATGGTACACTCAGACTATTACTGTCAAATTCTCAGAATACGGAGGGAACGTGAATACGAAAAAAAAAAATTCTGAAAAACTAATCAGTTAATAACAAACAGTTGACAATTTACTTCATCTCGGACATCTAATTATACAGACTATGTACATTTAAACCCAATTCTGCGAGGGTGAGGTTTACATATGCAGAATGGTTATCATCTCTGGGAGGATCGAATTCCTCAGCTATGGCTAACACATGCCTTGACTGAGGGAGATCTGAACGAGTATCTACAAAAGATACAGCTACATTCACTAGTGACTGTGGAATTACTAACTCTTCTGCTAGGAGTGCTCAACTGCTCGATACAGTAATTCTTGGCGTATTACAAAGTCACTAATGGGTGCTGGTGGCTTCACAGTAAGAATAAGATCTTCCTGGAGCAGGAATCGAATCACCAGAACACAAGGGATCGGTTCTTTCTTACTGGAGGAATGCACAAACTCGGTGGAGTGGATGACTCTCCCCGGTTGAAAAAATAAACGCTATAACAAGCAATATGAGCAAGGGAGAACGAATCTACTATCTCAAACTGCAAGCACAGGAGAAAATAAATGAACAGGGTCAACAATGCTGATATTCAGTCTGAGTCGCACACAGTGACACAAGGTATCACCTATAAAGAAACTACACTTACAAACGTTAGCAACACGTGAAAGTTACTCGAGAAATAACTTCTTACAATGCACTGATTACTGTCAACTAGGATGGCTCGCCTCACACTCAAGCTGCATCCCGTAACGTCATACTCACAGGCCTAAGGGGTCGTCTATATAAACACATGGATGATACTATAATGCTCAGCTAATCTATACAACACATGTAAGGGGGTTCAGCAACTATGCTGACACAACAGCACATCAGGTATTAAAAACCATTTGTCTCCATTCACTCCTGTCAAATGCACTCACGCATCCCTGCTGGAAGTCCAAGCCCCTCGCACACAAAACCTCCTTTACCCCCTCCCTCCAACCTTTCCTAGGCCGACCCCTACCCCGCCTTCCTTCCACTACAGACTGATACACTCTTGAAGTCACTGTTTCGCTCCATTCTCTCTACATGTCCAAACCACCTCAACAACCCTTCATCAGCCCTCTGGGCAACAGTTTTGGTAATTCTGCACCTCCTCCTAACTTCCAAACTATGAATTCTCTGCATTATATTCACACCACACATTGCCCTCAGACATGACATCTCCACTGCCTCCAGCCTTCTCCTCGCTGCAACATTCATCACCCATGCTTCACACCCATATAAGAGCGTTGGTAAAACTATACTCTCATACATTCCCCTCTTTGCCTCCAAGGATAAAGTTCTTTGTCTCCACAGACTCCTAAGTGCAGCATTCACCCTTTTCCCCTCATCAATTCTGTGATTCACCTCATCGTTCATAGACCCATCCACTGACACGTCCACTCCCAAATATCTGAATACATTCACCTCCTCCATACTCTCTCCCTCCAATCTGATATCCAATCTTTCATCACCTAATCTTTTTGTTATCCTCACAACCTTACTCTTTCCTGTATTCACTTTTAATTTTCTTCTTTTGCACACCCTACCAAATTCATCCACCAATCTCTGCAACTTCTCTTCAGAATCTCCCAAGAGCACAGTGTCATCAGCAAAGAGCAACTGTGACAACTCCCACTTTGTGTGATTCTTTATCTTTTAACTCCACGCCTCTTGCCAAGACACTCGCATTTACTTCTCTTACAACCCCATCTATAAATATATTAAACAACCACGGTAACATCACACATCCTTGTCTAAGGCCTACTTTTACTGGGAAATAATTTCCCTGTTTCCTACATACTCTAACTTGAGCCTAACTATCCTCGTAAAAACTCTTCACTGCTTTCAGTAACCTACCTCCTACACCATACACCTGCAACATCTGCCACATTGCCCCCCTATCCACCCTGTCATACGCCTTTTCCAAATCCATAAATACCACAAAGACCTCTTCAGCCTTATCTAAATACTGTTCACTTATATGTTTCACTGTAAACACCTGGTCCACACACCCCCTACCTTTCCTAAAGCCTCCTTGTTCATCTGCTATCCTATTCTCCGTCTTACTCTTAATTCTTTCAATAATAACTCTACCATACACTGTACCAGGTATACTCAACAGACTTATCCTCCTATAATTTTTGCACTCTCTTTTGTCCCCTTCATCTTTATACAAAGGAACTATGCATGCTCTCTGCCAATCCCTAGGTACCTTACCCTCTTCCATACATTTATTAAATAATTGCACCAACCACTCCAAAACTATATCCCCACCTGCTTTTAACATTTCTATCTTTATCCCATCAATCCCGGCTGCCTTACCCGCTTTCATTTTACCTACTGCCTCACGAACTTCCCCCACACTCACAACTGGCTCTTCCTCACTCCTACAAGATGTTATTCCTCCTTGCCCTATACATGAAATCACAGCTTCCCTATCTTCATCAACATTTAACAATTCCTCAAAATATTCCCTCCATCTTCCCAATACCTCTAACTCTCCATTTAATAACTCTCCTCTCCTATTTTTAACTGACAAATCCATTTGTATATGTGGAGACAAAAAACGTTATCTATGGAGGCAAAGAAGGGAATGTATGAAATAATAGTAGTACCAACACTCTTACATGGGTGTGAAGCTTGGATTGTAAATGCTGCAGCGAGGAGGTGGTTGGAGGTGGTGGAGATGTCCTGTCTAAGGGCAATGTGTGGTGTAAATACATGTATTATGCAGAAAATTCGGAGTGTGGAAATTAGGAGAAGGTGTCGAGTTAATAAAAGTATTCGAGGGCTGAAGAGGGGTTGTTGAGGTGGTTTGGTCATTTAGAGATAATGGATCAAAGTAGAATGACATGGAGAGCGTATAAATCTGTAGGGGAAGGAAGGCGGGGTAGGGGTCGTCCTCGGAAAGGTTGGAGGGAGGGGGTAAAGGTGGTTTTGTGGGCGAGAGGCTTGGACTTCCAGCAAGCGTGCATGAGCATGTTAGATAGGAGTGAATGGAGACGAATGGTATTTGGGACCTGACGAGCTGTTGGAGTGTGAGCAGGGTAATATTTAGTGAAGGGATTAAGGGAAACTGGTTATTTTTATATAGCCGGACTTGAGTCCTGGAAATGGGAAGTACAATGCCTGCACTTTAAAGGAGGGGTTTGGGATATTGGCAGTTTAGAGGGATATGTTGTGTATCTTTATACGTATATGCTTCTAAACTGTTGTATTCCGAGCGCCTCTGTAAAAACAGTGATTGTGTGTGAATGAGGTGAAAGTGTTGAATGATGATGAAAGTATTTTCTTTTTGGGGATTTTCTTTCATTTTGGGTCACCCTGCCTCAGTGGGAGATGGCTGACTTGTTAAAAAAAAAAAAATGGTTATATTAGGTACAACCTCTGGCAAGCAGTAAAGTAATATGGATGGCCCTAGTGTGTGATTACCTATACATAGTTACAGGAGCAAAGCTAAGCTTGCATCCTATCTTCTGTATTTAGTTTGTGGTAATGGGTTTCAAAGTTTACAGTGGCTGCAGTACTTGCTACCTCCTCTGGTAAATAATTTCTACTACTAGGTTGGTAGACAGCAACCACCCAGTGAGGTACTACCGTCCTGCCAGGTGACTGTGAAACAGAAAGCTGTAACTGTTTTACATGATTGTAGGATTGCTGGTGTCTTTTTTTCTGTCTCATAAACACGCTGGATAACAGGTATATTTCTTGTTACTTGTGCTTACACTTAGGTCACACTACACAGGCACGCACATGCATATACAATGGACCCTCGTTTTTTATAATTAATCTGTTCCAGAGAGTGTGACTAATGGCGAAATTGACGTTTGCGAAACCATTATCCCCATAAGAAATAATGTAAATCCAATTAATCTGTTCCAGCCACCCAAAAGTATTAAAACGAAATAATTTTTTTTATGTGAAATATAGATGTACATAGAAAACAATGAGACATGAATAAAACACTAATAACATGACACTTAACTTTATTGAAGATTCATCTTAGTGTGTGGAAGACAGGAGGAGGGGAGAGGATGGAGAAATTGCTGTTTGGAAGGGGAATCCCCTTCCATAAAGATTTCAGGTACCAAGTCCTTTTCCTGGGTTACTTCCCTTCTTTGTTGTTTAATCCTTAAATGGTCCAAACGTATACATACGTTTTTTCAACATCTGAAAGTATGTAAAAAATGTAGATCTTTTTTTTTTACATGTGAAAACGTGTAAAAAAAACTTTTATCTACATTTTTTTTTGTTATATTTGAAAATATGTAAAAAAAAGTAGATCTACTTTTGTAGCACTACGAATTTGAACGTCGATCTGTTTGGACCGTTTAAGGGTTAATGCCACTAGGACCAGCTTGAGTCACTGCACACCTGTGGCACTAAATATCTATCCAGAGAGCTCTGTTTCTGGCATCTCTTTAAATTATTATTATTATCACACTGGCCGATTCCCACCAAGGCAGGGTGGCCCGAAAAAGAAAAACTTTCACCATCATTCACTCCATCACTGTCTTGCCAGAAGGGTGCTTTACACTACAGTTTTTAAACTGCAACATTAACACCCCTCCTTCAGAGTGCAGGCACTGTACTTCCCATCTCCAGGACTCAAGTCCGGCCTGCCGGTTTCCCTGAATCCCTTCATAAATGTTACTTTGCTCACACTCCAACAGCACGTCAAGTATTAAAAACCATTTGTCTCCATTCACTCCTATCAAACACGCTCACGCATGCCTGCTGGAAGTCCAAGCCCCTCGCACACAAAACCTCCTTTACCCCCTCCCTCCAACCCTTCCTAGGCCGACCCCTACCCCGCCTTCCTTCCACTACAGACTGATACACTCTTGAAGTTATTCTGTTTCGCTCCATTCTCTCTACATGTCCGAACCACCTCAACAACCCTTCCTCAGCCCTCTGGACAACAGTTTTGGTAATCCCGCACCTCCTCCTAACTTCCAAACTACGAATTCTCTGCATTATATTCACACCACACATTGCCCTCAGACATGACATCTCCACTGCCTCCAGCCTTCTCCTCGCTGCAACATTCATCACCCATGCTTCACACCCATATAAGAGCGTTGGTAAAACTATACTCTCATACATTCCCCTCTTTGCCTCCAAGGACAAAGTTCTCTGTCTCCACAGACTCCTAAGTGCACCACTCACTCTTTTTCCCTCATCAATTCTATGATTCACCTCATCTTTCATAGACCCATCCGCTGACACGTCCACTCCCAAATATCTGAATACGTTCACCTCCTCCATACTCTCTCCCTCCAATCTGATATTCAATCTTTCATCACCTAATCTTTTTGTTATCCTCATAACCTTACTCTTTCCTGTATTCACCTTTAATTTTCTTCTTTTGCACACCCTACCAAATTCATCCACCAATCTCTGCAGCTTCTCTTCAGAATCTCCCAAGAGCACAGTGTCATCAGCAAAGAGCAGCTGTGACAACTCCCACCCTGTGTGTGATTCTTTATCTTTTAACTCCACGCCTCTTGCCAAGACCCTCGCATTTACTTCTCTTACAACCCCATCTATAAATATATTAAACAACCACGGTGACATCACACATCCTTGTCTAAGGCCTACTTTTACTGGGAAAAAATTTCCCTCTTTTCTACATACTCTAACTTGAGCCTCACTATCCTCGTAAAAACTCTTCACTGCTTTCAGTAACCTACCTCCTACACCATACACTTGCAACATCTGCCACATTGCCCCCCTATCCACCCTGTCATACGCCTTTTCCAAATCCATAAATGCCACAAAGACCTCTTTAGCCTTATCTAAATACTGTTCACTTATATGTTTCACTGTAAACACCTGGTCCACACACCCCCTACCTTTCCTAAAGCCTCCTTGTTCATCTGCTATCCTATTCTCCGTCTTACTCTTAATTCTTTCAATTATAACTCTACCATACACTTTACCAGGTACACTCAACAGACTTATCCCCCTATAATTTTTGCACTCTCTTTTATCCCCTTTGCCTTTATACAAAGGAACTATGCATGCTCTCTGCCTATCCCTAGGTACCTTACCCTCTTCCATACATTTATTAAATAATTGCACCAACCACTCCAAAACTATATCCCCACCTGCTTTTAACATTTCTATCTTTATCCCATCAATCCCGGCTGCCTTACCCCCTTTCATTTTACCTACTGCCTCACGAACTTCCCCCACACTCACAACTGGCTCTTCCTCACTCCTACAAGATGTTATTCCTCCTTGCCCTATACACGAAATCACAGCTTCCCTATCTTCATCAACATTTAACAATTCCTCAAAATATTCCCTCCATCTTCCCAATACCTCTAACTCTCCATTTAATAACTCTCCTCTCCTATTTTTAACTGACAAATCCATTTGTTCTCTAGGCTTCCTTAACTTGTTAATCTCACTCCAAAACTTTTTCTTATTTTCAACAAAATTTGTTGATAACAGCTCACCCACTCTCTCATTTGCTCTCTTTTTACATTGCTTCACCACTCTCTTAACCTCTCTCTTTTTCTCCATATACTCTTCCCTCCTTGCATCACTTCTACTTTGTAAAAACTTCTCATATGCTAACTTTTTCTCCCTTACTACTCTCTTTACATCATCATTCCACCAATCGCTCCTCTTCCCTCCTGCACCCACTTTCCTGTAACCACAAACTTCTGCTGAACACTCTAACACTACATTTTTAAACCTACCCCATTCCTCTTCGACCCCATTGCCTATGCTCTCATTAGCCCATCTATCCTCCAATAGCTGTTTATATCTTACCCTAACTGCCTCCTCTTTTAGTTTATAAACCTTCACCTCTCTCTTCCCTGATGCTTCTATTCTCCTTGTATCCCATCTACCTTTTACTCTCAGTGTAGCTACAACTAGAAAGTGATCTGATATATCTGTGGCCCCTCGATAAACATGTACATCCTGAAGTCTACTCAACAGTCTTTTATCTACCAATACATAATCCAACAAACTACTGTCATTTCGCCCTACATCATATCGTGTATACTTATTTATCCTCTTTTTCTTAAAATATGTATTACCTATAACTAAACCCCTTTCTATACAAAGTTCAATCAAAGGGCTCCCATTATCATTTACACCTGGCACCCCAAACTTACCTACCACACCCTCTCTAAAAGTTTTTCCTACTTTAGCATTCAGGTCCCCTACCACAATTACTCTCTCACTTGGTTCAAAGGCTCCTATACATTCACTTAACATCTCCCAAAATCTCTCTCTCTCCTCTGCATTCCTCTCTTCTCCAGGTGCATACACGCTTATTATGACCCACTTCTCGCATCCAACCTTTACTTTAATCCACATAATTCTCGAATTTACACATTCATATTCTCTTTTCTCCTTCCATAACTGATCATTTAACATTACTGCTACCCCTTCCTTTGCTCTAACTCTCTCAGATACTCCAGATTTAATCCCATTTATTTCCCCCCACTGAAACTCTCCTACCCCCTTCAGCTTTGTTTCGCTTAGAGCCAGGACATCCAACTTCTTTTCATTCATAACATCAGCAATCATCTGTTTCTTGTCATCCGCACTACATCCACGCACATTTAAACAACCCAGTTTTATAAAGTTTTTCTTCTTCTCTTTTTTAGTAAATGTATACAGGAGAAGGGGTTACTAGCCCATTGCTCCCGGCATTTTAATCGCCTCATACGACACGCATGGCTTACGGAGGAAAGATTCTTTTCCACTTCCCCATGGACAATAGAAGAAATAAAAAAGAACAAGAGCTATTTAGAATAAGGAGAAAAACCTAGATGTATGTATATATATATATGCATGTGCGTGTCTGTGAAGTGTGACCAAAGTGTAAGTAGGAGTAGCAAGATATCCCTGTTATCTAGCGTGTTTCTGAGACAGAAAAAGAAAACCAGCAATCCTACCATCATGCAAAACAGTTACAGGTTTTTGTTTCACAGTCATCTGGCAGGACGGTAGTACTTCCCTGGGTGGTTGCTGTCTACCAACCTACTACCTATTTAAAATTTCTTTAAAATTTCCCTAAAATGGGACAAGATATTGTCATTGTACATGTTGCTGACATGGATTGCAACCGCTTTATTAGGGGATGTTCCTCCACAAATCTTTCCATCCTACTCCACATTGCACAAATCTCCATTACTATCAATCACTACCACCATCATAACCACTACCACCCTCTACCACCATCATAACCACTACCACCCTCTACCACCATCATAACCACTACCACCCTCTACCACCACCATAACCACTACCACCCTCTACCACCACCATAACCACTACCACCCTCTACCACCATCATAACCACTACCACCATCATAACCACTACCACCATCATAACCACTACCACCCTTTACCACCATCATAACCACTAGCACCCTTTACCACCATCACTACCACCCTCTACCACCATCACTACCACCCTCTACCACCATCACTACCACCCTCTACCACCATCACTACCACCCTCTACCTCCATCACTACCACCATTGCTACCACCCACTACTACCACCACTACCACCCTCTACCACCATCACTACCACCCTCTACCACCATCACTACCACCCTCTACCTCCATCACTACCACCATTGCTACCACCCTCTACTTCCACCACTACCACCCTCTACCACTATCACTTCCACCACGACTTTCATATTTTTCTACAATCTTTTTCTTTAATTCTATCGTGTTTGTCACCTTCTTTACCAAGGGGCTGCCACTAGCTTTCTTTCGGCCCATAGTGGCTTATTTAGCAGCTGCAAGCACTAAAACGAATGGAATATTACAAAATGTATCGTATGAACACGTGGGATCATGCTCGCTTGCTGATAAACAATGGCACTCTGACTGTGGCCGCGTCGGGGCCGCTGAGTGTGGGGGAAGTTCATGAGGCAGTGGGTAGAATGAAAGGGGGTAAGGCAGCTGGGATTGATGGGATAAAGATAAAAATGTTAAAAGCAGGTGGGGATATAGTTTTGGAGTGGTTGGTGCTATTATTTAATAAATGTATGAAAGAGGGTAAAGTACCTTGGGATTGGCAGAGAGCATGCATAGTTCCTTTGTATAAAGGCAAAGGGGACAAAAGAGAGTGTAAAAATTATAGAGGAATAAGTCTGTTGAATATACCTGGTAAAGTGTATGGTATTGTCATTATGGAAAGAATTAAGAGTAGGACGGAGAGTAGGATAACAGATAAACAAGGAGGCTTTAGGAAGGGAAGGGGGTTTGTAGACCAAGAGTTTGCAATGAAACATATAGGTGAACAGTATTTAGATAAGGCTAAAGAGGTTTTTGTGGCATTTATGGATTTGGAAAAGGCATATGACAAGGTGGATAGGGGGGCAGTGTCGCAGATGTTGCTAGTGTATGGTATAGGAGGTTACTGAAACCAGTGAAGAGTTTTTACGAGGATAATGAGGCTCAGGTTAGAAATGTAGGAGAGAGAGGGAGATTATTTCCCAGTAAAAGTAGGCCTTAGACAAGAATGTATGATGTCACCGTGGTTATATTTATAGATGGGATTGTAAGAGAAGTGAATGCGAGGGTCTTGGTGAGAGGTGTGGAGTTAAAAGACTAGGAATCAAAAACAAAGTGAGAGTTGTCACAGTTGCTCTTTGCTGATGACACTGTGCTTTTGAGAGATTCTGAAGAGAAGTTGCAGAGGTTGGTTGATGGGTTTGGTAGGGTATGTAAAAGAAGAAAATTAAAGTAAATATAGGAGCAAGGTGATGAGGATAACAAAAAGATTAGGTGACAAAAGATTGGATATCAGATAGGAGGGAGAGAGTATGGAGGAGGTGAATGTATTCAGATATTTAGGAGTAAACGTGTCAGCAGATGGGTCTATGAAGGATGAGGTGAATCATAGAATTGATAAGGGGAAAAAGGTGAGTGGTGCACTTAGGAGTCTGTGGAGACAAAGAACTTTGTCCATGGAAGCAGAGGGGAATGTATGAGAGTATAGTTATGCCAACACACTTTTATGGGTGTAAAGCATGGGTGATGAATGTTGAAGTGAAGAGAAGGCTGGAGGCAGTGGAGATGACATGTCTGAGGGCAATGTGTGATGTGAATATAATGCAGAGAATTCATAATTTGGAAATTAGGAGGAGGTGTGAGATTAGCAAAACTATTATCCAGAGGGCTGAGGAGGGGTTGTTGAGGTGGTTTGGACATGTAGAGAGAATTTAACAAATGACTTCGAGTGTGTTTAAATTTGTAGTGGGCGGGGTAGGGGTCTGCCTAGGAAAGGTTGGAGGGAGGGAGGCAAAGGAGGTTTTGTGTGTGAGGGGCTTGGACTTCCAGCAAGCATGTATGAGCGTATTTGATAGGAGTGAATGGAGACAAATGTTTTTTTTATACTTGATGTGCTGTTGGAGTGTGAGCAAAGTAACATTTATGAAGGGATTCAGGGAAACCAGCAGGTAGGACTTGAGTCCTGGAGATGGGAAGTATAGTGTCTGCACTCTGAAGGAGGGGTGTTAATGTTGCAGTTTTATAACTGTAGTGTACAGCACCCTTCTGGCAAGACAGTGATGGAGTGAATGATGAAAGTTTTTCTTTTTTGCGCCACCCTGCCTTGGTGGGAATCGGCCGATGTGTTAATGATAAAATATATCTCTTCGCCAGTTTTTCTTATTAATTTTAGTCGTGGTCATCTCATGTTGTGCCAGTTTATGTAGTAAGGAAGTCTTCTGTTCTTTCAAATACGGTTCTTTATATTCTTGCATGTGGTTATCGTGTCTCGACTTATCTTCCAGTCAGCCAAAGAAAGTAGGGTATATCCAGTCCCGTTACCCTTTCTTCATATCCTTTTATTTTAGCTCTGGGAGCCATTTTTTACAACAGCTTTTCATCACACAATGTTTTATGGTGACACACTTGTCAGTGGCATCTGTCTGATCAGTATTTTATTACACAATTTATACTCTTTGTGTGGTCTGTTTTCACTTTTTCCTGTTTATATTACATGGCAGTTCTCAACATTAAATTCCATTATCTATTTTTACTCAACTTGCTCATCTGTCCAGGCCTTCCAGTATGAGTACACTTTTTTATTTTTTTTTTAACAAGTCGGCTGTCTCCCACCAAGGCAGGGTGACCCAAAAAGAAAATCCCCAAAAAGAAAATACTTTCATCATCATTCAACACTTTCACCTCACACACACATAATCACTGTTTTTGCAGAGGTACTCAGAATACAACAGTTTAGAAGCATATATGTATAAAGATACACAATATATCCCTCCAAACTGCCAATATCCCAAACCCCTCCTTTAAAGTGCAGGCATTGTACTTCCCATTTCCAGGACTCAAGTCTGGCTATATAAAAATAACCGGTTTCTCTGAATCCCTTCACTAAATACGTATTACCCTGCTCACACTCCAACAGCTCGTCAGGTCCCAAATGCCATTCATCTCCATTCACTCCTATCTAACTCGGTCACACACGCTTGCTGGAAGTCCAAGCCCCTCGCCTACAAAACCTCCTTTACCCCACTCCCTCCAACCTTTTCTAGGACCCCTACCCTGCCTTCCTTTCCCTACAGATTTATATGCTCTCCATGTCATTCTACTTTGATCCATTCTCTCTCCACATCTTCTTTTAATTTCTACACTCCAGATTTTCTGCATAATGTTTGCACCACACATTGCCCTTAGACAGGACATCTCCACTGCTTCCAACCGCCTCCTCGCTGCAACATTTACAGCCCAAGCTTCACATTCATGTAAGAGTGTTGGTACTACTATACTTTCATACATTCCCTTCTTTGCCTCCATAGATAACATTTTTTTGTCTCCACATATACCTCAATGCACCACTCGCCTTTTTTCCTTCATCAATTCTATGATTAACATCATCCTTCATAAATCCAACCACTGACATGTCAACTCCCAAATATCTGGAAACATTCACTTCTTCCATACACCTCCTCCCCAATTTGATATCCAATTTTTCTTTATCTAAATCATTTGATACCCTCATCACCTTACTCTTTTCTATGTTCACTTTCAACTTTCTACCTTTACACACACTCCCAAACTCGTCCACTAACCTTTGCAATTTTTCTTTAGAATCTCCCATAAGCACAGTATCATCAGCAAAAAGTAACTGTGTCATTTCCCATTTTGTATTTGATTCCCCATAATTTAATCACACCCCTCTCCCAAACACGTCAACGCCCCCGCGGCCCGGTCTGTGACCAGGCCTCCTGGTGGATCAGAGCCTGATCAACCAGGCTGTTACTGCTGGCTGCACGCAAACCAACGTACGAGCCACAGCCCGGCTGGTCAGGAACCGACTTTAGGTGCTTGTCCAGTGCCAGCTTGAAGACTGCCAGGGGTCTGTTGGTAATCCCCCTTATGTATGGTGGGAGGCAGTTGAACAGTCTTGGACCCCTGACACTTATTGAATGGTCTCTTAACATGCTAGTGACACCCCTGCTTTTCATTGGGGGGATGTTGCATCGTCTGCCAAGTCTTTTGCTTTCGTAGTGAGTGATTTTCGTGTGCAAGTTCGGTACTAGTCCCTCTAGGATTTTCCAGGTGTATATAATCATGTATCTCTCCTGCCTGCATTCCAGGGAATACAGGTTTAGGAACCTCAAGCGCTCCCAGTAATTGAGGTGTTTTATCTCCATTATGCGTGCCGTGAAGGTTCTCTGTACATTTTCTAGGTCAGCAATTTCACCTGCCTTGAAAGGTGCTGTTAGTGTGCAGCAATATTCCAGCCTAGATAGAACAAGTGACCTGAAGAGTGTCATTATGGGCTTGGCCTCCCTAGTTTTGAAGGTTCTCATTATCCATCCTGTCATTTTTCTAGCAGATGCGATTGATACAATGTTATGGTCCTTGAAGGTGAGATCCTCCGACATGATCACTCCCAGGTCTTTGACGTTGGTGTTTCGCTCTATTTTGTGGCCAGAATTTGCTTTGTACTCTGATGAAGATTTAATTTCCTCGTGTTTACCATATCTGAGTAATTGAAATTTCTCATCGTTGAACTTCATATTGTTTTCTGCAGCCCACTGAAAGATTTGGTTGATGT
Organism: Cherax quadricarinatus; assembly: GCF_038502225.1. Lineage (NCBI taxonomy): Eukaryota > Metazoa > Arthropoda > Malacostraca > Decapoda > Parastacidae > Cherax > Cherax quadricarinatus. The sequence continues at coordinate 18,943,394 of NC_091318.1, forward strand.
CTGCCTGGAGCCTTGCAGTGTCTGCAATGGAAGACACTGTCATGCAGATTCGGGTGTCATCTGCAAAGGAAGACACGGTGCTGTGGCTGACATCCTTGTCTATGTCAGATATGAGGATGAGGAACAAGATGGGAGCGAGTACTGTGCCTTGTGGAACAGAGCAACAGTAGTGCAGAAACACTTCATATGATCATTAGATGAGTTACTGTGCATTCAAGAGAATGTATGTAATGTAATTAAAAAAAAAAAATCTAGTTTGATAGGGTCACAGGTTATACATTTATGAGATACAGTTAATCAGTATTTATTTAGTTGTGGGTGAGTAAGTGTTTTTTAAGAAGAGTCTTGAATTGATACAGACAGTGTTTCTTTTATATTCACAGGTAATGAATTCCAGATTTTTGGGCCTTTTATGTGCATTGAGTTTTTACATAGTGTGAGATGGACATGGGGAACATCAAAGAGTGATCTGTGCCTTGTGTTATGGTCATGTGTTCTGTTGAGGTTGGTAAGGAGAAGTTTGAGGGGAGGGTTTATATCCGAGTTTAGTGTTCTATGTATGTAATAGGCACAATAATAAGTATGGATGTTTTGTATGGTGAGTAAGTTTCGAGTTTTGAATATTGGTGGAGTATGCTGCCTGGAGTGGGAATTTGTTAACATTCTGACTGCAGTCTTTTGTTGGGTAATTATTGGTCTGAGATGATTTATTGTTGTTGAGCCCCATGCACAAATTCCATAGGTGAGATAGGGGTAAATGAGTGAGTGATGTAGGGCCAGGAGGGCTGATTGTGGAACATACTACCGTATCTTACCATATTCCTACGGTTTTGGAGATTTTCTTGGAAATTTGTTGTACGTGTGTTTGAAATTTGAGTCTATTATCAAGGTGGATTCCTAAGAATTTTCCCTCTGAGTTTTGTGATAGTTTTGTCAGTTGCCTGGTTTACCAGCGAGCTCACAGGATTTACTCCCAACGATGCTGCCGCCCTACCACTCTTGCCTTATCTTCCCTTCTTGCAGACGGCCCAGCCTTTGACTTAAAATCACTTTTTTACTTTTTGTCAGCAACTGCTTTACTGTATGAACTTTGACACACAGCCCTTAGCATCCCTTCCAGCCCTTTTCTCCCCTCACCTCTGATCCCTTCTCCACCTAGCTGTTTATAGCCTCAGCCCTATTTTCTGCCCTGCAGCACTGTATGACCCATGTTGGTTTAGCATTTTCTTTGATTATAATAATAATATTAATTTGAGGGAACAGTAAGGCTTTAAAGCTGTCTGCTTTAAATAAAAACAGATGTTCAACTTAAACTATAATTAATTTCTCTAGTATTAAGTAGTCTGTAAACCATTAATTTAGTCTGCCCATAATGCCATGGCATGATAGTGGCTCTCTTTGAACTGTAGCTCATTATTGTAACTACAGAATCTCATTGTAAACTTGCAAAGAAATAAAAATTGTATTGTAGGCACAAGAGGGTCCACCCTCTCATGTCTTCACTTTTACTGGCAGCCCAAGTTATGTGTATCATCATGCACTTCTGGGCTGCCATTGCCAGCAACAGGATTTGGGTGCAAGGGTTTACTGTTGCCCTTTCAAGTAAGGCCTTCCCTCATCTATAGTGCCCCAGTCTTATCAGTGATTCACTTTATACCTTCCACGAACATCATAAGGGCACTCGTGCTCATGTCTATTTCCTGACCAGATACAAGGACAACGGGTCTCGTCCCCATCCTCCACAGCAGCTTAGTTCCAGCTGCTGGATAGGCAGGCCTGAGCCTTCCTGTAATAGGGTGAAATGAGTTGCTGCCCTATGTCAGTAGAGCATCATGCAGTACAATTTTAAAAATTAACGAGCATCATCATGCATGGTGTACTAAGGATAATATAATAATATAAAATTAAGCACAACTGAAAAGGTTCATAAAGCACTGCAGTGAAGGGAGGAATGTGCAAAGGTGATGGGGTGAAGGGCATTTCCCGCCACCTTAGCAGATAACGGTTTTTAACATGCCATCCATAACCCCCCCCCATCCCCAGGAAACTAATCATGCATAATACTCAACTTCGATTACTTTCTAAAATCAGTGCTTTGAAACCCCTACACAACCTTAGATCAAAGAATACTATCACACAGACTTTCTATGCTGATGGCTCCCTTAACCTTGAGAGTGGGAGGGCAGAAAGCGCTGTTATCATACACAAGCCTAGTGGTACTATAATAGAGTTGTATACCTACTTGGAGTATACCTGGAGAGCATTTCGGGGATCAATGCCCCTGTGGCCCGGTCTATGACCAGGCCTTGCGGTGGACCAGGACCTGATCAACCAGGCTGTTACTGCTGGCTGCACACAAACTGATGTACGAACCACAGCTGGCTGGTCAGGTGTTTTAGAATTAATAATTGGGCTTCCACCAAACAAACTGAGCTGTTTGCTGGACTTGTTGTTCTCAAACCTATGGAAACTATGACCGCATACTGACGTTCTTTCCTCATTACTTCTAAATAACATGAGAGACTGAATGTAGCATGCTTTTGCATGAAGCTAGGCACAGTTATACAGAAATCACTGGTCAACAACCAAAATGCTTCCGAGACCAGAGTAAGAAAGGTATAAAATACCGACAATATGAAAGTTAAGACACATGTAGATGTCCTCTGAACCAAGATTCCATGATGTTGCCTATATAACCACCAGTCTTCTTGCCTTTGCTCCAGATTCTCCTCCACCACGATGCTGTGAACACTAACTCCAAGGCTGAGGGACTGATTACCTCATCTTTTGTATATAGTTCTACTGTCTTCCAATTATGTCCTAGAATCTATATTGATAAAGCCACTGGATGGTGAAACGTCTACAATAAAGATATCCAGATGTTGCACATGTCTTAACTTTCATATTGTCGGTATTTTATACCTTTCTTGCACAACTTGTCTGACACTGCAACATCATGGAATCTTGGTTCAGAGGACATCTACAAGACCTTCTTCACGGCTGCTACAACTAACCCATCTCTTTGGGAAGGACCTACTTCCACTGGGGAATCCCGCCTACCAATGACTATGCCCTCGTCTGCTGCACGTCCTGATCCACTGATGCCTATATAACCGCCAGTCTTCTTGCCTTTGCTCCAGATTCTCCTCCACCACGATGCTGTGAACACTAACTCCAAGGCTGAGGGACTGATTACCTCATCTTTTGTATATAGTTCTGTCTTCCAATTATGTCCTAGAATCTGTATTGATAAAGCCACTGGATGGCAAAACGTCTACAATAAAGATATCCAGAAGTTGCACGTGTGTCTTAACTTTCGAGACCAGAGTAGCAATTTCCAACTTTAGGTCACTGGTAATGAATATCATGGTTAAAATTGTTTATCTATACTTTTCATTATACACCTACCATCCTACTTACAACCGAGCTTGGTTCCAACCAACCGGTCATAAATCAAAATGGACGTAAGTCGAACCTTAGAAAATTGCCAATAGGGATACTTCAAAAATTAAATATTGATCTTGTAAAGCAATCATCCTCATACTGTTTAATTACTTTGATCTTCTGGTCGAGAGTAAGAGCCTTTCTTGCCTTCTTGCCACAACCTCCAGTGCAAGATTCAGACTTCCTCTTAGGGGCCATGGTGAAATTTACTGTCCAGTTAGTACAGTTAATATAGTATGATGCTGCTGATAGGGCCATTACAAACAATACATGGACACAGAGGGTATATATAGGCTTTGAGTGAGGTGTAGTACAAGTAGAGATAGTAGTAGTAGTTATTCATGCGGTGGAAAAGTCAGTTGGTACATGAGAAAGAAAGGTTACAAAAGCTATGGCTTGGGTACCATAAAAAATAGGTTGGGCAAATGTATATGATAGGATTTGAGAAGGCAAGTTTCAGTGTCCCTTCTCTATTACATATGTTAACTCATACAAAAATAGCCCGCACATTAAAAATAAAGAATCTTATGACGACATTTTGGACCGAAACGTCGTCATAATGACAGGTAATTATAATTGTTTTCAAGCAGAGTTGTCAATCGTGGAAGAATCTTCTGAGTAAGGTAATAGAGGCTAGGATCATGTATAGCTTAAAAAAGAAATGAGACAAATATATAAGTGGGAGGGGCTGGGTTTGATGGGTGTTTGGGGTATGGGGAAAAATTCTTGGTCAGCTTTGGGAAGAGGTTGGACAAATACAGGGGTGGTTTTGATAAGGACCTGCCTTGTATAGGCCAGTAGGCCTTCTACAGTGTTCCTCAATTATGTTCTTACGCACCAGCTGACTTTTCCACCACATGTGTAACTACTACTACTACCTCTACTTGTGTGGGTAAAATGTTGTCAATAAAGGATCACATTATACTGCTTATGTGTTTATTTATCCAAGCCTGTGTGGTGTGTTGCTGCGAGTAGAGGTCAAATATCATATGGTGGTATGCGGCAGCCTTGCTGCCAGACGCATGGTCGTAAGTCGAGTAGTTGTGTGTCTTGCAGATCATAAATAGGATGGCAGATGTACACCCACGTATCACAACAGGTTCCAACAGGTTTGCAGCAGTGTGTTTCTCACCACACTCAGTCTCACTGCCCTTCATTATTGTTTCATCAGTCATAGGTGGTGATTGTGCTGTGCAAGTTTATATTTTGAGGTGAAAGGTAGGTGATTTTCTTAGCCAAACACTTTTTAAATTTATAATAAATATTCACTGACCAAGCTATTGATATGCATGCAAGAAGTTCCCACTACATCAGGAGAGACTGGCCACCTTGTCAATCATTGGAGCCTGGGATGAAAAATGTTCAACATCCACCTCTCATTGAACCAAACAAAATTTTGCTACCACCACTACACACAAAACTGGGTCTAATGAAAACCTTTGTAAAAGCTATGGACAAATCCAGTCAGGGATTCCAGTATTTAACATCACTGAGTAATGCTAAGATAAGAAAGGGAGTCTTCAATGGCCCTCAGATTTGAGAGCTTCTTAAAGATGAGGACTTTGAATCAGACCTTCATGAGGAGGAGAAAGCTGCTTTGGAAGCATTCAAGTTAGTGGCTATTCTGCTACCGTCCACAGGTATCTTGGACCTACGATAGCCCTACTGTCTGCTGTCTCACTAAGTTTAGGGTTTGACTTTGTCGCGAATAAAGCTGAGCTCTATCTAAGAGTTAGTCGAGAGGAAAGGCGGTCCCATTATACAATGCCATGGCGGCACTTTCTACCTATTGGAGGTAGAAGCCTATTCCTGAGCCCTCTTGGGGTGGGGGTGTGGCATGCAAAGAGTATGTAACCTTTATTTGGCACATGTATACACCCTCATTAAAAGGCTACCTCCCCAACCAGCGAACCGGGTGCTAAGGGTCGGACGATGGGGCCCCATCGTCAGATCAATACCTAGGTTCAGCCAATGAGAAGGTGGGTCTGGGAATTGTGGAGGTGGCGTGGTCACCACTCATTTTTCCATTCTAGAGCTGGTTGAACACGGTTGTCCATTCTGTCTCCAGGCGGTGTCTTTGCCTCTTGATTTATCATGTTGTACACATTTCGAACGGTATATAGTGTATGTACATACTTGTAATATGTACATATAATCGCACTTGAAGGAAAATATAATTCAAAGTCATTCAGCTGTGTTTGTTCTGCTCCTTGCTCCCCTTTACACCCAGGATAACAGGCCTTTTTGTTCCTGGGTTGTAATAAGTAGAGTGGCTCACCAGGTGACTTGGTTGGCTGACATCATCGTTGTTCTTACTCCTGGCACTTCATTCTCCACTCGCGAACTTTTCGTTGAGAGTCTCTGCTAATGCCAGGCTGTTGAAAAGAGTTGGGACTGCTTGGACAAGGAGTGGTTGGTTTCAAAAGTATCAGTCAACCTGGCTACCTCCAATGCAGTGGTCAACATGTGATCCTGCAGAAAGACTCAAACCTCTGGTCCAACAGACTCCAACAGGTTATCCACCAGTACGAGTTGAACTAACTCCCCAAAGTTGGTGACCCCACTGGCCTTGTACCACTGGGTAAATATTTTAGTCTGTTACCTTACAAAGTTAACATAAGACTGCCCCAGCTGTCGATTACTGAATTTAAAAGCCTTTCTGTACTTGGCAGGAACACACTGATATGCACTAAGAACCGTGGTTTTCACCACCCGATAGTTTTTCAATTCAATTCAAGTTTATTCTCTATAAGGGTTACAATGTGGGGTTTACAGGTTTTGGGTATTGTGTGGTTTACATGTTTTTTTTTTCTTCACCGGTATTCTCCACATGTTATAAAATACTAATTACAGAGGGGGCCACTAGGACACTTAGCATGGCTAGGCATTTCGAGCAGACTTAGATTAATTCTCAACATTAAATCCTTACAGATTATGGTATTAAGGCTAAGTGACTACATCATAATTTGTGAATGCTTTTGTTTTGGCACAATACAAGGTGTCTATATTGGAGTATCATAGGCAAACTTATGACTAGTTAGGATTTATTATTTTAAGATTAAGATTAGTATTTCTGGGTTTATAGGCAGTGGGTGAGTGAGTGTAATTGTGAACCACCAGGTGGTTATCATGTAGTTAGTTATCGGGGTGGATCAGGGAGATAAGATGTTTTCTAACTGTAGTTTTGAAAGTGGTGAATGTGTCTGCAGTTCTAGAGTTTTCAGGTAGGGTGTTCCAGATTTTAGGTCCTTTGAAATACATTGTAAAGGTTTAGTCGAACACGGGGAATGTCATAGAGATGTTTGTGTCTGGTGTTATGCTAAATTCAATGTCATTTAACACTGATGTAAACTCCTGTGCCTTACCAAATAATGCTGTGTGAACCAATGATGCCCATGCTGTTCAGGCCACCTCAAGGCTCGAACTTGGTTTTTGAAAGCTTCAAAAAACTGTTCCATCTCGGCTTCGAGGAACAAACTGTACTGCCCTTTGCAAACTAAAGTCCTCAATAGTCTGTTTGAATTGCCTCCTCTCCTTCACTCTATCAAATTCCTCCCTAGCAAAAGCATGCTGCTCTTTAGTTTGTTCATGATTGAGTCTGGCTAACTCGAGTGCCAATGAAGCAGACTCGCCCTGAGACAAACTCGACATGCCTCTTGCTTCACCAGGCTGCTGGTTTAGCTCAGGTGTGTTTCAACCATTCTGCAGAAACCTAAGTGGAGATCTATTAATAGCTCCTGTAGCTGGGGACATGTCAAGCTGGTGCACCATGTCCACTTTTGTCTTTAATTTACTGCAAATAAGATTACAAAGTTGTACCGCAGTTAGAGTTCTTTGATAACCAATGCCAATAGATCGCCAACAACACTGTAGAGAGAACTTGGGCAGGTTTAGTAAACTCAGTCACTAATCGTCGGACTCTTAGAGGTGGCATTTAATCCCCAACCCGCTACTTACATGCTCAAGCTGCATGCACAGTATGACTGCAGAGTCACGATAGTAAGGCTGACACGAATGCAGAATACGCACATACAATAGCAATAGCAAAACCAACTGCAAAATATTCACACATCAGCAAGATTGACCATAGCAAAGCTAGCACAGTTGACACGCCAAAATACCAAGCTGTTAACGATCACACAGTAGCAGGCTGACCATAAAGAAAGAAAAATACAAAGCTGACACGCAAAGTTTTGTAAAGCGTTGGCAAAGCTGACGCAATGCCAGACAGCAAGCTATATGATGCTCCTGCGTCAGGTTCAACTCTAGGCTCAACTCCTCCTTCAAGTCCAGCTCCAGCTCTTGGACAGGCTACCCATATTACAACCCAGGAACAAAAAGGCCTGTTATCCTGGGTGTAAAGGGAAGCATGGAGCAGAACAAACACAGCTGAATGACTTTGAATTATATTTTCTTTCACCAAGTGTGATTATTAGTATTTATAAGTATGTACACTATATACAGTTGGAAATATATGTGTACAACATGGTAAATCAAGAAGCAAAGACACACCCTGGAGACAGAATAGACAACTGTGTTCATCCACCTCTAGAATGGAAATGACAACAAGGGTGGAAATGTGAGTGGTGACCACGCCAACTCCACAATTGCCAGACCCACCTTCTCATTGGCTGAACCTAGGTACTGATCTGACAATGGGGCCCCATCGTCTGACCCTTAGCACCTGGTTCACTGGTTGGGGAGGTAGCCTTTTAACCCTTAAATGGTCCAAATGTATATATACGTTTTTTCAACATTTGAAAGTATGTAAAAAAATGTACATCTTTTTTTTTTTTACATTTGAAAATGTGTAAAAAAAACTTTTATCTACTTTTTTTTTTATATTTGAAAATATGTAAAAAAAAAAAAAAAACAGATCTACTTTTGGAGCACTAAGGATTTGAACGTCGATCTATTTGGACCGTTTAAGGGTTAATGAGGGTGTATGCATGCGCCAAATAAAGGTTACATACTCTTTGCATGCCACAGTGGTGAAGGGATTTCTCAGAAACAGAAGGGAAGGCAACTATGAAGAAATGGTGAAAAACCTCAAGGCTTACAAGAACATGGGATGTAACATGTCACTTAAAATCCACTTTTTGGACTCTCATTTAGTCTTTTTTTCCAGTGAACTGTGGGGCAGTTAGTGACGAACATGGTATAAGGTTTCACCAAGATATTTCAGCCATGGAAAAACGGTACCAGGGCAAATGGGGCACAAGAATGCTTGCAAACTATTGCTGGACATTGGCAAGAGATGATGCCTTAGCCCACCATAAGCATCAAGCAAAGGGGCAGAGTAGGTACAGATTAGAGTTTAAAACATACTGACACACATTGTACGTTATACTAATCAAATATTACATGTCTCCTATCTTTAAACCTATAGCCAATAAGCATTCTTCAATGTGATATTTGGATTCAGGACATGAAAATTTCAAAAGAATTAACTAATTTCATTTAAGAAGCATACAACTTTTCAAAAATTGTTGACCAGTGAATTATTCAGAAAAGGATTACAGTTAAGCTTTTGTGAATTCCCTCTCACATAGGCCTTTAGGAGCATGACAGAGTTGATGAATTAGCTAAATAAGCATTAAATAAAGAGAATGTTGAATATTTTGATTTTTCCAAACAGAAGTTCATGAAATATTGTCAATGGAACTATCAGACGAGCATGAAGAAAGTATAAGAGTATGGATATGAACTAGCAGATCCATTACCCTATTACTACTGGCCATGTTACTTCCATAGATATGTTTGACTTGTCACATGTCATTATGATGCATAACGGATCTGCTAGTTCCTATCTGTACTGTTCTAATATTGGAACTAGCAGATCCATTATCCACAGGCTTATAATTTCTGACTCAAACTGGGACATATTTAAGGTTTTGAAAAAAAAAAACATATGCATACATGATAATGATAATGTTTTTTTCAGCATGATACAATGTTTGTACAAAGGAGAATGACATTTGGGTGTACGTGCTGAAAGCCCCTATATATGCAGGGCATTTCAAGCAAACTTAAGACTAACTTAAGATTAATAAGGCAATAACAATAAGATGTAAATTTAGGAGTTTACAATGAATATGAGAGAATTGAATATTCTATTAGTTCATGTTATATGGCTTTAGCAAGTTTAATTGAGAGGAATTACAGGTTTGATTATTAACCTAAAGGGGAGGATTACAGATATTTATTATTATTATTATTATAATCAAAAAGAAGCGCTAAGCCACAAGGGCTATACAGCGCTGTACAGATATTGAGAGTAAGATTATACGTATACATTGTTCAAAATGTTATTTATGTGTTTGTGACACTGAGAATATGCATTTTTAGTTTTTACGTATTTAGCTGATGCTGGGATTTGTTAGGGAGATAAGGTGCTTTTTAACAGTAGTTTTGAAAATGCTGGCCGAGTCGGTGGTTCTGGAGATTTCTGGCAGAGAGTTCCAGATTTTGGGCCCTTTTATGTACTACAACGAAATTTTGAAGAGATTTAACTGGACACGGGGAATGTCACAGATTTTTGTGCGTAGGATTATGTCTATGGGTTCTGTTGCAACTATCAAGAAAGCGCTTCAGGTTGGGATATATATTAGAATTTATTGTTTTGTAAATGTAGGATACACAGTTGTAAGAGTGAATGCTTTGTATAGTGAGTAGGTTTAGGTCTTTGAAGAGGGGGGGGGGTGTTTGTCTAGCTGTGAATTGTGTGGTCATTGCACTAAAGCTTTTTGTTGGGTTATTGGCTTTAGATGAGTTGGTGCTGTTGATCCCCAGGCTCAAATAGCAGGTGAGGTAGGGGTAAATCAGTGAATAGTATGTATAGTGTAAGTAGTGCTGTTTGTGGTACATAATAAGGTATCTTTGAGAAGATGCCAACTGTTTTGGATACACTTTTTTTTTTTTTTTTGTTATGTGTTCAAATATTCAAATTCAAATTTTTATTTCTTTGCAAAGTTTACAATGTGTGACTGGCATGTTATAAGGAGTCTATTTCATGCATAGTTTACAATGTGTAATTACAATATTGATTTGCAATTACAAAGAAAGCCACTATCATGTCAAGGCATTTCGGGCAGGCTAAACCATGTTGTTTATGGGTGTTGAATTTCAAGTTGCTGTCAAGATGCAGACCCAGAAATTTTCCCTCGTGTTTAGCAATAAGGGTATTGTTAAGCATAATGTTTAGTTGGCCCTCACTTGCTCTGCTCCCAAACATAATACGTATAGGTTTTGTCAATATTAAGTGTAAGTTTATTAATGGTCATCCAGGTCAATATTGTTACGAGCACTTCATTAACAAAAGTGTTGACTGTGGTGGCAAGATCAGGGTGGGAGATGACAAAAGTCATGTTGTCAACAAAGAATAGGTCTAAGCTGTTGCAGTTCATTTGGAAGGTCAGTGATGTATAAAAGTAAAAGTAGGGGGCAAAGAATGCTTCCCTGTTGTATGCCAGTGTTGAGAGGTCTTGATAATATAATAATATATATCTTATTTCTATGAGTACATGTACAAGGTATACAGGCCTAGCTGACATCAATGACATACTACTACAGTGGAACCTCAAATTTCGAACGTATCACTTATCGAACGTTTCAAAAATAGAACTCTTTTTTTCAAACCAACTTTGTCCCTATTATCGAACGCACCCCTATTTTCGGACCGCCGGGTACTGGACCTCTCTGCCAGCCCGCTCTGTCCGCGTCCCCGTGCAGGCGCCGTGAGCCAGTCTGGCTTTGTTGATGCTTGAGTAAACACTAGCCTGCACTCTCATTCAAACATTTTACGATTATTTCATTGTGTTTAGTGCTTGTGGGACTGTGATATAAGCTACCATGGGCCCAAAGAAACTTGCTAGTGGTACCCCTGTGGTAAAGAAAGTGAGAAACACCATAGATGTGAAGAAGGAAATAATACAAAAGTATAAGAGTGGTGTGAGACTTGCTGAGCTTGCCAGGATGTATGGGAAAAACAAGTCAACCATCGGTTCTATCCTGGCAAAGAACAAATCAAGGAAGCTGATGTTGCAAAAGGTGTTAATATGCTAATCAAATAAAGACCACAAATAGTTAGAGGTTGAGGAGTTGTTGCTGTTGTGGATCAAGGATAAAGAGATGGCAGGTGATAGTGTTTCAGAGACGATTTGTGAGAAGGCAAGGAAGTTGCATGCCAATCTGGTACAGAAAACTCCTGGAACCAGTTCAGTGACAGAACCATGTCCCATTTTAAGGAAATGTTAGAGGCGCCAGAAACAGAGGACTGTGGACAGTTATTTTGTGAGACTGGTCCAGTGACTCTCAAGCTGGTCCTAGTGGCATTAAAAGACAGAGAATGAAAGTAACCCCAGAGAGGGCTTTATCTGAAGTCCTCATGGAGGGGGATTCTCCTTCCAAACACTAACCCAAACTCCCTTTCTCCTCCTCCCTATCTTCCAGATGCCATCAACAATCTTCAATAAAGGTAAATAAAAGTGTTATTTTATATTTATATACATAATTGAACACTATAGTATTTGTTGTATGTAAAACTGTAATTAATCTCTATGTAATTAATCTCTATAAAATGTATTTTTTTGTGAATATTTTTGGGTTTCTGGAACGGATTAATTGTATTTCCATTATTTCTTATGGGAAATATTGCTTCGATTTTCAGACTTTTCGAATTTAGAACTAGCTCCTGGAATGGATTAAGTTTGATATTTGAGGTTCCACTGTATATAGAAAGCCTCTTATTATGCACAGCATTCCAGGCAAATTAGGTGAATTTTGTCCCAGGATGAGAGACTCGCCAGTCGACTAACACCCAGGTACTCGTTTTACTGATGGGGAACATAGACAACCAGTGTAAAGAAACCCGCCCAACGTTTCTACCCTTGCCAGGAATCAAACCCGGACACTCACCGTGTGGAGCAAGAGCTTTAGCCACCAGGCCATGGTGTCCTTAATAGAGACACATTGCTATCTATTAGTAAGGTAAGTCTTGATATGTACCAGTGCATATATGCATGATATATAAAGTAGGTATATTCATTTTAATGCAAACAAGGGTTATATGTACCATTTCTCAATTAAGGACTACAGAAAGAAAAATAACAAAAAACATAAAACATGGAATCACTCTTTGAAGAATCATTCATGTGTTTCATAACCCCCCCCCCCTCCAGGTACACTCCATGTATAACTTAAATCAATGCTTATTTTGCAGTACATTAGCTCTTTACTGTAGATTCAGTCATTCTGCCTCTTTCCTGAGACCATACATTGTTCATCAGCGATGTTTCTGTCCAGGACAAAATGACAAACTGACCAGGAATACAGTACATGACTTTCAAACTGGGACAATCCCAGTCACAATAGGGACTTATACCATAAGCCTAATTATCCATCATAATGAATTCGAGGCACATAATGGGTCACAGTGATAAATAACTACTGACATGTTTATTATATCTAGTTACAGTCGTAATGAATGACTGACACAGAGATAAATTAATCCTGATGACAAAAGCTCTCGCTTCACACGGCGTGATGTCTGGGTTCGATTCCCTGCGAGGGTAGAAACACTCGGCGTGTTTCTTTACACCGATTGTCTATGTTCACTCACCAGTGAAATGGGTACCTGGGAATTAGTCAACTGGTGTGGGTTGAGTCCTGGGACAAAACTGACCTAATTTGCCTGAAATGCTCTGCATAACAAGGTGCTTTATATATAGTAGTATGTCATTAAGATTAAGATATTTATTTTGGCAAATTGCATAGTTGTACAGAGGAATATAATGGTTGTACATGCCAAAAGCCCCTTTGTATGCAGAGCATTTCTGGCAAACTTAATTAAGTTAATCTGAGATTAGTAAGGTAATAATACACAAATAACCCGCACATAAAAGAGAGCTTACGACGACGTTTCGGTCCGACTTGGACCATTGACAAAGTCACACTTATTTGTGTATCGTTCCAGTCACGGTATTGTGCCTTTTTTGTTATTTAAGGTAATAATACATTGATGTCAGCTAGGCCTATACCTTGTACATGTACTTGTAGTAAATAAAGATATTATTATTATTATATTACTGTTCTGGTTGTGTTGTATAACCCTTATAGATTTATCGCTTCTTTTTTATTATAATAATATTTGGGTTGTTAAGGGCCACCACGACGCAAGCTGTACTGAGCTCTACCTCCGGTAACATACAACTAAACTGTATAGGGTGCATAATAAACACATTAAATTAACACTTGCGCATTAGTGCGCAAGGTAAGTAAGTTTATTCAGGTATACACAAATACAGTTACATAGAATTATAATACATAGCAGCATATGTGTAGAGAACCTAGGATAACCCAAAAAAGTCAGAGAGAGTGACATTTCCATTGGGGTCCTTTTACCTTATTATTATAATATAAAGGTTATAATATTTTCTTATTATTCTATAATGACGATAACATCTTATTATCACACTAAAAAGACTACTACACGAGGGTCATTAAGACTATCTACAATACGAGGGTCATTACTAGGAAAGCTGTATAGCCCTTGTGGCTTAGCGCTTCTTTTTGATTATAATAATAATTACTAGGAATAAGGTAAAATTTACACGTATGTTAGCTAAAAAATAGAAAATCATTCCCCTCCCTTTCTGTAGCTACATTCATCAGACACCTTTTGGTACTCTTCTTGAACTGGTTCATGCTATGACTGGCTTTGACATGTGTGAGTAGTCTGTTCCATTCCTTTATTGCTGTACAATAAAAGGTATTTGAAGCCTGGCCAATGACTGTGGGTACTAGAAAGTTGCGCGCTCTCCCCCTAGTACTATGATTGCTTTGGTTCCCAACCTTGACAAAATTGACAGCAAGATATTCTGGACACTGTGAGCAATTTTATAAACATGATTTAGCTTCAGTTGTTTTACTCTGTCTTCAGCATTTAGCATATCCAACTGCTTTAAAGCAGTAAAGCAACAGCAAAGAACTACAGACCGATAGCACTAACATCCCATATCATAAAAATCTTTGAAAGAGTCCTAAGAAGCAAGATCACCACCCATCTAGAAACCCATCAGTTACACAACCCAGGGCAACATGGGATTAGAACAGGTCGCTCCTGTCTGTCTCAACTATTGGATCACTACGACAAGGTCCTAAATGCACTAGAAGATAAAAAGAATGCAGATGTAATATATACAGACTTTGCAAAAGCCTTTGACAAGTGTGACCATGGCGTAATAGCGCACAAAATGCGTGCTAAAGGAATAACAGGAAAAGTCGGTCGATGGATCTATAATTTCCTCACTAACAGAACACAGAGAGTAGTCGTTAACAGAGTAAAGTCCGAGGCAGCTACGGTGAAAAGCTCTGTTCCACAAGGCACAGTACTCGCTCCCATCTTGTTCCTCATCCTCATATCCGACATAGACAAGGATGTCAGCCACAGCACCGTGTCTTCCTTTGCAGATGACACCCGAATCTGCATGACAGTGTCTTCCATTGCAGACACTGCAAGGCTCCAGGCGGACATCAACCGAATCTTTCAGTGGGCTGCAGAAAACAATATGAAGTTCAACGATGAGAAATTTCAATTACTCAGATATGGTAAACACGAGGAAATTAAATCTTCATCAGAGTACAAAACAAATTCTGGCCACAAAATAGAGCGAAACACCAACGTCAAAGACCTGGGAGTGATCATGTCGGAGGATCTCACCTTCAAGGACCATAACATTGTATCAATCGCATCTGCTAGAAAAATGACAGGATGGATAATGAGAACCTTCAAAACTAGGGATGCCAAGCCCATGATGACACTCTTTAGGTCACTTGTTCTATCTAGGCTGGAATATTGCTGCACACTAACAGCATCTTTCAAGGCAGGTGAAATTGCTGACCTAGAAAATGTACAGAGAACCTTCACGGCGCGCATAACTGAGATAAAACACCTCAATTACTGGGAGCGCTTGAGGTTCCTGAACCTGTATTCCCTGGAACGCAGGCGGGAGAGATACATGATTATATACACCTGGAAAATCCTAGAGGGACTAGTACCGAACTTGCACACGAAAATCACTCACTACGAAAGCAAAAGACTTGGCAGACGATGCAACATCCCCCCAATGAAAAGCAGGGGTCTCACTAGCACGTTAAGAGACCATACAATAAGTGTCAGGGGCCTGAGACTGTTCAACTGCCTCCCAGCATACATAAGGGGGATTACCAACAGACCCCTGGCAGTCTTCAAGCTGGCACTGGACAAGCACCTAAAGTCGGTTCCTGACCAGCCGGGCTGTGGCTCGTACGTTGGTTTGCGTGCAGCCAGCAGCAACAGCCTGGTTGATCAGGCTCTGATCCACCAGGAGGCCTGGTCACAGACCGGGCCGCGGGGGCGTTGACCCCCGGAACTCTCTCCAGGTAAACTCCAGGTAATTCATCCTGGCCTACATGTTCTCTTGGTCCCAGCCCCAGGATGAATCTTATGATTTTGTTCTGGGTGATTTGCAGTCTATCTGTAGAATTTTTTTTGATTTTCCGAAACTATAGTGCCTAATAGGTGTTTAATGGGCCGATATGGGTCAAAAATGTATTTGAAAATAGGATAGAACCAAGAGTTCCCTTTGCGCATGCGCGGATGTGCGGGGGTATAGGTCGAACTGGGGCACAGGGAGGCAGGAGTGTTTTGAATGTAGTGAGGAGGCTGGGAAAGCATGGAACGAGGAAATTGGTGTTCACGGCGGCCTAAGGATTAATATGGGCCTCACTTCATAATAGGAAGTGTCGTAACTGTTCCTGGTGAGGAGTGAGGGAACGTGATTTATGGGACCACCGTAATAAGGTGGTAAAATTAGTGAATAATGGTTCGACCAGGTGTGAATGGTGCGCGGCCATTGTGTGTCCAGGGGAAATACCCGTGAGTTAATCCTCACTCATCGGCCTCAGATCTTAATGGAGTGACCTCTAATGTGTATCATAATAATTAAAAGACGTTAAATCGTCTTGTGAATGGTAATGTAATCAGTGATAATAACACTGAGTTAAGAGAATGCGGGATGTGAAATAGATCGCCCTGCTCCGAGTGAATGCGTGATTCTCGTACCGAGGATAGTGAAGCTTTATGGAATCACGACTTCTAAACCGGGACAAACCGACGGATACCTCGTCCTGCTGGAATAAGAACCGTGTCGGTGTAGCAGGACATCGAAAGGAGATGGTGAATGGAGGGAATAAGGAGTATCAATCTGGAGTTTACCTGGAGAGAGTTCCAGGGGTCAATGCCCCCGCGGCCCAGTCTGTGACCAGGCCTCCTGGTGGATCAGAGCCTGATCAACCAGGCTGTTGCTGCTGGCTGCATGCAAACCAACGTACGAGCCACAGCCCGGCTGGTCAGGAACCGACACAGTTAAGTAACCCTTCTAGTTATAGCAGACTGATGCTGGCCAGTTAGGTATGTTGTAATTGGATAGGTTATGGGTGATCCAGCTACATCAAGTGACCACCAGAGAATATCTGGTAAGTGGTGAGATTATGTACAAGTGTTTTCCTTGATGGATATATCCATGTGTAACCTACCCCACCCCCCCTTCATTCAGTTAAACTAATATAATCTATACAGTCCACAATTAATTAGTAGCACCGTACTTGTGGGTGCTATCCAATCCATACTGGTCTCGGATAGATATGGATAAGATTGTGAGGTCGAAGGAACCACTTGCCGTGACCAGGGGTGGTTAAGTTTTCTCACATGTCTACACGGGGTGACTACGGTAAACAATATGGTTGTCTCCCAATGAGTTTACTTGTAAGCATGTAATGTTGAGGTACATAAAGGTAATCACCCTATAAAATTTTCCATACTATCTTTCAGTTTTTTTGTCAAAGCAGAGTACCATGAAGAGCAAGCGTAATCCATATGGCATTGTATAAGGGCTAGACATAGGGTCCTGCGAGCCTCAGTAGGTAGACACTGTGCTTGTCTATAGAGGAACTTCAGTCTGGCATTCGCTTTCTTTACTACACTGTTCCCTATCAATTCTCCTGACATGCATGGGTCAAAGGGGATTCCCAGATATTTTACTGATGAAACCAAAGTGATGGGCTCCCCATTACACTGAACATTAAAATTATTTACCCTTCTCAGTTTATGTTTCGTGCCAAAGAGAATGGCTTCAGTTTTCCCGAGGTGTAATGATAGTTTGTTGTCTACTAACCATTTGCTGCAGGACTCCAGTTCCAGTGTTAAAACATTAGCTATATTTGTGGGTCTTTACCTGACACTAACAGGGCACTGTCATCTGCATATAGTAGGAGTTTGCACTTGACACTGATTGGCATGTCATTGACATAACACAAGAATAATAAGGGACCCAGAATACTACCTTGGGGAACTCCACGTTATCGGCAGGGGTTCTGATTCCGTTTTGTTGATTTTGACAATTTGTCTCCTGTTGCTAAGGTAGGACTTCAACGAGTCTACAGAACCTATACCGATAGCTTGAAGTTTCTTACATAATATATTGTGGTTGACAGTATCGAAGGCCTTTTGCAGAGTACACTGCCCTCTCTAGAATTTTGGATATTATACTGAGTATACTAACAGGCCTATAGTTGCTGACATCAGACCTACTATTTTTCTTGAAGATAGGAGTAACTCTGGCCTCCTTGAACCCCTCCGGTACAGTATTAGTGGTGATTGATAGATTTATTATGTAAGCAATAGGGATTGACAGTTCAGAAGCACCATCTTTTAGGACCTTAGACGGGATGTTATCAGGCCTGTGCTCTTAGTTGGGTTTAACTTGCTTAGTTCCTTTTGAATGAAGTAATGAGATGCACTTACTAGTTGACAGATGTTTGGGGTTACCCCTTTATTGGTATAGTATGTTTGAAACTTATCAGAGTCTGTGTTAAAGGTATTTGATGCAGCTGGTAGTTTACTTACTAGTGTTGATGCAACAGATGTGTAGTAGGAATTAAAGCAATTTGCCACCTTAGATGTTTCGTGGCATACCTCGTTGTCGATAGTGAGTACTATGTTAGACCTATCTACTGGCTTATGGCTATACCCCAACTGTTTTAGTTGTTGCCAGAGCTTTCTGGGGTTATGCTTATACTCTTCAATTTTTGAGCAATAGTATTTGCCTTTGCTCCTTTTATAAGTCTCTGTACTCTGTTCCTCACCCTTTGGAATTCATTTAGTGCTGCAATATCCTGTCTGTTTGCTTTAAATCTTTTTAGCAGCTGGTCTCTGAATTTCATATTATCTAATATCTCAGTAGTCATCCAGGGTTCAGTTCTTCGTTTAATCCTGACCTCTTTAACTGGTGCAATGTTATCAAGGATGGTAGTGAACATTGTTTTGAATTTTTCCCAGGCATCGTTTACGTGCGTGCAACTTACCTCTGTCCAGTCACTTAATATTTGTATTTATAACTCATTACAATTGTGACCAGGTGTGGACGTATCAGTGGTTCATTACTTTGTAATTTGTTCATGACTGTAACCATGTATAGGAGTGAAGCTGATTCATTACCTCTGTAACTTGCCATGATTAGTGACCAGATCTACCTGGAGTTCATTACCTTTGTAACTAGTTCAGCTATCATAACTTTGGGGTCCAGTCACTGGACCCATTATGTACCTTTGTAATCTTTTGACTACCGCCCACAGGATGGGTATGGGGTGCATAAAGATATTAAACTAAAGTGTGTGTGTGTGTGTGTGTGTGTGTGTGTGTGTGTGTGTGTGTGTGTGTGTGTGTGTGTGTGTGTGTGTGTGTGTGTGGTGTGTGTGACTCAACAATCAATATTTGCACCAATAACTCATTACAGTTGTGACCGGGTGTGGAAGTGTGAATTGCTCATTACTCTATAATTTGTTCATGATTGTAGCCAAAGTATAAACGTAAGTAACCATTCTACAGAATTCATTACCTTTGTAACTTGTGAGCTCAGTACCTTTGTACCTAGTTCAGCTATCAAAACTTTGGGGGCCCAGTCCCTGGACCCATTACGTACCTCTGTAATCTGTAAATACCTTTGTAACTTGTCATGATTGTGACCAGACTTACCTGGAGTTCATTACCTTTGTAAATTGTGAGTTCATTACCTTTGTAAATTGTGAGTTCATTACCTTTGTAAATTGTGAGTTCATTACCTCTGTAACTTGCTCAGCTATCAAAACTTTGGAGTCCAGTCCCTGGACCAATTATGTACCTCTGTAATCTTTTGACTACCGCCCACAGGATGGGTATGGGGTGCATAATAAACATATTAAACTAACTAACTAACCAGTCACAATTGTGTAGCCTATTTACCAGTGTTTCTTTACTGTAGTTTCTAGTTGACCTCATTATTATTGTCCTGTGTAGGCCTATCCTCTCCCTAGTGATTTTCCTGGTGGAGCAAATGATGAAATGATCACTAAGACCTGTGGTAATTAGGCACAAGTGCACGTAAGTATAATTATCATACATCGTGTAAATAACATAGGATAACCCCCAAAAGAGTCAGCGACTTATTTCCATTAGGGTCATTTAGCCATCATTTCCTGGCAATGAATGATGATAAATGGACTCATTGGTGTCAATCTCCCTGAGTCTTAAGTCAATAAAATTCAGTTGAAGTTCTTTTCGTATTATTGTTCTCAAACTTCTAACTGACAAGCCAAGATTGCAATCTACCCCTTCTTTGAGAGAATATATCATGCAGGAGGAGCCACATGTCTATGGTGCATCCAACAAAATAAGCAGACTCTTGGATGTCACTACCGCCCGGCTCCGGCTGGGTTACAAGTATCTTTGGCAGGTTTAATCACCACCACCAGATGTAGACCAAACGAAATGTAAACTTTGCCAGATGGACTATTGTCACACCTTGCGTCATTATGTACTGGGGAGGACTATGTATCTCTTCTCAGCAGTGTCTTCTCTGGGTGTGCCTGTTGTCTGCAGTCTCTAATGAAGTGACAAGGATAGTGAAGTTTAGAAAATATTTGTTCAATAAGAGCACTCCTCCCCAAGTAACTCACTGCTGCAGATTTTGAGTGCACGCAGGAAAAAGCCTATACGTAATTACACCACGTTTAGTTTTGGTGTCCAAGGTCCGCCTATTGGTATCACCGCACCTTTATAAATTATTAGTTAGTTTAATATGTTTATTATGCACCCCATACCCATCCTGTGGGTGGTAGTCAAAAGATTACAGAGGTACATAATTGGTCCAGGGACTAGACTCCAAAGTTTTGATAGCTGAACTAGTTACAAAGGTAATGAACTAGATCTGGTCAATCATGACCAAGTTATAAAGGTTATGAGCTCCAGGTAGAACTGGTCACAATTATGACAAGTTAAAATATTATTATAATTATGAGGGAGCGCTAAACCCGTAGGATTATACAGCGAATGTTGGGGGGATAGAAGGTATTCAGGCTCAATTCAGGGAACCGGAGCACAAATCCAATTCCCTAGATCAAGAGCCCCTCACCAGCATCAAGGAACCTCCCTTGAGGGGTTGACAAGTTGCAAAGGTAATGAATCACAAACACGTCCATACTTGGTTACAATCATGAACAAATTACAGAGTAATGAGCAGTTAACAAACATTGTAGGGAATTCATCTATTGCCCCAACAGATGTTGCTAGGTGCCTGTCCCTCCTCGGCAGGACAGCCAGACAGCCATTGCAAACAGCAGCAGGTTGCACCAGGATCTGCTGCTTGCAGGAGCACCATCGACCCTCCCTAAGAGGTCAGCGACTCGGCGAAGGAGAGCTGCCCTGGGGACGTGTCAATGTCCTGGTGGATGCTTAGTTGACTGCAGATCCCATGCCCTCTGTAAAGGTGCAGCAGCTGTCACCTATGTCTGCTGGGAGGGGCTGTTGGTTGTTCCCACCTGGAGCCTTCCGGGTGCACAGACATCTACCGTGTGCACGGATGTTGAAGCTTGAGGAACTGACTGCACACTGCCTGTGGCACACCTGACAGCTGCCTCGCGGTCGAACTCCACGGCGCTGTCCCTGCAGTGCCATCACTGACGTGGGCTGGGAGAGTAAAAGTACCTCTACAGTTGGTGTGGCACTGGGAGTTGGGTGGTGGGTGAGGCGGGGGAGTTGAATGGTTTAAAACAGCTGTATGACCCTTGTGGGTTTAGCACTTGGTTTTGATTACAACAATAATAAAAAAACTGAAAATATGCCCAAAAGTATATGCCCAAAGTATTTCTTCTCCTATGCCAAATCAAAGTCGAGAACAACGTCCAGTATTGGGCCCCTACTTAAACAAGATGGGTCCTACACAGATGACAACAAGGAAATGAGTGAGTTACTGAAGTCCCAATATGACTCAGTTTTTAGCAAGCCGCTAACCAGACTGAGAGTCGAAGATCAAAATGAATTTTTTATGAGAGAGCCACAAAATTTGTTAACACAAGCCTATCCGATGTTATCCTGACGCCAAATGACTTCGAACAGGCGATAAATGACATGCCCATGCACTCTGCCCCAGGGCCAGACTCATGGAACTCCGTGTTCATCAAGAACTGCAAGAAGCCCCTATTACGAGCCTTTTCCATC
Source organism: Cherax quadricarinatus (assembly GCF_038502225.1). NCBI lineage: Eukaryota > Metazoa > Arthropoda > Malacostraca > Decapoda > Parastacidae > Cherax > Cherax quadricarinatus. The sequence goes on from NC_091318.1 coordinate 18,965,409, forward strand.
CTATGGAGAGGGAGCATGGACATGGGGGTCGTCCCACAGTTACTAAAAACAACAGACATAGCCCCACTCCACAAAGGGGGCAGTAAAGCAACAGCAAAGAACTACAGACCGATAGCACTAACATCCCATATCATAAAAATCTTTGAAAGGGTCCTAAGAAGTAAGATCACCACCCATCTAGAAACCCATCAGTTACACAACCCAGGGCAACATGGGTTTAGAACAGGTCGCTCCTGTCTGTCTCAACTATTGGATCACTACGACAAGGTCCTAAATGCACTAGAAGATAAAAAGAATGCAGATGTAATATATACAGACTTTGCAAAAGCCTTCGACAAGTGTGACCATGGCGTAATAGCGCACAAAATGCGTGCTAAAGGAATAACAGGAAAAGTCGGTCGATGGATCTATAATTTCCTCCCTAACAGAACACAGAGAGTAGTCGTCAACAGAGTAAAGTCCGAGGCAGCTACGGTGAAAAGCTCTGTTCCACAAGGCACAGTACTCGCTCCCATCTTGTTCCTCATCCTCATATCCGACATAGACAAGGATGTCAGCCACAGCACCGTGTCTTCCTTTGCAGATGACACCCGAATCTGCATGACAGTGTCTTCCATTGCAGACACTGCAAGGCTCCAGGCGGACATCAACCAAATCTTTCAGTGGGCTGCAGAAAACAATATGAAGTTCAACGATGAGAAATTTCAATTACTCAGATATGGTAAACACGAGGAAATTAAATCTTCATCAGAGTACAAAACAAATTCTGGCCACAGTTTCCAGGGACGTGTTGAAGATTGTGGTAAGTGGCACGCACAACATATCTGCTCCCTCTCTAAGGACCCATGGGGAGATGTCCGGTCCCATTGCCTTTGAGGTATCGATGTCCCTTAGCAGTTTCTTCACCTCCTCATCTGTATGTATGTCGTCCAACACTTGTTGGTGTATTCCTTGCTGGTGTCCCCATCTGGTCTGTCCCCCCAGAGTCCTTCCTGTCTCTACTGTAAATACTTCCTTAAATCTCGTGTTGAGCTCCTCACATACCTCTTGATCGTTTCTTGTGAGTTCTCCACCTTCTTTCCTCAGCCTTATCACCTGGTCCTTGACTGTTGTCTTCCTCCTAATGTGGCTATACAGCAGTTTCGGGTCAGATTTGACTTTCGATGCTATGTCGTTTTCATACTGTCGCTGGGCCTCCCTCCTTATCTGTGCATACTCGTTTCTGGCTCTTCTACTAATCTCCTTGTTTTCCTGGGTCCTATGCCTCCTGTACCTTTTCCATTCTCTGTTGCACTTAGTTTTTGCCTCCCTACATCTTCGGGTAAACCAAGGACTCGTTTTGGTCTTCCTATTATTTCTGTTTCCCTTGGGAACAAAACTTTCCTCTGCCTCCTTGCACTTTGTTGCCACATATTCCATCATCTCGTTTACTGATTTTCCTACCATTTCTCTGTCCCACTGAACCTCCTGCAGGAAGTTTCTCATACCTGTGTAGTCCCCCCTTTTATAGTTTGGCCTGTTCCCTTCAGTTCCTGTTACCTTCTCCACTTGTAACTCTACTATATAGTCAAAACTCAGAACCACGTGATCGCTAGCTCAGGGTGAACACAAGATCCAGTCTTGCTGGCTCATCCTCCCCTCTCTCTCTGGTTGTGTCCCTGACATGTTGATGCATGAGGTTTTCAAGTACCACATCCATCATCTTGGCTCTCCATGTTTCGGGACCCCCATGTGGCTCCAGGTTTTCCCAGTCGATCTCCCTGTGGTTGAAATCGCCCATTACCAGTAACTTTGCTCTGCTCGAGTGAGCTCTTCTTGCCACCTCAGCCAGTGTGTCCACCACCACCCTGTTGTTTTCTTCGTACTCCTCTCTTGGCCTCCTGCAGTTCTGTGGTGGGTTATACATCACTCCAATGACTACTTTATGTTCTCCGGACTGAATTGTACCTACAATGTAGTCTCTTTCTCCAATCATGTCCATGCCTTCCATTTCCTCAAATCCCCATCGGTGTTTTATGAGCAGTGCAACCCCTCCTCCCCCTCTACTCCTTCTACCTTTCCTCAGGATCTGATATCCTGTTGGGAAGACTGTGTCTGTTATTGTCTCAGCGAGTTTTGTTTCTGTGACTGCTATGATGTCTGGGGATTTTTCACTGATTCTTTCGTTCCACTCCTCATGTTTATTTGTTATTCCATCCGCGTTTGTGTGTGTTTACCTGGAGTTTACCTGGAGAGAGTTCCGGGGGTCAACGCCCCCGCGGCCCGGTCTGTGACCAGGCCTCCTGGTGGATCAGAGTCTGATCAACCAGGCTGTTGCTGCTGGCTGCACGCAAACCAACGTACGAGCCACAGCCCGGCTGATCAGGAACTGACTTTAGGTGCTTGTCCAGTGCCAGCTTGAAGACTGCCAGGGGTCTGTTGGTAATCCCCCTTATGTGTGCTGGGAGGCAGTTGAACAGTCTCGGGCCCCTGACACTTATTGTATGGTCTCTTAACGTGCTAGTGACACCCCTGCTTTTCATTGGTGGGATGGTGCATCGTCTGCCAAGTCTTTTGCTTTCGTAGTGAGTGATTTTCGTGTGCAAGTTCGGTACTAGTCCCTCTAGGATTTTCCAGGTGTATATAATCATGTATCTCTCCCTCCTGCGTTCCAGGGAATACAGGTTTAGGAACCTCAAGCGCTCCCAATAATTGAGGTGTTTTATCTCCGTTATGCGCGCCGTGAAAGTTCTCTGTACTTTTTCTAGGTCGGCAATTTCACCTGCCTTGAAAGGTGCTGTTAGTGTGCAGCAATATTCCAGCCTAGATAGAACAAGTGACCTGAAGAGTGTCATCATGGGCTTGGCCTCCCTAGTTTTGAAGGTTCTCATTATCCATCCTGTCATTTTTCTAGCAGATGCGATTGATACAATGTTATGGTCCTTGAAGGTGAGATCCTCCGACATGATCACTCCCAGGTCTTTGACGTTGGTGTTTCGCTCTATTTTGTGGCCAGAATTTGTTTTGTACTCTGATGAAGATTTAATTTCCTCATGTTTACCATATCTGAGTAATTGAAATTTCTCATCGTTGAACTTCATATTGTTTTCTGCAGCCCACTGAAAGATTTGGTTGATGTCCGCCTGGAGCCTTGCAGTGTCTGCAATGGAAGACACTGTCATGCAGATTCGGGTGTCATCTGCAAAGGAAGACACGGTGCTGTGGCTGACATCCTTGTCTATGTCGGATATGAGGATGAGGAACAAGATGGGAGCGAGTACTGTGCCTTGTGGAACAGAGCTTTTCACCGTAGCTGCCTCGGACTTTACTCTGTTGACGACTACTCTCTGTGTTCTGTTAGTGAGGAAATTATAGATCCATCGACCGACTTTTCCTGTTATTCCTTTAGCACGCATTTTGTGCGCTATTACGCCATGGTCACACTTGTCGAAGGCTTTTGCAAAGTCTGTATATATTACATCTGCATTCTTTTTGTCTTCTAGTGCATTTAGGACCTTGTCGTAGTGATCCAATAGTTGAGACAGACAGGAGCGACCTGTTCTAAACCCATGTTGCCCTGGGTTGTGTAACTGATGGGTTTCTAGATGTGTGGTGATCTTGCTTCTTAGGACCCTTTCAAAGATTTTTATGATATGGGATGTTAGTGCTATTGGTCTGTAGTTCTTTGCTGTTGCTTTACTGCCCCCTTTGTGGAGTGGGGCTATGTCTGTTGTTTTTAGTAACTGTGGGACGACCCCCGTGTCCATGCTCCCTCTCCATAGGATGGAAAAGGCTCGTAATAGGGGCTTCTTGCAGTTCTTGATGAACACAGAGTTCCATGAGTCTGGCCCTGGGGCAGAGTGCATGGGCATGTCATTTATCGCCTGTTCGAAGTCATTTGGCGTCAGGATAACATCGGATAGGCTTGTGTTAATCAAATTTTGTGGCTCTCTCATAAAAAAATAATTTTGATCTTCGACTCTGTCTGGTTAGCGGCTCGCTAAAAACTGAGTCATATTGGGACTTGAGTAGCTCACTCATTTCCTTGGTGTCATCTGTGTAGGACCCATCTTGTTTATGTAGGGGCCCAATACTGGACGTTGTTCTCGATTTTGATTTGGCATAGGAGAAGAAATACTTTGGGTTTCTTTCGATTTCATTTATGGCTTTTAGTTCTTCCCGCGATTCCTGACTCCTAAAGGATTCTTTTAGCTTAAGTTCGATGCTTGCTATTTCTCTGACCAGTGTCTCCCTACGCATTTCAGATATATTGACCTCTTTTAGCCGCTCTGTTATTCTTTTCCGTCGCCTGTAAAGGGAGCGCCTGTCTCTTTCTGTTTTACATCTACTCCTCCTTTTTCTTAGAGGAATAAGCCTTGTGCATACATCGAGTGCCACCGAGTTAATCTGTTCTAGGCATAAGTTGGGGTCTGTGTTGCTTAGTATATCTTCCCAGCTTATATCGGTTAGGACTTGGTTTACTTGGTCCCACTTTGTTTTTGTTATTGAAGTTGAATTTGGTGAATGCTCCCTCGTGACTAATCTCATTATGTCGGTCTGGGGCTCTGCGCATACATGACTGAACCTCAATTAAGTTGTGATCTGAGTATATTGTTTTTGATATGGTG